>NC_056731.1:202049894-202204894 GCF_019279795.1 Protopterus annectens
TAGATCCTAAAGATACAACCACTTCAGGAAAAAGAAAAATTACAGCACAAGCTAAACAACTTATAAATTTCATAGACTATTCAAAGACATATATCATTTTGTGGATTATAACTCATTACAATGCACGTTCTATTCTAATAGATACAAAACATATTCTAGAATTGATAGAATATTTCTTTCCACACAGATAATGAATAACCTGACCAATAGCAAAATTATATCCTGCCCAATCTCAGACCATAATACTATCATATTTGAACTTAATATTAATAGCACCCATAGTGTCCAAATTAAAAGGATTCCAGCATATCTCACACAACTTAAGGATTTTCAATTATTCATAACAGAAGAGACACAAAACTTCATTAATATAAACTCAGCATCAGACACACATGATATATTTATTTGGGATTCCCTAAAAGCATATTCATATGGACAAATAAACAAATGGTTTCATAATAAAATGAAAATATGGGATAAAGATATAAGAATAAAACAGGATACACTGGACTCACTATACACAAATAATAAAGACAATTTGTCTTCAAAGAATATAAGGGATGAGATATACAAACTAAATGAGGACTTTAGATCTATTCTACATCATAAAACAAAGATAACACTAGAAAAATATAGGTTTCTTGCCTATTCTGTAAATCCTAAACATCTATCAAACATTAAGAATAAGACTATAAGATTAAATAAATATAATTATATTAAAGAAATACATTCTGCAAAAAAGAAAAGAGAAGTACATAGTATGCAATATATATTAGAAGAGTTTAGATGTCACTTTCATGAAATTAATCAATCTACACAACAAATTCAAACACAAGATAACATAAGATATTATATTCACAAGAATATATATAATAAACTAAACAAACAACAAATAGAAGTTACTGATAAACAAATTACTTTATCAGATATACAAAGTCAAGTAAGTAAGCTTAAACTAAACAAAGCTCCAGGTAACAATGGAATTATTCCTGAAATATATAAGGTAATGCCCAAAATGGCTATTTCCTTACTACACAAAGTATATAATTCGACCCAAAATGATAATATTACACCCCCATCCTGGAAATATACATTTATATCCCCTATTTTAAAATCAAATAAAGACCCAAAATTCTGTTCCTCATACAGACCAATATCTTTACTGAATATCGATTATAAGATGTTTATGAATATAGTCTCAGAAAGACTGAAATAATTCTTACCCTACTTAATAGACGAAGACCAGACATGATTTATAACTAACAGAAGTACTCACAAAGGAAGAAAGGGAACTTATCATTAATTAGTCTTGATATTAATGCAGCCTTTGATTATATTATCTGGATCTATCTATTTACTCTTTTGGAATGCTTACATTTTTCACATAATTATATTAATCTTCTAAAACATTTATATGAAGAAACCTATGCATATATCAAAATAGGGTCATATATTTCCAATAAAATATCTATTACAAAAGGCACCAAACAAGGATGCCCTCTCTCTCCGCTACTATTTACTTTGATCATGGAACCCTGGGCAAATGAAATAAGAAACAATAAAGAAATAGAGGGTCTGGAAATGGATAAAGACAATATATCCAAAATCCAGCTGTTTGCTGATGATGTTCTTATCACCACAAAGGGAAATTACTCCTCATTCATGTCATTATATGAATGAATTAAAACATTTCAAAAATGTCCTGTCTATCATTCAATAACAATAAAACAAAAATTCTACACATATATCCTAATAATAAAAAAAATAAAAAAAGGACGATAACAAATAATACATATCACATTGCTAACACTGATCAAATCACATATTTTGGAATCATTCTTGCCAAAGACATTAAATCAATAATTCAATTAAACTATAACAAATGTTTATGAAATATCCAAAAATTATTTTCAAAATGGAATACAATAATATTTACTACTGAAGAAAGACTAACCATAATAAAAATGATAATTTTACCTAAAATCTTATACATAATACAATCTATTCAAATTCTACCCTCAAAAAGGTTTATAAATAAACTAAACACTTTAATATCAAGATTCTTTTGGTCACAAAAAAACTAGAATTACTATTAATCAACATACTAACAGCTGGAAGAATGGTGGAATAGCTTTCCCAGATCTAAATCTCTATTCAATTTCTGCTATAGTCAGATCAATTTCTCAGCTCTTAGATATAACCTATTTAACTAAATAGAAATCTTTATGGGAAGTATCAGCCATGGAACTTATAATGAGACCTACAACATATCAACTACAATTCATAAACACACCTTTTATATGGATCTTAAAAGAATATTTTATCACACATACTAATCCTAATCATACTGCCAGTTACATACATAATATTATAATTTACTTTAGAAACTTTATATATAAACATGTTAAATATAAAGACTACTTTTTTTTATTTCCTATAGCATGTACACAAGAGACTTGTTACCTCAGATATTAACAACATTTTTCAAGTGAAAAACACTGAACTCAAATACTGGTTCCAGCTAACTTATGAATACAAGACTAGTTCAATGGATCATATTATACAGGAATATAAACTTAATAATTCCTCATTGTTAGATATACAAACACATACTATATCTTGATAATAAGTTGAAACTAGCTTCACCAACTAGCAAACATGACACCAAGATATTATTACAATTTCTTCATGCAACATTATTACACCAGCATACATATTCAGGTAGTCTCTCCTTTATTTATAGACTTTTAAGAGAAGAAACATTTTCTTGCACACATAACTACTGGAGTTATTATAGTTTAATTACTCATAATAACCCAAGTGAGCAAGATAAGGTTAATATACTACAATCAGCTGGGAAAACATAATTTTCTCTGAAATGGAAGATTTACACAAGGAGATTCATGAATAGATCATTTTATACACCACAAATAATGGACAAAATTAATAAAAAACAGAACATCTGTAATAGATGCAACTCTAATGTAGATATTAACTGGGCACATATGTTTTTTGACTGTCCAACCTTAAATATCTTTTGGAATAAAATAAATTACTTTTTACAAGCACTTTTTTCAGACAACTTCATATTGAATAAATCATTAATCATATTTAATACACCTGTTCCACAATGTGTTAGGAAAACGAAATACTCATTACTATGGACTATTTTGGCAGTGGCTAGAAAGATTGTAACAAAAAATTGGATTTCAAAACATCCTCCTACATTCTCTGAGTTTACTAATTTATTAAAATAAGTTAGTCATTTACAGATAAGAACCATAACCTCTAGAACATCTAGAAAGACATATGAATATAATTTGTGGGTTAACTTACAAAATATGTTGAAAAAAATGATCATTTAGCATAAAGGTAATTGACTTTCCTTGTCATTCATGAGAACAAGTTACAAAAGGAAGGTTATAGTGCATGTTAAGGTATAAATACTGGATGTCTATGTACATACTTTAGTTTGTTTGCTTTGTTATTCCTATATTCATATTTAAATGCTTTAAATATGTTATCAATTTGTAAATCTATAATGTAAATTATCTTATATATGTCAATGTGATTGCTTTCATTATAATCAAAATCAATAAAACTGTTTAAAAAAAAGGCAATATGGATGCATACAAGGGAATGGTATGGCAGGAAACAGTTGAAAATTCTAAAAAGTATGATCCAACAATCAAATACTGATAGAGACATTATAGAAACAAGTTTAAATGACATTGTGGAAAGACTGGGTGAGCATGAAATTCAACTGAATTTTGCTAAAACAAAATAACTGGCAACTGGATACTGTGGATGATCACAAAATCCATGAAATAAGAAATACGGTAAGAATATTTTAAGTGTGCTTGATACAAAGAAAGGATAAACCATGGTTACTTTCTTTACCAGCTAGATTCCAGAAGTACTAAACTTTCAGAAGGTCTTATCATGTGGTATAGGGAGAGAGACCTTGTAGATCTCTTACCAAACCATCGGCTAAGGAAGTGTGTCACTTCCAGGTTTATAATTATCAAACTGATCTCACAATTGGACAACAAACTTGCAACTAGAACTTCTTGGTCTAATCCTCCTTCTGAAAATTGTCAGCCTAATTTTAGATTTTAAAATGACTATTTACAGAATGTAATGAAAAAACAGGAAGGCATGCTTACCACAGGAAAAGTTCCTAAAATATGGTATTAAGTGTTTCTTTGTACTTCAGGCAAAATTAATAATCTTTCAGAAGGAATAAGCACTTTTAATCTTTAAATATGATTTTCTTTTCGTAAATCTAAAAATCTAAAATTCTCATTAAGAAATGGATTGGAGCATTACAAGTATACTTTTTGTCTATCCATTGATACAGATATAGAAACTTTACACACAACTATATCTTTCTGGACTTTGTTGTGACATTATTATTCATTTTCTGAGAGGATTTAAAATACAGGTCTTGAGAATAAATTTCATTTCTTTCATTGGTCAGCTTAAATGTGACACATGTTATCCAGTCTATGTTCTTTAATTTTTAGGATAAGGACCGTATATATCACATAATGTCTGGCAAGCTTTGCCCTAGTTAGATTTTCTTCCTTGTTCTATCATAATTTATTTACATACATAAAGTTTATTGTACAGGTATGAATTAAGATGTAAAACATATTTGCTTAACATCTTTATTATATTCTGTAATGTGCAAATACACTGTTTCATAGTAATTTGCCTATTTTTCCTTCAAAATACAGTATTGCTTTCACCATACTGTTGCCTTCAGGAATGTGTATATTTAATATGCAGATTAGATTATGAATATGTATTTTCAATTTTGGTGGTTTTCTGTAAATATAAATCTCTTCTTCAAAATAAGCTGAAGCTCTCACATTTTTTAAACAATAAAATAGTTGAAAATGTTTTAGATTCTTGAGATAAAAATAAAATAAAAGTTGTGAAATCACACTAGGAGCTTCCAGGGTTAGAACTTTGTGTTTAATATACAACAATGTAGAGAAAGAATGTAATGATTTACCTTTTTCATATGCTTTTTTTGGGACTTCCTAAAAATGTGTAGAATTACTTATTTAAAAAAAAAACAACAACAAGGAACACCAGTCCAAAAAAACAAATAAAACAATAAACTGGTGGATGAGCCAGGAACCAAGACGAACTGCAACAGCTTAGCATAAAAAAACTTTTTATTAATGCTTTCATCTGCAGACTAGCTTAAAAAACTTTTTATTAACGCTTTCATCCGCAGACTTCCTCAGAAACATAACAACCATAAAATCACCATTAATTTATATAGTAAAACCATTAGAACATAAAACAATTAGACAACTGAACAATTAAATCATCAATTTTCTATTACTTAAAAAACATTTGATATTGATAGAATCATTTAAACCCAGAGAACTGTCTGCTCTTAATCTCAGTTGCCATAGATTTTCCCTTCTTTCTACTTTGTTCTTATTGTTGCCCCCCCTGCCATCATCTAAAACTTGTTCTAAAATAGAAAACGAAAATTTTTTAAATGTCTCACAAAAACATGCATGTCTGAAAAGTGCGTTATTGATGTCCTTAGTTTTGATAGCATAATAATGCTCTTATCCTAGTATTAAGACATCTAGTGGTCATCCCTATATAGTATGCAGGAAACCCAGAACAGAAAGCTATATGTACCACATTACTAGTGTTGCAATAAGGTCTACTAGGAATTCTGATAATATGCAACACATTATCCAAACAAATATAAGGCCCCTCATTTATGTACCTACAACTATTACAATTATAACACATGTAAGTGCCATTAGGTTTATTAGATTTAACACCAGGGCTAGTCTCTTGACCCCTCTCTAACATACTTTTTATATTTAAACCTTTTTGTGTACAAACTGAGGAGTAGAACCTAATGCCAACTTCATTTCATTGTTCCCGGCTATGATTTTCTAATTATTACGCACAGTGGAAATTATTCCACTGCTGTCTGCTGTCATTTCAACTGCTAACCTTGGGACAACTAAACTGTTGGTCTGTGAAGAAAAATTCTTATTGTTATCAGAATTATGATTAGTATTATTGTTGTTATTACTTATTAAACCTCAAGATAAAATAGGTGGAAAATCTGTCTCTCTTCTACTTTTTATTTCTAAATTAATTTTGTTCAACACTTTTAAAGGATATCCCCTTTCTACAAACAGAGAAGTGATGAAAATCATTTCTTCATGAAAATCAACTTCCTCACTGACCATTTGAGAGGCCCTAATCATCTGTCCCTTGGGGATGTTATGCTTCATGCATAAAGGGTGATTACCATTGTAATGTACATAATTGTTTCCATAGGTCTTCTTTCTGTGTATTTTGCTGACAAACTGTTTTTTATCCAAATGCCAGCTGAGTTCAACATCTAAAAAACACACTTTCTGCCCAGTATCCCCCACCACAAACTTAAAAAAAGAACTACTAGAGTTCAATTGTTCAAGAAAAGAACAAAAATAACTTACTGGTCCTCGAAAGAGAAAAAACAAATCATCTATAAATCTACGATAATATAATATATTGGGAAAGAAGCTTAGATTAACTAAACATTCCTTCTCCCATCATCCCATAACAAGGCCTGCAAAGGCAGGCGCTACTGTGGCCCCCATCGCCACACTTTTTAACTGCTTATAATACTTGTTGTTAAACAGGAAAAAATTATTCTCTAACAATATTTCCAACAAAGTATTATACATTTTAATACTAGAATAACTTAAAACAGTATATTTATGTAAAAAGTAAGTGACAAATTCCAATCCCACGATCTGTGGTGTAGAAGTATATAAAACCTGAACATCAACTACTGCCATATAGAATTCTTCTTTATTCAATTGTGAAAATTGATTGCTACAAGAAAACAAATGGACATCATCCAAAAAGGACCACAAGTCCTTTTACTTATTACTTATTTACTTGTAAAGGTAAGTTGCTCAATGAAAGACCAAGGAGAGCACAATATATGGTGGCAGAAAGATATGCAAGGAGATAAAGCCTGGTTTGTTTTTAAATGCTGAATTAGATGTAGCAGTATATCTACACATAATTATTTACCTTTTTTCACTGTTTTCTAGTGTAGTGTTAAATTACAAAGACTGTCTCCGGGATTCATGAAGCTTGCACCAGGCGCAGGTGTAGCGTAGGCGGAATAACACCAAATATGGCCATGGAGCGATTCAGGTACGATCCAATACCACGTGTACTACTGGCGTACGCCAGAACTGCGCAGCCCTCGGCATAGGTATGCTAATTACCCCATGCGCAGTGTCGCACCATGCAAATGAAGGCAGATAGTGATTCATGAAGTGGTGCAGGTATAGCATAAGCCCACGGAAATGTAAACCAAAAAACACGGTTTACATTTTCCCAAACAGAACATCGGAGCTTTGGAAGTGGACCAGACTCATGTATTACAAAGTTAACATATGCCAATGGCTAAATACACAGCCAATGGCATAAGAAAAGATGCACAACACCTATAAAACAAACATTTAATGTCATGTCCACAGTAACGCACAGTCTAACCACAGGGCATGTGTGTGCAAACTGGAACATAAAGAAAATATATTAAAATGTCATAAAATCGCAATGTAATACAAATCAGGTTTACACCATAATACACAATGGTAAGCATGGAACACCACAATCAAGGTGCAAGGGTTGCTAAGGGCCTGCAACAGTGTTCGGCACGGTAACTATGAATTAATAGTCAATGCCATGCAAATGCAGCAGATAATACTGAATCGCAAATGTCCCGCCGGATGAAGGTTAAACCATATGGCACAGCACTATAATACCAAGGAGTGGCTCAGAGGAGATACATGACATCAGCAGAGGGGTGTGCCACCATAGCAGCAAGCACATTGGAGCAATGCAAACTGGCCTGGCCATTGCTAAGCAAAGCTGCAGGACAGGGGTGGGGAGGAAGGTATAGAATCGTTTAGTTGAGAGCACACATGGTGCCCAAAAGCGCATGTGTACGGGGATGAAAATGTGCCCGAAACCCAGTAAGCGGATGCACGTGGCGCAAACAATAGAACAAACAGGAAGGTCAGGGGAAGAAAAGAAGGAAATGCCGAAGTAGGGTAATTGGCGTACTAATGAGCAATCCACACCAATCAACTCATGGTGGCCAATCGACAGCAGCTGTCAAGTCTGCTCGCAGAAACTTGCAAAACAGGATAGGGGAGGCATCAGAATGCAAAGAAAGGAGGGGAGGCATTGGATTGCAAAGATAGGAGATCTGTCATAGCAGAGCAAAGCAAACCAACAGTAGACTGGCAATAGCACACATTACGCAAGATACACCAGATCTAGGAAAGTACAAATGAAAGCAGACTGCTGGATGCATGCCAGAAAATGGTAGGTGGAACGTGCAGAAATGTAAAGGGAAGGTCAAGAGGTAATTCACGGCAGCCAAATGTAATTCAACACCAAAGGCACCACAATAGTAGTTCCGGTAGTAAAACACATAAGATACCCTGTAGCTACGATCGTACATACACACTCTATGACATCATCGGTGTTCACAGCACAATAGTATAAAGTGTTAAAGCACCCTACACACACCTGTGAATTCCCAAACACTGCACCATAGGTGTAAACACACGAGGAACTTTTGAAATGTACATGTTGGGAGCTGCCATAGCTGTGATTCATCAGCATGTGTTAGAGACTGACGGTGTTGTGGAGGATGATGCTGACCACAGGCCCCGAAGGAGAAGAGTGTTCAGACCAAGGGTAACCTACCAGGGGCTACATCATAGGTTCATAGGTTCATAGGTTCATACTAGGCTATCTGCCCAAGGGCATTTATAAGCCTAGCCCATAGTTATTTGGCTTTCGCCACCCCTTTAGTTTGAATAAAACTATGCCTATTATTCTGCTGTGCCTCTGTCAAGCAATGACACTGAAGTAATCCCTGGGGTATATCTGCGATCCCCCATCCATTGGTCAAGATTCCTCTTGAACAAGGCCAGCGAGGTGCTCTGCCTCACATGTACCGGGATTTTGTTCCACAGCATAGGGAGTCTCTGGGTGATGAATCTGTCCCTCCAGCATGTTCTATTAATAACCGTGTCAAGGTTTAAGTCTCCGCCTTGTGGTTCTGAGGGATCTAGATTTTTTGAGGTGAAGCATATTCATCAAATCAGGATTTGACATGGCCTTATATGTCAGGCACAGGTCACCTCTGAGCAAGCGGTATGAGACTGAATAGAGCTGGAGTTCTTTCAGTCGGGCAGCATAAGACATATTTTGAGACCCTTTATCCTTTTGGTGAGGAACTTTGGGGCCTTTCCAGCTGCTGCAGGTGTCTGGTCAGATACACTCCGAATGGGGCATTGTACTCAATCATAGGTCTAATGAGTGATGAGTACAGGGGGGTGATGACCTCCCTTGATCTAGATGTGAATCCCTTCATGATCAGGTGGGCAATGTAGTAGGTTTTCCTAACTACTTTAGCAACATGAGTGTCAAACGAAAGGCTACTGTCAACCTGGGTCCCCAGATCCCTGATGACTTCTTCTGTGCTCAGTGGATTGCCACCTATAAGGTAGCTAGGGGTAACCTTGTTTTTCCCGAAGGGTATGACTATGCATTTCTTGGCATTTAACTTTAGGCCATGGCTCTGGCACCAGTTATCCGTTTCTGTGAGGCCCTTCTGAAGGATATCTGTGTCAGATGTGTTTTCGACTATGGTGCCCAGTTTGCAGTCATCTGCAAACTTTGTCAGCCATAACCCTCCTGTGTTTGCTTGTACTTCAGAAAAGTAGATGCCGAACAAGAGTGGACCCAGGACTGAGCCCTGTGGGACACCACTTGTGACAGGCTTTGAGTCTGACATGGCTCCAGCAACTCTGACCCTGTGGGTTCTGTCACTTAGCCAGTTTGCAACCCATCTTGTGATGTATGGGTTTACATTCAAGCTGATGAGTTTTTTGATGATACCTGAGTGGGGTATTGTGTCGAAGGCCTTTGCCATGTCAAGGTAGGCTGTATGGACTGCCTTTCCCTCATCAATGGCCTTAGTGACTGTCTCGAAAAAGTCAACCAAGTTTAAAAGGCATGATCTGCCTTTGACAAAGCCAAACTGGGTTGGATCCAAAGTCTGCAAGTTCCCTATGTCTTTATTTATGAGTTCCATTATGATCCTCTCCATGGCTTTGCAGATAAGGCTTGTCAAGCTAATGGGACGGTAATTTCCAGGGTCGGTGGAGGCACCGCCTTGTGAAGTGGGACCACAGTCGCCGCGGCGCCACTCCTTGGGTACGTATCCTGAGGTGAGGCTAAGATTAAACAGCTGTCCTAACTGCGGGTTTAATTCCTCATTGAGTTCATGGAGCACACAGCCGGGGACACCATCCGTCCCATGGATGCTGTGTTTTTGCTTTGGAGAGAGCAGTTCTCACCTGGGCGTTGGAGATGTTTGGGGGCTACAATCCTCTGGTATAGATATCTCCTTTTGGGGGGGAGGGGAGAAGTTTGCACTGAACCTGTCAGCCAGTATGTTGGCAATGTGTGTAGGTTCAGTAATCTTCACATCATTTTGAACTAATTCTGAGCATATCTGGGAGTTTCCTCCTAGGTTTCTAACATAGCTAAAGAAGGCCTTATGATTGTCTTTTGAATCCTTGGCGATTTTTCTCTCAAAATTTGCCTTGGATGATTTTATGAGAGCTCTTAGTTTTTTACTTATAATGATCAAAGGTGTCTTACCTTTCAAGGATTTTGCTCTATCTTGTAGTAGCTTCCTCCTTTTGTTGTAGAGCTTGTTTATGGCTGGGGTCCACCAGACTGGACGCTTGCCTTTGGTACAAAGAGTCTTAGTTTTGTTTGGGATTGCCTGATCCATGCAGTCCTGTAGGTGCTGGTAGAAGGCATCTGTAAGTGATTCAGCAGTTTGAGTAATGTTTACCACTGGCTCAGGGGCCTTAAGGGAGACCACACTAGTTTTTAGAAGTGTGAAGTCGGCTTTTGAGAAGTTTTTCACTGTGGTCTTTTTTGTTTCAGGTGGGGGCGGGATGAGGACCTCCAGCGAGATTAGTTTATGATCTGATCTCACCAGTGAGGGGTATACTTCCGGTGTTGAACATTGTGATCCCTTGTTCGTGATGATGAGATCAAGTATGTTTTCTCCTCTTGTGGGGATGGTGACTAGTTGTTCCATGGCATTTGAGTTTATGAACTCCAGGAACCTTTGGGCTAGAGTGTTTGGGCTTGAGTAGTGTTCCCAGTCTATATTAGGGTAGTTGAAGTCACCTAGTATGATGGTGTTTGGAGATACATTTATCCCTCCATTGTTTTCAGGAAGGCCATGTGAGGTTCCTGAGTTTGAGAGGGTGGCCTGTAACATGCTACAAATTGCAGAGCAGTCTTGCCTATGGTTAATTGCACCTGGATGGTCTCCGATGCATCGTGCGTTGCCACCAACCTTGAGGTGTGGGTGTCCTTTATGAATATGGACACCCCCTCCTTTCTTGGTGTTGTCCGGATTTTGGGGCCGAACGCATGATATGAGGTGAAGCCTGCTAGTGCTGGGGTGCTCTCAGGAGCCTTGAACCAGGTTTCTGTCACAGCACAGACATCGATGTTCTCCATACTGAGAAGGGCCTCGAGCGTGCATCTTGAGATTGAGACTTCTGGCATTGAGCAGCATTACCCTTAGTTTTTTACTTTTTGTGTTCTAGGGTGGTAGGTTTAGAATTTGAGCCTTGCCTAAAAAGGCACTATGGGGTGGCAAGAGCCTTTGCCAATATCCGGAAGCCTAGGGGTGACAGGTGCAAGCAGTCCCTCATGAGCAGCGTGGCTTGTCCAGCATGTCATCCCAAGCAGACAGACATTGGATCCCCTTTGAATGACACCAGAATTTAAGCCAATTATTAAAGCTGATCATCTTATCACTGTATTGTGGCATCATTCTAGGTGAATGTAGGATACTGCTCAAGGTCAGGGTCATACCTGCCTGGGCTACATAATCAGAGAGCTCCTCAATGTCTCTTTCATGTAGTCCAAGGAGGTACGCCTCAGGTCGTTGACACCAGCATGGACAATGACTGAGTCGTACTTGTACCTGCTGTTGAGAGACCTGAGTGCTTGTGTTATGTGGCGGATTCTAGCCCGACAGGCAGCTTACTGTGACCTTCTCCTTACTCAGTCTGGTGAGCGGACGACAGTTTGTCTGACTATGGAGTCACCTATGAGAAGTATGTTTGGTGTTGTATTTGGCCTTAAGGGCAGTGACTGCTTTGCACACTGATTTTGTTGTTTATGTGTTGTTTGTGTGGTGTATTGAGTTTGCAGTTGCTTGGGTGTCTGCTTTGGAGGCCTCTGCTGTTTAGGTAAATTTTACTCAGAGCCTCGAGTATGTCTTAGTGTGTTTATGTGTTTGATTCAGTGGTGTGGTTGAGTTATGTGAGACTGGTATTGTGGTGTGTGTAGTTGCCTTCTCCTCCTGCCTGGTCTTGCCAGTCCTGAGTTGAGAGAGCTCAGCCTCCAGTCTGGCTAAATAGCTGCATCTCTCACAAGTGTTAGTGTTACATGGGAGGAGGAGATGGTTGTCCGTGTACATGAGGCAATTGTAACATTGTCTCAGAATTCCCAGATTCACCAAATGGGCAGGAGAGGATGCCTCATCTGGAGATAGTAGAGTGTTACAAGGTGGACAGGGACATCTTACAGCAAATAGTGGAGCTGTGCCGGCCACGCCTGAGAACCAGAAATAACAGAGGGGAACCCATCCCAGTGGACACGAAGGTATGTGTAAGCATGCAAATACTAGCCACAAGTACCTTTCAAAGGCCAACTGGAGATATAATGGGGATCTCACAGGCATCAGCATCCAGGGTACTACACCAGTTACTGGATGCCATGTTACCACATGCCAATGAGCATATATACTTCCCCTGAACTCAGGAGGAGTTGGCCAGCAATATGCGTCACTTCCATCATGTGGCACACTACCCGGAGGTACTGGGTGCGATAGACTGCATGCACATACAAATCAAGTCACCACCCGGTGAGCATGGTAGGCGCTACATAAACCACAAGGGATTCCACTCCATCAACTGCCAGGTCGTGTGCAATGCCCAGGGCATTATCATGGATATGTGTGCTGGCAGCCCTGGAAGCTACCATGACTCCCATATCTGGCATGCCTCACAGCTGTATCAGGTATTTATTAGGGGGGACATCCCACATGGCCACCTTGTGTGGGATGCTGGCTATGCACTGGAGCCGTGGATGATGACTCCCATCAGAAATGCACACACACCCATGCAAGAACGCCATAATGAGGCACACACACAAACCAGAATCATCATAGAGCGTGTGTTTGGGATGCTGAAATCACGGTTCCGGTGCTTAGACACATCTGGTGGAGCCTTGCAGTACTCTCCAGGCACGTGTGCCCACATTGTCATAGTATGTGCCATGCTACATAATATGATCCTGCGGAAACAGCTGCAGCAGGGACAAAATGGTGAAGGCCCTCATAGCCCACCGCAATTGCCAAGGCCATCACAGTCAATGAGGGATTCAGACCATGAACACACTGTGCCAGCCCCAGTAGGCAGATGAAGGCATGCCCAATATGCCTACGCCTTGGCAAAGAGGGAACGTATAGCACATACTCTGACAGTGTAGGCCCTACGGACTGACACACCTCTCCACCTGCACACACAGTAAAATGGATGGCACACAAGCACGACCACCTGTAAATTGTAATGTATAGATGGCCCACTGTGTGAATCCCACATAGGCAGCCCTCAAACATTGTACACACAACAGCTATAGGAACAAGGAATGTCAACACCTGAACAGTACATGCGTCTATCACCATATGGTGGTGCTGTGTGTATAGGTTCCCAGGTACAACGGTAGGTTCATGGCCGACTGTCAGAGGCCATACACCAAATGGGGCAAACAGTGTCCGCTGTCGCCACAACATCGAGTAACCAACTGTCGCGTAGAGGAGCAGAGGCAATCGTGGGAGCACATGTGTGTAAGCACTGTTCTGCACACACTCAGCACAGAGTCCCTGCTGCGTTAATGAGGGGCTGCACATAATATAATAATGGATGTTGTGTCGAGGCATGTGGTGTACCCATGACAGGTATTTGTCACCCCAGCATGCTCCACCCATGGTTATTTGAAGGTGTAGCACAGTATCGTGTGTGGCTCACCGAGATATACATACCCAATGCCGGAGCACATCCAGTAAACATCACATGGACATACCATTAACTGGACTCATCAATATGTAAACTAACTGAGTTACCCATGTGAGTGCAGTATGGAGTAACAGCTGTAGTATACTCCACGTACAAAATGACATAACACGTGTACAAATCCCAGATGGCCATATGTTAAATGCAGTGACCGTCGTGCATGTTCCCGGTCCCACATCCTGCAAGGGATGTAACGTAATCCCGAAGGCACGAGCAATGCATGTTGGATGCAGGTCAGCAGATCATGTTTAGCACACGTTACCGGGAATATGCATTGCCCACTGCTGGTAAGCGACGTTTAAATACGACTACATGGATATGCGCAAAACAGGGATAAGCTACACTGAATATCGCGCAGATCACGGTCAATGATGTCCAGAACAGGTGAAACCAGCATTATTCACCCCTGTACTAATAGCGCCTGCTCTGAAGGGTAAAACGACCACTGCCAGGTGTAGAACACGCAATCATGTATAGAATCACCTAACACTATTGCTAGGCAAGATGTACCTATGGTAGGGTTGCCACCTCTTCAAATGACCAATGTGGGACATACGTCAGATGTCTGCAGGCCGACACATACACCCGGCCAGTACGAAATGCAGAACTTCACTGTTTTGCCTAGATAAAAGCTCAGTCTTGTAATGTTTACTTACTTATTCTGTTTCTAGAACATATAGGTGGTTCAGATACAGAATAACTGTTTTATGCAACTATTACATAAACTATAGGAAATAAGTATGTTCTAAAATCCCAGGACATTTGCCATGTTCACAAATATTTTGCAGGACACAACTGCCCAAAGAGGGATTGTCCCTCACAGAGTGGGACAGCTGGTAACCCTAACCTACGGCAGGTGTGTAATGTGACAGGTACAGACACAAATGTGCGGAGTCCAGGAAACAGTATACACCAACAAGTACACAATGAAAGGTGTAGCTTGCCTGTCACTTTCCCCGTCAGATATATATATATATATATATATATATATATATATATATATATATATATATATATATATATATATATATATATATATATATATATATATATATATATGTATATGTACAGATATATATATATAATACAGATAGAAAGGGCAATAGAGTGATATATGTTGATATATACAGAGTCAGTGATATCTGCAAATATATATAGATAGGTCAACGACATTCATAACACCTCGGAGGTACAAATAAATAGGATACCGCCAACTATAGATTGTGTAACATACCGACATGCGTAACCACGAGGCTGAAAGACCAAAAGAACACAGTACCGGAACAGTACAACTGCGAGTAATAGTATGATGATATGAAGGGACATTTAGTTACCGCTGCCGGTGTTGCGGTCCACGTAGGTACTGTTTTCAACTGTGTTTATGAGCGCCGTAGTCTGTGTATGTGTGTGTTGAGGATGCCGTGTGCATCTCCGTGTGACTGTAATGTGTGTGTCCACATCATGTGTCTGTTAGTGCCAACTCGGAGGTAGATCATTATGGTAGGTATGGGTATAGCTAGCCGCAGGCATACGGTTACCACCTGTCCCACATTAGGAGGGACAGCCCCTCCCTGGGCAGGTGTGTCCTGACATAAAACATTACAAAGGGCAAATGTCCGGGATTGTAGGACATTAATATGTCCCATATATAATGTAATAGTTGCATTAAATAGTTATGCCTATATGTAAGAAATGTAAATGTTGCATGCAATATGATAAGTAGCCAAGGTCCCACAATAGGTATGTATTGAGGATAAAAGTATGTGTTAACCTGTGTACTGACCATGGCTATGTGTTGGCCTGTAAACACCGCTGTGTGTCCCGCAAAGTGTCCAACAATGGCCATATGAAAAGGTGGCAACCCATGGCAAAGTGGTTCTGTTACCAACACAACCGCAATGACTGCAAATATCTTGGACAAAAATACACAGGATAGCTGTCAGTTAGACATATCCCTTTACATATCGCTGCAATTCCGGAGGTATGGAAGTATCAACCTCACCTGCATACTATATAGAAACCAATTAACAACGGCCCAATGTACAATCCCGTAACATAAGTCTACTAACGGATAGCTCTTTAATTAGGGACGGAGCCCACACACATATATATGGAATATGTAGAAATGCAAGCCCCACAAACCTGTATATGCTACGTACACCCACCGACATCTCCCACACTGGAAACTATAGCAATACAGACTGCAATAACAGCACAAACATCCAGTTAGTCAATTACATCTGCAGAACCGTCAACATACCTTGTGAGAGATGCAATTAAAGGCGCCATGCAAAATTGCAGCCGTTATATAATGGAACAAATGGCAATGTTACAGGTTTTGTTTGCAATCGTCCGTTATCAGACGTTGGGATGACAGGGACACCCACATGTTGAACCACATACTCTAGCTGTCACACACAATCCATGGGGGACATGAATCCAAAGTATAATTGTCTCTATGCATAGCAGTTGCAATTACACATAACAAAACACAATACAGGCCATCTCCCCGAAGGTAGGGCAAATGGGCAACGCCCAAGTGGAGAATTAAATTATACCCCACTGTTGGCGTGTAATTGGTGAATGGAGTAGCTGCACAGCTGATATGCAAGTAATTAGTCACTCAGGAACACCAATTGGCGGGAGGAAACCACATGTTACAGGTATCGACGTATATAAGGATGACTTGCTAGACATTCAAACCGTATGCTCATACAAACTACCTGTTTAAGCAGTGTGAGAGAGATAGAGATGAAAGTCTGTAACGATAACAAGGTATGTAGAACACTCGGTATGTAAGTTTATGTATAGCATGTTTTTTATTAATTATTTACTGTATGTATAGCCTGGTTTGCATTAATTAAACGTGTCCGCAATGCATAAAGTGGAAAAAGGTATTTATGTAGTGATGTCTTGCTGAGCATACTAACGCATGTAGAAACTGTGCGTCCAGCAGTGGGCCACAAGGTACACATCACAGACACCTCAAGGGATGCTACATGAGGGCTTTAAACAGAACATTTCCATACAACCGGCCGTCAGTGGTAGGGTATGTCCAACAAGTACGTGCCATAGCAGGGGATAGTATATATTGATATACTGTCACAGTAGGCATGTGTATGGGCATATAACGACAATGACATGTCTAAGGTGGTCCCGCTGTGCAAATATGCTTTGCATTATGGGATACTATGTGAAATATGTGTGATGTATAGTATTGTAGGTAGATATGTCAGATATTCTACACAGCATAACAGGCATATCATGCATACCAAAGGTATCGTCTATTGGCATGTACAATAACAGGATACATATGGTTTGTAGGCACGGAACATTGTAATAGCATGATAGCTAATCTAAATGGAAGGGCTACCAAGTAACCATGCACACAGGACTTGTAATAGCTTCACAGGTTCATAGTGGGGTACTATGCAGCCTGGCAAGTCTATGTGTAAGCACAACTACAGTGTTCACACCAGAGGCACCTCTCTAGGGTAGTGTCCTGTGAACAGCAGAGCCATGTGTTACCTGCACCTCTGCACAGTACAGCCACTGCAGTGACCCCTGGCCTGCATGTGTCTCCCAACCACCAAGGGAGGTATCACATGAACAGTGCTACTGAGTGTCCCTGCATGATGTACATAGGACTCATGTTCCAAAGCAAGGTGAGTGACCGGTTTGGGAATGTAACCCTCAAGCACATCCCACTCATTGTTGCGTGTGTGCACATATCCATGAGCATGTTCCTCACAATGACTTCTGCTTATGTCATGTATGTGGAGTACATCCATTAATATTGTTGTGGACATGGGCCCTGTCCGTTCAGCAGAGGTCACCCCTGAGTATGTAGTATGCAAATGTGTACAGACGTGGTGTCCGTAGTTCAGCCGCATACTTTAACTGTCGGAGCTCAGTAAACGTCATGGAGTGTTAATGGTGTGGTATGTAAAGCTGTAGCTGTTGTGTAAGGTACACCCTAAATGGGGTGGTGTACCCTTGAATGTGTGTAGATGTCTTGAGTTCAGAGGTACAATGGGTGCCTATGTACCAGCTACACACCCAGTACAGATAAGTGTAGCCAGGTAGAAGGATATCCACGCCACAGTGGCAATACAATAACCACAGGAGTGGGTGCGACATACATGTGTACTACAAACATGTACAATGTGACATGTATGTAGGGGACTACCACCTATGTAATAGTCAGTGGGTGAATGGTGTAATGCAAAGGTGATGTTCATGCACCTTGTGTCATGCAGCTTGAGGCTATGATATTCATATCAGGTATCTGTCACAGTGACACCCATATGGATGGAGTCAGTATTAGCTGGTGGATCAATCATGGTGCTTTGTATGCAGGGGTTTGTAAAGATAGGCAGGGAAAGTCCCTCTGTGCTAGCCTGTACCTCAGGGAAGCATATACTGAACATGAGGGACCCAATGACTAAGGACTGTGGTATGGCAAATGTAACTGAAATGCAGTAGGTACTATGGTATGCTACCCTCATTGTGTGTGTCCTGTCCATGAGCCACGTTGCATAATATCCTGAGACATAGGGTATGATGTGCAGGTGGATGTGTATGTTGTCAATACCAGTATGGAGAACTGTGCTGAAAGGCAATGAGAGGACAATGTAGGATGTGTGGACTCCCGTACCATCATCAACTACCCTGGTAACTGTATGAAAGGAGTCCACTAGGTGTAGGGGCCATGCTCTGGGCCTAACAAGTCCAACCCGGGTGACATCAAAGGACCGATGCCCAACAATATCTCTGTGAATGACGTCCTTGATGATGTGCCCCATAGCCATGCAGAACAGTCCAGTCACGTGTGTAGGACTATAGTCCCACTCGTGCATTGTGGTGCCACCTGCGTGGAGTGTGATAAATGTTGCTGTGTGCCATTCAGGGGCCACAATGCCTGATACAAGGCTATTACTGAATATGGTGGCCTAGTGGGGAGACATGTCGTTCAGAGGTTTGTGGACATCACAGCCTGGGACTTTGGAAGGTGACATGGGGCCAGTGTCCCAGGACATATAGAGTGCAGGTTAGTACTGTGTAGGTGTAACCGCAGGGACACCACAATGTTCCTCCATGGATTGTGGCCCTGTAGTGAGTGAGAGGGTGTAATGGTAGCATTGAATCCATCCGCCAGCATGTTGCCAACATCACCTGGGTCTGTAATGTTCCTGAGTGACTGTTGTATGTGAGAGCAGATGTGGGTGTTGCCAACGACTACTGACATACCACCATAATGCCTTGTGGTACACCCCGGAAAGTGTTGCAGTAATGTTTACGTAGCTAGTCTTGGAGTATGTGATGAGGGATCCCGTGGCCCTACCGAGGCTGACCAGTGAGCTACCCCACCCATGGGATTGTACACCACTGTGCAACAGCCTCCACCTGTTGTTGTACATTATGTCCATGGAACTTGACCACCAGAGTGGCGTCTGTTATCTGGTCTGTACCATCATGGCTCTGTGTGGAATAGCATGATCCATGCAGTCGTGTACGTGCTAATGAAGTGCACTGGGGTATTTGTCAGCATTTGTAAGTGCATTGTCCATCTGCACGGGTGTCATGACGTTAACAACCGCTTTCATAAGACGTCTGTAGTAGGTGTTGTAGTACTCATGTACTGTGTATGCCATGAAGGGTGTGGTGCCAGGATGTGGCTAACAAGGTTGATTAGCATATGTTTGGAATCCACCAATGAGGGGATAACCCCAGGTGTGGAACACCAGTCACATGTTGGTAGTGTTCATGTCAAGGTTAATGTTGGTCTTGGAGGTGGTGTGTATGGGTTGATCCAGCCGAGTGGAGGTTATGACTCATGGATGTGTCGGTACATGAGTGGCTATCCCAGTTAAGTGTGTGGTAGTGTCAGTCACACATCAGTAGTAGCTGTCTGAGCCCTACTGTCCAGTGCACCACCAAATGAGGTCTGGTAAACATGGGGTATGTTGTTGAATCTGTAGCTTGTTACAATGTGTATAGTGGTTCTGGACACAGTTAGTTGCACGTGGAGCACTTCTGATGCATTGTGCTAAGTAACTAGCCAGGATGTGTGTACAACATAGTGGGATATAGGAACACCCAGCTGTGGTTGTGCCGGTCCAGGTATGTGCCTGAAAGGTATGGTCTGTCTATAACCTGTCATTGCAGGTGTGCTCTGCAGAGCCTAAAGGCAGGTCCCAGTCACTGCAGAGATATTGGAGTGGTGCATTATGAGGTGAGCCTTGCCTGCATGTGTCACAGAGGAAGATGCAAGCAATGTGTCACATGACCCCATGTCCTGCTTGCCAGTTCCCATTCTGCCGGTGACTGTTATTGGAAACTGTGCAAGACAGGCAGTATAGAAGCAGCAAGAGCCTTACATGTGATCTGTACTCCCAGGGCTGACAGGTGCAGGTCATCTGTGCTAAAGCATTGTGTTTGACCAGGTCAGTCAAAGCGGACAGATACCAGATGCCTGTGGAATGACAGCAGAAGCATAGGCAACTGTTGAAGTGACACAGTCAGTCATTGTACAGTGGTATCGGGTCCGGATGAATGCATAATGCTCCCCAGGGCTAGGCCCACACCTTCAGGGCTACAACACTGGTGAGCTATTGCATGTCCCTGCACACATAGTCTGTGAAGTGGCATCAAAGGGCAGTCACACTAACATGGAGAATGACAGTCACATCATACCTGGTGACGTGTGGCATGGGTGCATAGGTTATGTTGCAGAACTAGTTACCCAACAGCAAGATGTAAGCGACTATTGCCTTGTGTAGCCTGCTGTGTGGAGCTGCAGTGTGACTGCCTACAGACTCACCTATGACTGGTGTGTTGTGTATGTTATAACACCCTATTGGCTGTATGTGATGGGCACACATGAGTCTGTGGGCTATAAGTTGGTGATGTTGTGTTCCGTGATGGGGGCTGCCTCTGGTGCCTACACAGAGTATGGAGAGGTACTGCACAAGTTGTCCTCGTATGTGTGGCCTGTGGTGGAGATCATGTGAGACTATGTGATGAGTGGGGTGTGTTGCGAATGTTACACATCCTCACATGACTGTCAGGTGCAGCCAGGGTTGGTGACTGCATTACCCCCAGCAGGGCTGCATAAGTGAATCCCCCACAGGCTGTAGTGTCGTATGTTGGGAGGTGAGCATTGAATGTGTACATGAGACAATTGCTCTATTGCCACATGTACGACATATCAATCATATAGACAGGCAATAGCACTTGTACGTGACAGTCGGACATGCCTGTATATACAACCATGTCTCACAGGATATGTGCGTTACGTGTGTACAACAGCTGTTGTACCATAAGCAAGCTGGAAATATTAGGACAGCCAATGTACCTGTGGGAAATGGTGTGGAATGGGTGCTATATTAATCAGTAGCTCATGACATGCTCATGCTCTGAACAAGTGCCTAGCATGACCATACAATACAGATAGGGTGTTGGATAATATCAACCCACAAGTGGTGATGACAGTTATAATGGGTGGCACCTGCTGAGTATGGTGTGCATGTCCATGAATCATTATCACTGTAGATGTTAGCAGTACAGATGTACAAGACAGTACAGATGTTTGATTACAAATACCTTTGTATGTCACAGGAGTGTTCTACCAGTGCCTGTTGACAGACTCACAACTACAAAAGGTAACAGAGTGACATGTGCATATCACACCAGTGCCAGCTACAGTAGAACAGGGTTAATTTGTTGTACTCCACCCTCATTGTAGCCCATACCACACAGACAAATGTTAGGCATCTGTGTATGTATGTATGTATGTGAATGGCCATGACCTATGAGGAATAGCTGTGTCAGTGTTGTGAACAACTTACAGAATGGGCTGTGTGGGTGATGTGTGTGACATATGTGCACATTCTGATGGATGATATCAGCATTGTCACCGCTAGGTGAACATCCCTGTACCCATTAACTACCACCTAGCTGTGGTCAACATTATGGACACTGTGTAAGGGATGGTGCTGTGCAGTACACCTCCCTGCCTTGGTGACATCTCCAGGCCCCTTGGGTAGTCATACAAGGTACCCATGTCATGACAGGGTGCCATCCATGAGCATGGAGATCATTGGACAGGCATATACAGCACTGGGGTGACCAATATTGGATCACATATCACCTTTAAGGGGTAATGGCCATGTGTGGATGGGTGATACCAGCCTTCACAACCCTCACCTCCACTACGCAGCATGCTGTCTACCTTGCATAAAGACATTTGCTACACCATGATGATGGACATGCTACATGTCCATATCCTGATCTGTAAGACATACGTCATGGACAGCCACCGTCCTAATACTAGGATCGCCACATTCAGGACAGATCCCTGTGCCATACATGTGACTTACTCCTGCCAAACCATGCAACCCTGTCCATCAAAGCTGCACATGTCATCCCAGTCATACATGGTGTGATGGCCACATGGTAGATGTAGTATCAACTGTCCGGATCAGTAATGCGGCACTGATGCACCTTGCAGTGGCATACTGGCTGTCTGTTACAGCTGGGAAACCTTGCCCGTACATGCTATGGTTGATAACCATCCCTGCGAATGTCGTCCGACTAGCCATTGTCCCACGTCTATCACTTGTGCAACACAGGTGATCCATGGCAGGATGTTGAACAGCTGTACAGTGATGTGTAGATGTATATGGCAAAACACATACATGTACAGGTGCCCATGCGTATGTGTGCATTGTCACTGCTTAAGTCCATTAAGGCTGTGTCTGTGTTGATATGTGACATATACACAGCATCAAGGTCAACAGCAGTACTGTGGACACATCCAGGCATGTGCAGCTAGGTAAGAACATCAGTGCAGGCAAATAGACATGCTCACATCAAGACAGCATTCACATGGAGTATGAACACTGTAATGAGGTGACACACATATATGGCAATGATATCCAATGCATAATGGGTGTTACATGTGTGTGACACAAACACGTCAGTTGTGTCAGTGTCATGATGATTTGCAAAGATTACTGTGCAGATATACTAGATGTCATAGAAATGTATGTGCAGCACTATCTCTGTACATCTCTGAAACTGTGACCTGTCACCATCATTATGTCTTACAGATAATGCCTCGTACACGCCTTCCAGCATACAGCCGCCAGGAGGATGATATCCTCATCCCATACCTCCATGAGAACTACGAGGTGTTGTTCAGCCATGTGCCACAGCATGCCCAGCAGCGGGACGACCTGTGGCAGGATCTACGCAGGAGGGTGAATGATGTGTGTGGCCATAACCGCACCTACCAGCAGGTGCGCAGACACTGCACGGACTTGATATGACATGCAAAACAGCGTGCCACTGCAATCACCAGGGAACAAGGTGGAACAGGTGGGGGGCCACCAACCCAGCCCCCACTCACACACACCGAGGGGCTACTGGCCAGTCTGGGGACACCCTCAGAACAGCATCCACACACACACACACACACACACTAGCTGCCATCATGGAGGTGGTTGTCTCCCAACCAATGAGCCTGGAGTTGCCTGGTAAGTCAGTACTGCACATATGGCTATTATATCACATTTAGTTGCATGTGTCACTGTACATTATGTAAAGTAACAGCATATGCAAGTTATGTGGACACACATGCTGCATACTACAGTATGCTACCCTGTGTATGCACACATGTGCATACTATATGCTATTATACAGGCGAATGCGTTAACATGCACAGTGCACCCTATGGCTGTCAGACAGTCAGGGATAATGTTCATACTGCTGTGTCACCCCTATACAGGTACCTCTGGCATGCCGCACAGACATGAGTCCGTTGCAGGTAAGACTGTCATCAGTATCAGGCATGTTAAAGCATAGATCTATTTGCCATGTGGCCAGTTAACAGTTGCATACTTGATGTTTGTTTCAGTCATGATATACAGGTCGCATCACCCATCATTCACACAGGCCACCCATGTGCAATATATAAAAACGAAATGATACACCGACTTGAAACCACAGTAGTTGTCATTGCTACATGTGTGGTCAGCTGTGCATATAACAGTGGAGGTGTTCTACAATGGAGGCATATGTAGTATGCAGTGGAGCAACATGTGTTTTACGCAAACAGTACCACACAGTGAGCTGTGATATGGGCAGCCCACAGGTGTCACCATTGTGTTATATGCCCCTGCATTGGGTGCACACATTGTGATGTGCCATCTGACATGTCCCAGACACATAGTGTTCTGGCTGCAATATTGTCACACTATCCCCTGACCCATACCCCATATACCAAACATACAACCCGTTGTCTGCATAGCCCTGTGGATGGTGACATATCTGACATCTATGGGTGTATGTCATATGGGACAACACAGACATGTGAGATGGCCATCACACGCATTTGGTCAACACATGTGCACACATGGCCATGGGGGATGGCCAGAGACATGCAGCCACACAGTAGATGTGATGTGTACACACCCTGTTGCACATTGTCCACACATGGTCCAATTATAGCCTTAGTTGACTGATTATACAGTTGATGTGGTACACTGGACATCCTAAAAGCCTGTGTACAGCTAGTGGAGGTGTCACTGACATCTGCCATATCAGATCTGTTGAACATCACGACAGTGTCATAGCATGACAGTAGTCACCTGTACAGCTTCCACAGACATTGACACCACATCAGGCCACAGATACTGTACATTTCCCTTGCTGCTGTAGGACATCACCATTAGCTGTGCACCTCGTGTGTGTGGTACATCAATGTCATGTGGGAAATGGTGAATTGACATGTCCACTATGTGTGGACATGGTTGCCAGGCAGCTAAGACCCTGTAGTTGTTGTGAAGGGGTGTCATCTGTAGGTCCTCCACTGACCTGTCACTTGACACAGCATGGTTTGGTGTGTATACAACTCAGCATCGTGGGTCACAATCCACAGTTATGTCATGGGTATGCATGCAGTTATGGCTATGCAATGTGTACATATTATGCATTGTACAGCAATAGAGATGCTTCACGATGCCATGCAATGGCACAGTGTCTGTACTTCACATTCTATAGCAATGTAGATGGCTCACACTACCCTTCCATGCTCATGCACATTTGCTAAACATGATTCTATCTGTAGGGCATACAGACAACACCGCAATGTGATGCCCATTATGATGCTGTACATCTGTCAGGACACCATTGTGTCAGACATGTATGCATGTTAATGCACACATCAGCAGATTACATGTCAAGGTCACGTCAGCCATGTGTACTGTTATCTTGTTCTGGTCCACATGGTGTATCACGGGGATGCATGCATACTACCATGATTGTGTGAACTGCATGGCTACTGATATGACACCTGCTTGCTGTAGTGTGCACCCCAGGGAGGTATGCTTACTAACACTATTAATGTCTGAGCTGCATGCCCTCTGCCATATCACAGGCATGCTGCATGCCATCTGTCAAATCACATGCATGGTGTGTGTGTGTGTGTGTGTGTGTGTGTGTGTGTGTGTGTGTGTGTGTGTGTGTGTGTGTGTGTGTGTGTGTGTCTGTGTGTCTATTGTAATTTAGAGTCTTTCTTTGCATTCACAGGTGATGTAGGTGCGTTACCCTCCTGCGGTCCATCTGATGTTAGTGTCCCCACAGATACTAGCAGTGATGAACATATGCATGAGGTACAGTCAGGGTTGTCAGGGGCTGAATCTGTGCCAATGGTTGCCATCCCAGCTATGTCCCCCTCTTCCCCGTACACAGTTCTGCTGCCAACACATACCGCATCACCAGTGGACATAGAGGAAGGACAGTAAGCATCTGTTAGTGTGGAACAGGAACGTGTGTTGGCTACAGAAGGTGTGTCTACACACCATGGTGTCAGTGTAATGACTGCAGATGTGCCACACAGGCATGTGGCCAGTGCTGCTCGTAGGAGGACCTCTGGCAGACATGCACCTGCAGGACAGACCACAGCAGCTGGTATCACCAGACGCATGTTCCAGACTATAATGGTGGCACAGGCACGTGCTGAACGGCAGAACAGAGAAGGGCAGAGGCTGCAGAGGGCTGCTATCTGTACCCTAAATGACAACATCCAGGCATTGGCAAATGCTCAACAGCAGATTGCTGATGTTCTGGACAGGCGATTGGGTGAGATGGTCGGAATCCTTGACTATGGCATGGCAATCCGTGAGCGTGAGCTGTCTGTGCTGGAACATCTGGTAGGAGTGAGGCATAGGCCATGTGGACGTAGGCCAGCTACACCACCTAGTGCAGGTCAACGTGAGCGTGCCACCTCACATGCCCGCACCCATAGTGCTGGTAGCAGTAGCAGTGCAGCTGGTGTTGTGCTGTCCACATCAGGACACAGCAGGCCACATGGACGTGGCCCTGGACGTTCCCAGCTGGGACACGGTTCCAGTGGAAATGTGTCAATGGACAGTAGCCAAGCTGTACCTCTGCCTGGTAGTGCCCGTGCAACCCCTGGCAGGCACAGGTCACGTGGCCATTGCCGGACACAGTGAGCTGTACAACCTGGTCTGTACAATCTGGAGCTGTCAATAATACCCCTTGTAGGCCTCACAAAAGGCAGAACTGTGTGCACACATACACGCACACAGCAAAGACATCTGTAGGGCACCACAACACCCTCATGCATACTGAACAGACATGTCCAATCATATCACTGGCCCTTACCCACACACAAGATGTCATCCATTGGTGCAGCCTATGCCCCTGGCAAACATTATCACCCTGTGCATATGATGAAGCCTGTGCCGCATCCTTGTCATCCACACCATTGGAGCAGGGACATGCTCAAATGGTCTGATGCACAGGGTGAACAGAATAGTGAGAAGTGTATATTACATTAGTCGTGTAAGAATAGTGAGAGAAGTGTATATTACATTAGTTGTGTGTGAATAGTGAGAGATGTGTATATTACATTAGTTGTGTACTGTTGACACACACCAGACATACCATGTAGTACAGGTTTAGCATGCATTGTTATATGTTCACAGTATGTGTCTCAGTAACAACAGCAACAGCATGTTGGTAATGATGCCCTGGTTCGCTCCTTATGGTCTACTTGCATATGCCTACAGGTTGCACTGTTTGCTGTCTCCCATGTGTAACTGTGGAGTACTCACAGGCACATATGGCAATATCAGCATGCTATACGTAGCCTCAGCCTGACTGTTGGAAAGTCTGACATAACACAGATGTCCACACATATACTGATCCAGAAGCATGTGGGCAGTTTAATAGGCTACAGTGGCTAGAGATGTGACATCCATACCAGGTCACATCACGGGTATGTTGACATGGTGCAGGGGTTGTACACAGCGGTCTGGCGAATGATAATGTTAGAGGCCACTTGATAGCATGAAGCCTCACTGTGTAGCAGTAATACCCTGTCACATTATAGGAACATGCTCACACTCACGGGGTCAACAACATTATAACGCACACCCCATAGTGTTGAGGTGAGGATCCTTGCCTATCTGGTCATCACCGTCACAGTACTGTGAACCCACACGACGCAACACAGAGAAAGAACATGTACAGGTAGCCAGTGCGGCTGAGACCAATGGCATCAACAGGGTAGTGGACTGCATCACCATGAGGGGTTAGGGATCCTGTGTGTTCTGTATGGTAGCATACACCCTCACTCCATGCACCAGACAGCCATACATACCTACATACACACACACACGCATACACACACTGTGGAGACCACAAATGTCATACACATATGGATAGCTGATGTGTGTGATACACACACCACACCTGCCTACGTCATGCTTTCCACACTGCAGTATGTACAGATCTCTACAACATTGCACAGGGGTGTGTAACAATTGGGATCTATTCCCCACCATATGTGGCATATATGGTCACACAAGCAAACACACATGGCAGTACTGTGAATGATACACCTGCTATATGATGATACGTCTGACAGACATGCAGCAGTATTGGCCGCATTATGTGTACGAACGCTACCTTCGGCAATTGTGCTGCTATATGCACATGGGAGGATGTAAGTGTTACAGGTGTCAAGTGACGTACTGTCGGTGACACCTGACCGCTGTGTAGGTTTTATGTCTCCACCGTCAAGTAACGGTAACATAGCATACTGTTTGCACATGTAATGGTAGGATGGCGTGTGACACACCTGTGAACCATCCCCGGCAAACATCCATCTACACAGGTGGATCACCACTTTATGTACACACATCCATCCATACCTGCTGTACATCCTACTGTACTGTCAGTATGTCACCATATACAGGTGTCAAAGATGGGGCTGCATTGCAACTGCATGTAGCCATGTTTGTATGCATTGCAATTGGTGGACATGTGTGTTGACATACGTAACACATGGACTGTTGTATGATATGATGGGTGTCATGGGTAACTAGTACAGAGGGAATGTGTCCTCGGTCAACATTGCTGCCTCATGTACTGTTAGCATTCAACAGCCATGGACCCACCTTCCATTTGCGTGTGTATGATTGCTGTAGCCACTTGTCTGCATGGAGGACAGCAAAAGCTATGCTATGTACATATGTGTCATGTGTGTGGTCCATGCACATATCCACTGCAATTACATGTATGACATAGCCTAACATGTGTATTCGTTGGTGTACAGCGACAGTCATCTGTCACAGCTGTGTAAGACCCAGGGCCCCTGGTATGTGTAGAGCTGACCTGGTTATGTACAGTGGTATCATTGCAATGCATAACACATGATGGAACCCTGTCGGTACATGTGTAGTCTGCACAGTTGCTGTAGACCTATGCACAGTGCACTGGTCATGAGTCACACAGTGTTGTGTTAATGTATGGCTGTGTATTGCTGGTCCAATGACATGGTGATGTCGGAGGGCTACATTGTAGATTGCGGTGTGTACCTCTGTGATATGCACCTGAGACATCTGTGATAGCTCCTGAGTGTGTACTGGTCAATACATGTGAGTGGCCTTCATGTACACGGGGACAGTAATACCATACTGTGCCCTTCCATGTTTAGAATCCGTGTGCATGCAAGACGGCCCTTTGCAACTGCTAAGTGTGTGAGCATGCCCAGTACGCCATTGTGTAGATGGACACACAGTACATTCCAAACTGCGCCCTTCCGTGTTTAGAATCCGTATGCATGCATGCAAGATGGCCCTTTGCAACTGTTAAGTGTGTGAGCATGCCCAGTACCCCATTGTGTAGATGGACACACAGTACTTTCCAAACAGATGTGTGATACTAAGCGTGTGGGCATGGTCATTGACATCCTGTATAGCGTTGGTGGTGACCCAGGCAACAGGTGTCCATTTTCAATGTCACGATGGATGCCTACATTGAACACACTTGTTGCTGTCTTGAAGGGTGTACTGTCTGTGGTGCGTCCCGTATCTATGTAGTGTTGTTGTAGTGCTCCGTAGATATTTGGTTGCCCCGATCACACCACTGCCATGTGTTTGTCTACGTCTACCTTGGGACAGTAATATGCTTTCAGACTGCTCACTCTCTATACATTCCCTATCGGCGCCCTTGCCTTTGCGGATGATGTCACCCACCTAGAAGTATGCCTCTGGGAGTGCTGTGTTCAGTAATCTCGGTAGCATGTTCTGTAAATGCGTCATGCTGTAGTGTGTTAGGGTAGTTAGGTGTATGTTCGACTCCCAGCCCTGCCAAGTGTGTGTGTGCGTGTGTGTGTGTGTGTGTGTGTGTGTGTGTGTGTGTGTGTGTGTGTGTGTGTGTGTTTGCACGCATGCTTCCATCCACCTGGGAACTCAGTCTTGCTTTTAGATGCCGCACACCACAGCAGTTTGCTACCGACGTCTTTGCTTTTGCGGATGATGTCACCCACCTAGAAGTTTGCCTCTGGGAGTGCTGTGTTCATTAATCTCAGTAGTGCGTTCTGTAAATGCATCATGCTGTAGTGTGTTAGGGTAGTTAGGTGTATGTTCGACTCCCAGCCTTGCCAAGTGTGTGTGTGTGTGTGTGTGTGTGTGTGTGTGTGTGTGTGTGTGTGTGTTTGCGCGCATGCTCCCATCTGCCTGGGGACTCAGTCTTGCTTTTAGATGCCGCACACCACAGCAGTTTGCTACCGACGTATTTGTCTTTGCGGATGATGTCACCCACCTAGAAGTTTGCCTCTGGGAGTGCTGTGTTCAGTAATCTCGGTAGCGTGTTCTGTAAATGCGTCATGCTGTAGTGTGTTAGGGTAGTTAGGTGTATGTTCGACTCCCAGCCTTGCCAAGTGTGTGTGTGTGTGTGTGTGTGTGTGTTTGCACGCATGCTCCCGTCCACCTGGGGACTCAGTCTTGCTTTTAGATGCCGCACACCACAGCAGTTTGCTACCGACGTCTTTGCCTTTGTGGATGATGACACGCACCTAGATGTCTGCCTCTGGGACTGCTGTGCTTAGTAATGTCGGTAGGGCATTCTGTAAATGCGTCATGCTGTAGTGTGTTAGGATAGTTAGGTGTATGTTCGACTCCCAGCCCTGCCAAGTGTGTGTGCGTGTGTGTGTGTGTTTCCAGCTGCATGACAACAGTGCATTGCTTTGACAGTATTCACTCTCCGTAACATCCGTGCGGCGTCTTTGTCTTTGATGCTGCTGTCTGCAGGCTACACGTGTGCCTGTGTGAATCATGTGATCCACTGATCACGGTAGCGCATTTTGCAACTGTGTAATGCTGTCGTGTGGTACAGTGCTTACGTTTATGTTCTTCTCCCAACCCTGCCACGTGTGTGTGTGTGTATATGTATCTATCTACATATATATATATGTGTGTATATATATATATATATATATATATATATATATATATATATATATATATATATATGTATTGATATATATGTATTGATATATATAGAGAGATATATGTATGTATATAGCTATGTATATATATATATATATATATATATTTATATAGCTATATATATATATATATATATATATATATATATATCTATATATATATATATATATATATATGTATATATATATATATATATATATATATATATATATATACATATATATATATATATATATATATATATAGAGAGAGAGATATATGTATATATATAGCTATGTATATATATATCTATATATATAGCTATGTATATATATATCTATATATATAGCTATGTATATATATATATATATATATATATACATATATATATAGCTATGTATATATATATTAATATATATATATATATATATTGTATATAGATATGTATGTTTGGATTATCAGTCTTGACTGTGCTGCATTGTCTGTATGTGAACACCTTGGATGTATGTACATCTGCTATGGCTCTGTGATAGTGCACATACTGTGTGCTGTAGTGATCATGGGTCATACATGTGTAGTGACCGGTTATTGTGTTGCTGGGTATTACACGGGCATTGGAAACAATGTTAGTGCAGCACCTTTGAGTGGTCGTATGCAGATCTCTGAAACAGTCTGCAGTGGTTATTACATTGGAGTGTGAGTATGGCTCATATCCATCTGTAGTAACTGTCAAGTCTATGCACCCCAGGTTAACATTACAGACACACGTTTATCCACAGGTTGTGGTACAGATCCCAGGACTGTATGTGTAGACATTGACAGGTGCAGGACTGGGTTGTGTTGGATGCATGGAGGGGTGTCCACGGCCAGTAATGGGAATCTCTACAGCCTGGCAGGTACGGTGTGTGACTGTCCCACAACCTCCTGTACATGGCTGACACATGCTGTACCTGTGTATATGCAGACACACACACTTACCACAAACAGCTACGGCTATCACATACACACACCCATGGCACCACCATTGGGCCATGCAATAACCATTGTCCCTCACACACACACACACACCTACGTGTACATTGGATGGCTCTATGACAGCTCTGGACATGTTAACACCACACCCTGTGCATATGATGTCACCTGTGTCACCACCTGTGATGTGTAACATTGATGCAGGATCTGACTAACCTGCTGCTGCTGCACACAGTGGCTTTATTCCACTGTATTGATGTTAGCATGCTGTTAACACACAGTGTGTTACTTCCAGGTGTACTTCAGCAGGCATGATGCACTGCAGCTATGACCATCACTGTAGCATAGTTTACAGCACTGTTACCTCTGATGTAGTCTCCATCCATGTGCCATTTCACTGATGTGTGTAGTATTGGCAGCATGTGTGTCTGTGTGTGCAGTACGTGTGTGATGTGTGTAGTACATATGTATACCTGCTTACAAATGCATACACGACATTACACGGGCTTCACCATTCGTACACTAGCTTACTCGTTCTTTCACATGCACACACAGGCTAACACGTGTGCACACATACTTACTCGGGCTTACTGGCGCGCACGGGCACAGACACACTGTGGGCAGGTTTGCATGTCACATCGGTGGTATCCATGGCGTATGCCGTCAGTCTCCTGACGTTCCCTGGGATTGCTCATGACACACCTCTTCCACTGAGTACTGTCAGCACACACGTGACACTGCTCCAGTGAGGTTACAGTGTTTTGTACATACACACTCCTGTTGTCACCTATCTTCTACTCTAATAGTCCCCTTAACCTACACTACACTGTAGAGGCTTGGCCCATATGGCATGGCATGTTGTGATTCACTGTCCTCAGCCTCACTTGCCTCACATTGCCTACAAATGCTTTGTTACATCTCTGACAGAGTGCTTCCACACATAGGTACCAGTACACAGTAGCCATGTTCTCTCCGGCTTGCCATTCATCTGCATGGCGTACTAACATCTAACTAAACCTACATTTTGTATGTATATTATCCATATGTCTTGTGTTGAAGCGCAGCGTGTTCTCGTGGCGCTGTGGTATGCTTCCACACCAGGGATCGGGGGAGGACAACTACCGGTTCATTGATATCCAATGGACAAAGCCGCCACTGGCCTTGGACTTGGACATTGGCATGCTTCTTCGACTGTATTCGCACTGTATTTGCAGCTGTCATTGCTCCATTTAGCAATGTGCAAAACGTTAGTCGCATAACATCCAGGTACATTTCTGCACATAAGTCTGCTCTTGCACGGACAGCTTACTGTTTCATGTATCGCGTAGTTACTACATCATTTGCATAGCTTACACATACAAATGGGGTATGTTGCAAATCCCAACATTGTCCGTGCAATGCTCATGTTACAGGCGGTCTTGCACACCCCTGCGGGTGTTTGCTGAATAGCCTGGCAATCATCTTTCCTTGCTGTACTCTCCCTCAATCCATAAACGCTGAAGATGTCATGTATCATGGCCTAGGCTTTGCTGTGTGCTATGTCTAAGTCTTCCCCCAATGGTTTACACAATATCCAGTGGGTGGGTTGCACCTTTTTGGTGAATATAGGCGTGTGCTATACCCACATAGGTATATTGATCACTCCCATGGGGCGTACCTAATAGATCTGTGCCAACCAGCACCATGGCCCAATTCTGCATACCCATGATTCCCATACCTGACACACCTCCACAGTACCCATTAGACATGTTTAATGTGAGCGATAATAAAGTGTGAGGACACTTCCGAGCACTCCCCACTCTGCAGATATCAGCTCGTACGTCATACATTCAATCAACCCATGTGTTATTACCCTTGCACCTGCTACTGTTGCATGTACAGCTATATCGTAGTTGCAGCTGTGACGTCTTTAGCATCTATGATGGTTCGCACTTCGTACGGATCAATTTTTGGTGTCCTGCAAAGGACACCTATATTCATGTTTAATGTGTAGAACTTGCAGGCCCTGTCACACTGGTACTTTCCGGGAAATTGGAAACCATCGGTGTATTCTCCTTTTATGCGTGTCTGTCTGTCTATCCATATTACCTATACCGTGACCTATTTATGTACATGTGTTATATGTACAGGGACATATGTTTGTTGTGTATATATCTATTCATGTATTATGTGTGTATAGATATATCTATCTGTACATATATACATATGTCTGTACATTCCTCATCTCGTAATTTGCTTTGGATTATGTCTGTGGATATATGTGTATATATATCTCCATATCATACCTTTCAACTGTACAGATTTCCGCTGCATGTACAGCTGTTTGCCTCTTATCTTTGCTCCGTTTTTCATAACTTTGTGTCTATCTGGCAAGTTAGTGGCATATCATTAAAGACTGACATTGGTAAATAATAACAAACATTTCAGGTTACGACTTCATACCCTTCAGAGAATCCATGCTAGTGACACACCTGTTATTCTATCCACTTTATATGTTTGTTAGGGCAATATCTGGGCATTGTCCCTATTTGTACCAGTTGTTGTCATGGCTTTGTCCGGTTTCGTACTTTACGGGTTTAACAGGTATGAGCCATGTACATGGAACGTGTGGAAAACACCATTCATTTTCTATTCTGTGAGCGGATTACACATGTGCAGGCGCACTTGCATATCCTTATTGTGGGTTACATATGTTTCATAGATAATTGTGCTTCCGTAAACTTTCACATTCATCACCCAAAGACTCCCTATGCTGTGGAATAAAATCCCGGTATATGTGAGGCAGAGCACCTCGCTGGCCTTGTTCAAGAGAAATCTTGACCAATGGATGGGAGATCGCAGATATACCCCAGGGATTACCTCAGTGTCACTGCTCAACAGAGGCACAGCAAAATAATGGGTATAGTTCCCCATACTAAAGGGGTGGCGTAAGCCACAAAACTATGGGCTAGGCTTGTAAATGCCCTCGGGCAGATAGCCTAGTATGAACCTATGAACCTATGAACCTATGACCGTAACAGTTACATATCTGTATTCCAGTTTACGGACTACTGCGAAACACACGTTCACCTTTACATATTTAAATGTGTGTGCTGCACAAATGCTTTAATTACATTTTCAAGTTATATGTGCAGTGGTCGTAGGTCAATCAGGACTGCATTCACGTTGGCCGGATACCGGAACCACTATTCTATTGGTGTTCTCCCTCATTGATATGCATACCCATAGTACTTAGCTACATCAACATACACCTCACCGCTTCACCTATGACACAGGCATCCATTCTCCTGCTGGGAAAAAGCCGGTACTACATATTACACATTCCCTATTGCCTACTGCTGTGGACTCCAGCTGCATTGTTAATCACTCCGAGGGTATGCAGAACACCAAGGCATATAGTCCAGCCACATACAGATCTTTGATTGTCAGGGTGTTCATGTAGTGATCTGGGTTTAGGCTTGTCCACCTGGTGAACGGAACTTCCCTGGCCGAGGTCAAATGTCAGACGAAGCATATGGACAGGGCTTATCTCCCTATTTTGACGTTTTACCTGTGTTTATAGACACAGGTGTTTGGGCACCTGTCAGCAGCTAATTCTGTTGGGATTACATATTATGGGTGGGTTTGTTACAGTCCATACTCCCCGGTGAGGGGTGTTCCCATTCACATTTGACTTATTACCTGTATACAGTCATACAGGGATTGTTATTTTTGGACATGAAGTGACTACAGGTATGCAGTTGTACATTACACAAGTGTGAAGGGCTGTTTCTGTAATTATTTACTGACCATACCTCTTAGAGCACCGAACCTGTGCAAAACCTACACGATGGGGGGGACAATTAGGGACACATTTTAACGATTGCTCTTACAAGCTTACAATGTTGATAGAATGCTAGGTCTTGCATTAGCATGACTTTTCTGCAGGTTGTGGAGTCTTATACTCAGGATATTTCTCATTATTTACTGACGTCAATCCTCAGCTATTTACCACACTGGTCCAGATTGTCGGAGGCACACACCAACACTATGGGGAAAACCTGTGGTCATTCTTAGGGTTGCCACCTTTGTGACTGCCCAAAGTGGGACATGTTCTGTAGAGATGTCAGATTTTCCAGGACAAAACATACCTACAGCCGTGCATAGTACTGAACTTTGACCTTTTTTGTACATATAATAGTTTATTCTAGTAACATTTGAATTGCTTATGCTACTTCACATAACATATTGAGGGTTCATATATAAAATAACCATTTTATGCGACTATTAAAGTAAATTAGGAAATAAACTCTCAGGACATTTGCTATGTCTTGATTTTTTTCACAGGACACAACTGCCTGGGATTGCTACTCGCAAAGTGGGACAGGTGGTGACCCTAGTCATTCTATGAATATCCGGACAGTTGAATGGTATAACACAGACCTCTGTAATACGCTGTTGTGGTCTGGCACAGCAGTAGCTCAGCATTAAAGACTGCAGTCGGAATGTGCTGACAGACAGTTGGGTTTCAGACTTCATACTCCAGACATTAATGCCAATGTGCAAACTGTTATTCTATCAAATTCTGTTTCTAAGAGATATGTTTACAGATTGTCCCTGAGTTTGGACCTTTGTCTCACGTATATTCACGGCTCTGTCCCGATATCTTGCTTACACAGGTTGACAGGTATGGTCAGTCACGACTGCACACAGTCAGTGTCCCTCACACTTGATCAGGGTTGACCTGTTTACGTAGTGTCTTCCTCACCCTCATGCCATTTTCCACTTTGCAAATGTGTGCATTATATTCTCCCTCCTATTCATGTCTGGACACGTGCGTCACGGGAAGGTATTTTATCCTGGGTGGTAGGTTATGCATGCCCACTTAGGGCTGGACAGTGTCATGGACCTCCACTGCATGTTCTGACTTGTGTCCAGATATCTACTGGATTGGACATCATGTCGTCATACCCATTCTACTATTTACACAAGTTGGTCATCCCATGAGGGATATCCCAAAAATTGGTCAAGACGAAAACAAGTTAGATACCGAAGATTTTTGTGGCTTCACGAAAATGTGCAGGGGGTTTTACCTGCAGGAGATACATGGTTTTCAATCCTGACACTGCCTAGGGTGACAATAACTACAACATATGCATAGGGGTTACTGTGTGTAGCTGTTTCTGTAACAAACCAGTGGACCAATTACGGCTGGATTTGGTGGACGTTCTGGTATGGTGGCAGGTTGTGTGTTGTGGAAGGTATGCTGGGTAGGCTATTATGCATCCAGGTGTGTTGCGTTTGTTATGGCCAGTTCCATCAGGACCCATCTGTGGGTATGTGATGGTGCCGTATGTATACATTTGTCTCACATATTTCCATATTCATATGTTTGTGGGATTGTGTTCTACACTATGGCCTGTCTGCTTGTCTTGCAGCTGTTTCTACATGAGGTTGTGTTTCTTTCCACTTCACCCTCATACACGTCCGGTTCACCTTTTCTGCATACGACACAAGTATCGCCTTTGAGGAATTTACCATTAAACACACACCTCTCACACGCGAATTACTCACACCCCATAGAGCACTACTTTGGTTGTTGGCCCATGACATGGCCAGAGTTACACATTGACTACCCTACATGTGTCGGGTACCTTTATGGTTGTGTGGACCACCCTGCCATATTTGCTGTCCACATGCTATACCTCACGCACATAGGTACACGCCCTTACTTCACTTTCATTACTTGGTTGGTGTATCCGGGTACTACCCATTCGACTGTGTCACATACACGTTTGGATTATACAGCTGCCTTCCGGATTTTGCTAGCCTGTTGTACTCATTGGTAGGATGGCACCTTTTCCTATGTCCAGGCTATTCCCTACACATGTCCGACTGTTGTGGACATTGCCTCCCTACAATCAACGGTTGTGTTTCCACCTTTTCAATTGTCCACAGTGTGACATAGGGTTACTACCTGTCCCACTTTGCGAGGGACAGTCCCTCTTTGAACAGTTGTGTCCTGACATGTAATTGTCAACATGGCAAATGTCCTGGGAGTTTAGGACAAACATATTTCTTATATTTTATGTGATAGTTGTATTAAACAGTTAATTCTGTATCTAAAATACCTGACTGTTATGAGAAACAGATTAAGCAACTAAAATGCTACAGGAATACGCTTTTCTGTAGGCAAAACAGTTATGTTCTGTCCTTTGTACTGGCCGTGGGTATGTGTCGGCCTGTACAGTCTGATGTCTGTACCAGACATGTCCCACTTTGGCCATTTGTAAGGGTGGCAACCCTACTGGGACAGTTGCGGTGAACACAGCATATTTTACAGGCCGACACATACCCACGGTCAGTTCGGCAGATAGAACTTACAATTCTTGCCTATATCTAAGCTTATTCTTGTAGCATTTCGGTATCTTATTCTGTTTGTTATGGCATTTCTGTATTATATGTCCAGTGAATTATGTCTAATGCAACTATTGCATGACGTCTACGGAGGAATTATGTCCTATATTCTCTGGACATTTGCCAGTTTTACATGTTTGTGTCAGGACACATCTGCCCACAGAGGGACTGTCACTCTCAAAGTGGGACAGGTGGTAATCTTGGTCGACGGTACGGATCATACTGTTCCTTTCGGCCTACATGTGTCCGTGTTGTTATGGCTCATTTATATGCTCTTTCTGTTTCGTTTACATGCGTATGCTATTTCCTATCACATTTGGTATGTGAAATACGGACATACCTTTTGTATGTGACTATTACATGGCTTGTGGGATATGATTCAGACATCCGGTCATTACCTATATCTACATTTCTCCTCGTGTGTTTTGTTATGGACACATCTCCACAGCTATGTTCCCTCCCTCAAATTATGGGTCAGCTAGTGACCCTCTCCATTGGACTGGACGTACCTACTGGCGGCGCGCTAACATCTAATACGTTTCACTTCCACATGGTATAGCTAGCTATACTATGTTGGACTACAGGCACATGGTTTTCCTGTCATTTGTTCATGGGTAGGGACCCGTTATTTCCTACCATGCATTTGTGTTTGAGTCTTCATTTTCTGTTCGCAGGGACTCTGCTTTGCATATGTTTCAGTCTCCATGGACACTGATAGGTACGATTACTATTGCTGGTGGAATATAATATTCAGCAGTTTAGGTTGCTCCTTGGAAGCCGACATTGACACACCTCCCTGCGCAACTTCGATACGCCCCTTGCACTCTCGCACATTTCCTATGCACGTGGCTGTGGCGGCTGCACGCCTTCATTAATATGCATATGGCGTGACTACTCCACATCTATGCTGCACGGCCAGCGCAAGCCTTACGCCGGCCTTGCGCCGAGCTTCATGAATCTGGGGATGTATCTCTTTTATATATATATATGTGTGTGTGTGTGTGTGTGTGTGTGTGTGTGTGTGTGTGTATACCCACATACACATACAATTGTCACTTGTCAAGATATTTTTTCTTGAGAGATAATAACTCATTATTTGCATTTTAATTGCATGTATTTTGTTTGTTTTATCTGGAAACAAGGGAGGTGCAAAATATGATCATTAGCAGACACTTATGATAATTAAGCAATAACCCATACCTGGGTGTGGGTAATGCTGGATTTACCCATGGTTGGTGTGGTTTGGTCACGAGGGCAAAGCCGAGTGGCCAAACAAAGACAACCGTGGGTAAATCCAGCATTACCCACACCCAGAAGTGGGTTATTGCTATTAAACAATGACATTATTTAAGAAAAAAAGTACTTTTCTTAAATAATGGCATTGTATAATACCTCCGTGCTGCCCTTCCACAGCTGTCTGGTATTCTGTGGCAGTTCTGATGTACTGCGCATGTGTATGCTTACGCAGTACATCAGAGCTGTGTGTGGAAGCAACGAAGAAAGAAAGATCTCCGTTGCTTTTTAGAAAGTGTTTCGCTATGTTAAAGGAGTTTAACATAGCAAGACAGCTTTAAAAAAAAAACAACGGAGATCTTCCTTTCTCCGTTGCTTTTTATAAAGCTGTCTCTCTATGTTAAACCTGTTTAACATAGCGAGACAGCTTTAAAAGAAGCAACATAGAAAGGAAGATCTCCATTGCTTTTTTTTAAGCTATCTCGCTATGTTAAACTCCTTTAACATAGTGAGACACTTTCTAAAAAGCAACGGAGATCTTGCATTCTCCGTTGCTGTAACAAAAAAAAAAAAAAAAAAAAAAAAAGACATACTAATGGAAAAAGGCTTGGGCGACCGAACCTTTTTCCATTAGTATAAGTCTGATTTACAACAGGCATGCTGACCAATCAGTGTGTACGTTTTGTAATATTAATGGGGGTGTCACTGTATAAACAAAAATATTTATCACAGCCTTATTATTTTATCTCCAGATTACATGTTTTGGCTGTAAATTTTAATAACGTATTGAAGTAAATGATACTTTTTTAGCTCTACAGTGCTGTTAATACATATTACTTAAAGCAATAATGTATATGATTTAAGAATTGAGATATGTTATTAATGCAATATACAGAAATCTTTCACATATTATAGTAACTGTTATAGAATATGGAACTTGAGCAGCCTTGAGAAAGCTAGTAATGTGAATATTGAGGAGACATTGAAGTCTGGCAATTTGCACTAATCCTGTGAGGCCTTGAGGGCTGTTTCTTGTATTCTCGGCTATGAGTCTTTCAGTCTTCATCTGACTACTATGAGACCATGACTACAGTGCATTGGGGTTTTGGGGAAATGAGGATGTCTTCTCAGCAGTCTCCTTGACTGCATTCATGGTGACCTAATGATTAAACATATGTTTAACTGGATAAAAATTAATATATGAAGATTTTAAGTAAGTTGAAAATAAAACATTTTTTGGTCTTTTTTTATATTATATTGTTGCTACATATTAGTTAAAGTAGAAATATATACATGATTTATGCATTCAGATAGGGATATAGGTTCATAGATTAGTACTAGGCTAACTGCCCTTGTGAGCCATTTTAAGCCTAGCCAATTATCCCTTGTGAGACTCAAACCCTGTACCTTGTGTTTATAAGGCAAACACCTTAACCATTAGGCCACCCACCCAACCCAGTTCTCCATTGCTGTAACAAAAAAAAAAAAAAAAAATGGCTTATACTAATGGAAAAAGTCCAGGCGACCATTAAAATATTGTTATGTAAATATTTTAGTTTCCCATAAACAAGGATTGGTAATAGCTACAGGTGTCAGAAAAAATAGCATATGACTTTAATTATGAAACTTGAACAGTTTTAAGAAAGAAATACAAGTGTTGGCAAGAGTTAGAAGTCTAGCAATTAATGCACTGGACTGAATCTATCAACTGTTTATAAGCTGTCTGTTATTGTCCAGTGTTTGAATCCCACAGCCTTCATCTGCTTATTTTGCAGCTCTGAGGAAGTTAGTGAACCAGACAGTATTTTGAAGTGTTTTGGACAGTATTTGGAAAGTGGATATTCTTCTCGTTTGTATCCTTGATTGAATACCTGGTGCACTCCTATGAAATTAAAGACTGTACATATGTTCTCCCATTCGATTCTTGGCTTGGGTCGGGAGTGCCTTCTGTGTGGAGTCTGCATGTCCTCCCCATGGTTGAGTGGGTGTTCGAAAGACATGCGTTGAATGGGCATGCCTTCGTTAAAGGTTGGGCGTCGTCAGGCTGGCAACTCGATACCATTAAAAAACAACTGACAATCATTAGCGGACCGGAGTTCCGCTGTGGCGACCCCTAACCGGGAAAAGCCGAAAGACAAACAACATATGTTCAAATGGAAGCAAACTACTATGAGATAATGGAGATGAGGATAAAACAGATTTTTTTTAATTTATTTTTTGCTGTACAATATTATTGGTACATATTAGTCAAGGTGGCAATGCATATGCTTTGACCTTCTGGATAAGGTCATTAAAGGAATTGTTGTCTGAGTACATTTAGCTCCACATTCTTGTGGGTTGGTGGTGGCTCCAGATGTGAGCGTCAAAGGTATGTGATTTTGCTTTTGGAACTTAAACATCTTTAGAAAATTAATAATGTGAGTGTTTGGGAGCGTTTGATATCTGGTTGTTGATGCAGTGGATTGAAACTGTTGTTGACAAGCTGTTACTTGTAGTCTAGAGTTTGAATCCTACAACCTTCATCTGTTTACTTTGTGATTTTAGGCAGGTTACTTAACTGGACAGTGTTTTCTGTTTTTTGGGAGGGTCTTCCTGACTGCATGCTGAACAACTGCTAATGAACCAATAGACTAAACATATATTTAAATGGATACACATTACTGTATGATAGTTTAAGAGATGACATTACTACAGATTTATTTTCAGTACAATACTGTTTGGATATATTAGCTAAAGCAGAAATTTGTGCATTTTTAACATTCAGATAGGATTATTGAAAGACTGTCATATAGGTGCCTTTAGATTCACATAAATAGTGGTTGATGGTGATTCTGGATGTCAGAGCTGGTGGCATATGACTTTGCATGAGGAACCTGAACAGTCTTAAGAAAATTAATAATGTAAGGGTTGGGGATAACTTGACATCTGGCAGTTGGTGTAGTGGAATGAGACTGTGAGCTTTTGGTGGGCTGTTACAAGTGATCCAGGGTTTGATTTCTATACCATTCAGCTGCCACCTGTGTGACTGTGAATGGGTTACTTGGTTATATAGTGCTCTCGAATATTTGGAAAATTGAGATCCTCTTTCTAATGGTCTGTTTGACTACATACCTGTTAACCTTCTATGAACCTAAAGTTTAAACTTATATTTAATTGGATACACACTAATACATGATAATAAAAATTAAAACAGACATTTTGACCATCATAATCTAGATATTTATTTATAATAAATATATAAATCACCTATACAAAGCATCTACTTGCTGATATATATAGTGAACTGCATATTTAAAATAGGAGCATCTAGCATAAGTGAGTGCATGATACTAAAAGAGATATGAAGGGTACTTTGAATAGGATTTCTATTCAAATCAGTTCCATGGAAGGGAGCTGATTTACTTGTTCTTTAATTATTTTTAATATTATTGACTTTTTTCATATATACGTCAAATTAGCTGAGCTTACAGACAATATCATTCTTTTTGTTTTAATACAGCTACTGTTCTAAGGATTTGAATAACTGCAGAGGGCATGGAATAGAAATTAGTAATAGCAATATGCATGTGTCTAATATAAGATGTCTTTTTTAAATGTGTTCCTTTAAAAGTAAAGTCTCAACATTGGCAATAAAAGAGGTAGTTTATTTAAATATTTAAAAATGCATAAAACATGTGTGGCTTTTTTATAAGACACTCATTAATTGGAAGATTGTATTAGATTAACTATAAAGGAATATGCAATGCTAGTAAATTCTAGCTTTTAAAGAAAAAAGACGAGGCACAGCAAGCTTAATGGAGAAATTATATTATAAGGCCTAGTGTTATTGACTCCTACATGTGTAAGGTCATTACTGAATATCAAAAAAGAATGTCAACCTTAATAAATATGTTCTGGATTCTGTGAATTCTAACTTAATTCCCAAGGAAGTATATGAAAATTTTAACTTTGAAAAAGAAAGGAAATGTGATAATAGCTGGAGACTTTAACTGTATACTTACAAAAGCTTATACTAATGCATTTAACAAACCTAGAATTCCATTGTTAGCTAGGGCTTCAGTAATCCTTACTGACTTACTTAATCTTGTATATGTTAATACATTTCTGAATCACATTTTTTCTTTTACATGTATTACTCTTACAAGTTTGGTACACAGTCAAGAATTGATAGAGTATATATTTCAAATGATTTGGTCTCTAAAATAGAAAATTTAAATGTGATAGCATGTCCTTTATGAGAGCAATTGCTTTTGCAATAATTTTTTGTCTTTCGGCTTTTCCCGGTTATGGGTCACCACAGTGGAACTCTGGTCCGCTAATGATTGGCAGTTGTTTTTTTGGGGGGGTTTTTTGGTGTTGAGTTGCCAGCCAGACACCCAACCTTCAACGAAGGCAGGCCCATTCAACGTATGTCTTTTGAACGCCCACTCATGGCTTCTTTAAATTAACTGCCAGTCTTATAACAAAATTAAAACTTAAAAATTGGCTTCTAACAGAAATACAACAATCCCTAGACTTCAGTAATAATGGTAGCAATTCTTATCAGATATTATGGGACTTAGTAAAAACATATTTATATCGCAGTGTCTCAACTTTGTATGAAAATAAGAGAAATTAAATGGAAAAACTTATAGACTTATTTGAATTGCAAGGAAAGATAGCAAAATACAGTTAAAAATATAAAAAGGACAAAAAGGCATATAATCAGAAATGAAAAATAAAAATTTGAAATTTCAGAAAATCCCACAGCATAAGATAGACATTAGTTTTGAAAAAAGATTAAACTGTATTATTATTCTGTAATTCCCAAAGGCTTACACACGTTAGCTCTTTGATCCAAAATGACAGCAAAATCTAATCACATCAACAGTGTACCTATCACTGGTAATAGCAGGAAATATATGGACATGGAAATTATGGACAGTTTTAAAATACAATACTAAAATGAATGCACAGAATAATAGCATAGCAAATAAATTGATCCATTTTAACTAAGAATAAAAATATATTTGATGCAAATAAGTGAACAGAAAAATACTATTTTATAATAGAAATAAATATGCACCAAAAAACGTGGCAAGGACACTGCTATTCCTTAAAATCTTTATTGCACATAAACACAAGATGAGCGCTTTCGGGACTTCTCCCTTCATCAGATAAAATTACAATAAAACAACCCCTTCTTTTAAACTAGTGCATATCCAATAGGATTCAGTAAAAAGCCCGCCTTTTTTGAAGGGTGGGCTTAACAGGTATCACATCATTTAAACCTGGTGTACGATTGTCCATAAGCTCAATGATCCATCTGGATTCTGCTAATTCTGTCAAATGCTTCACATCACCCCCCTCTAGTGGTAAGCCTTATGTTTACTATAGCCCTGAAAGTGAATTTGTGTGTTGCATTATCCATCACATGTCTGCTCAAAGCATTTTGCACATCCCCATTCCTAATGCTAGATAGGTGTTGTAATATCCTTGTCTTTAACATCTGGTTAGTTTTCCCTACATAAAAACTAGGGCAATGGCTACACTCAGCTAGATAAACTATATCCGTCGTTCGACAGGTAGCCCTCCTTTTTAACACAAATTGCCTATGTGTGACAGGATGCTCAAAATTAGTCTTCTTATTAATGTGGCCACAAGCTTTGCACCTCCCACGGAGTGCCCGTCATTATTGTTGCCACTGTATTTTGACTACTTAGCCTTTCTTTGCACAACAAATCCTTCAGATTCTTGTTTCTTCTATATCTGAAGTTAGGTCTACAACCTACTATATCACTCAGCCCTTCATCACTAGTCAGAATGTTCCAGTTATTCTGTACAACATTACAGATATCACCTATGTTGCTACTGTAGGTAAACATTAACTGGGGACTCCTTACAACTGTGGGTCTTTTATTTTTGTCTATCTGGGCTGGAGTGCGTCTAAGCCAAGGTTTATATTTGCTTTCCCTAAAGCCTTTGCTGGTGTTTATCAGCTTATCCACTTTATCTTCCCGATAACCCCTCTGTCCCTGGTTAACCCACCCCTGAGACCCATAGTTTCAGGGAGGGGGTGGGTGACTGAGAATATCTCTATATGGTTGGAACATCAATTAAAACCCTATGTTGAAGGGATTGAGAATATTTTGTTGGACACAGGTGACTTCTTGATGAAGTTGGGTAGGGTAGATTATGTGGATAAGAAGGATAAGTTATTGATGGCCACCCTAGATATAAACAACTTATTCACAGTCATTAACAATGAATATGGAGTGGATATGTTAAGTACCCTTTTGAACGACCTAGGAGTTACTGAGGTCAAGATTAGCCTAATAAAGGAACTTCTGCTATTGGTATTGGAGAACAATATTTTCATAGGAGCAGAGTCTATATAGAGACAGGCACAAGGGGTAGCCATGGGCACCCCTTTTGCCAACACATATGCTAATCTAGTCCTTGCCCAATGGGAGAAAAACCACATATTGAGTAATGATGCATGGAAGGGATACATAAAGATGTATGTGCATTTTGTGGACGACGTCTTTATATTATGGAATGGAAATTTGAACATGTTACAGAAATTTGTGAGTTTTTTACATTTGACCACAACATTCTTTAGGTTCACTTTAAAAGCCTCCTTTGATTCTATAGATTTTTTGGATGTAAACTTAGCACAGAGTGTAGATGGTTTCACATCAAAACTATACAAGAAAGAATGTTGGAAGAACACGATACTGTCATATGATAGCATGCATCCACGTTATACATATTCGAACATTGTACAGGGGCAGGCGAGTAGGATCTCCAGGTTATGTTTGGATAATGGTGATTATGACAAAGAACTAGCTACATTTAAGGGCTGTTTACAACAGAGGGGTTATCGGGAAGATAAAGTGGATAAGCTGATAAACACCAGCAAAGGCTTTAGGGAAAGCAAATATAAACCTTGGCTTAGACGCACTCCAGCCCAGATAGACAAAAATAAAAGACCCACAGTTGTAAGGAGTCCCCAGTTAATGTTTACCAACATAGGTGATATCTGTAATATTGTACAGAATAACTGGAACATTCTGACTAGTGATGAAGGGCTGAGTGATATAGTAGGTTGTAGACCTAACTTCAGATATAGAAGAAACAAGAATCTGAAGGATTTGTTATGCAAAGAAAGGCTAAGTAGTCAAAATACAGTGGCAACAATAATGACGGGCACACTCCCGTGTGGGAGGTGCAAAGCTTGTGGCCACATTAATAAGAAGACTAATTTTGAGCATCCTGTCACACATAGGCAATTTGTGTTAAAAGGGAGGGCTACCTGTCGAACGACGGATATAGTTTATCTAGCTGAGTGTAGCCATTGCCCTAGTTTTTATGTAGGGAAAACTAACCAGATGTTAAAGACAAGGATATTACAGCACCTATCTAGCATTAGGAATGGGGATGTGCATAATGCTTTGAGCAGACATGTGATGGATAATGCAACACACAAATTCACTTTCAGGGCTATAGTAAACATAAGGCTTACCACTAGAGGGGGTGATGTGAAGCATTTGAAAGAATTAGCAGAATCCAGATGGATCATTGAGCTTATGGACAATCGTACACCAGGTTTAAATGATGTGATACCTGTTAAGCCCACCCTTCAAAAAAGGCGGGTTTTTTACTGAATCCTATTGGATATGCACTAGTTTAAAAGAAGGGGTTGTTTTATTGTAATTTTATCTGATGAAGGGAGAAGTCCCGAAAGCGCTCATCTTGTGTTTATGTGCAATAAAGATTTTAAGGAACAGCAGTGTCCTTGCCGCGTTTTTTGGTGCATATTTGATTTTGGAATCGTAGGCTGGACTTTGGTATAGTACTCAACTTTTTTGCTTTTTTTTTTTACTTTATAATAGAAATAAAGAGGCACGTTAAAAGACTGAAAGAAGTAAAACACTTGGTAATGATGGCATAATTTCTCAATTATATAACATATTACCTCAGAATTTATTTTATAGAAAGGATTTATATATTTTGTTAATCATCTTTTTTAAAATTCAGTTTCATATGTTAAACTAGGATCTTTTATTTCTCAGTCAGTAAAGATAAGCAAATGCACAAAACATGGCTATACCTTGTATCTTTTATTATTTGTTTTGGCTATTGAGTGTCTATCCAATTACATAAAACTTAACAATGATATAGTAATATTTTAAAAAAAGTGATACTTCCAAAATTCAGTTAATTAATAATGATATAATATAGGTAACACTGATTCTTCAATAAAAAATATAAAAAATATGTTTTGAAATTATGTCAGGTCTAAAGTTCAGTCTGAATAAAGCAACCATCTTATTGATTAAAAAAGAGTGAAATATTTGATAGAAACTAATAGCAAATTTAAATGGGATTCAAAGAGGTTACATTTTTAGAAGTTGCTCTTATATGCAAACAGAAAGAAATAGCAACAAATATATTCAAATATTTGACAATATTAAAATAATAAATAAATAAATAGATAAATAAATTGAACAAGTTATTATTTTCTGTGAAGGATAAGATGATATTAATCAAAATCATTATTTTAACCAAAATACTATACAGTATTCAAACAATTTATTTACATCCTTCTAAATATCACATTAAATAGTCTAACATCTGTTTTATGTCCTTATGTTACACCCAAGACACCTCAAAATAGACTTGGAACATCATGTAGGAGAATGGAAATTTAGTGGGTAGAATTCCTGATCTAGAAACTAATGCTATAGCTTCTTTTAGTAAAAGATCTGCAAATAAAGCCAGTTTTTCTTGATTGCCATACTAAATATGTTCTTAAATTTCTCACTCTCTTATTTTCTTCACCAGTTGTTCTAAATATAATATAAATAAAGGAGGAGGAGAACACTCCTGCCTGATTCCTCTGGTTCCTCTGCTCAAACAGAACTCATTATTAAAAAAGGGTGCGGGGCTTGAATAATTTATATAATGCTGCTTAGGTTATATGATATATAGCATTATATATGAAGAATAACGTTTGTTAATGTAAATTTAATTCAATGTGATTACTTTTGTATAAATGTAAATGTGCCCTTTGTCACAAGTGATAATTCAATAAAGGTATAAAAAAATAACTCATCAGAGAGTAACACTTCTCCACTTTAATTTTTGACATTCACTAATACCCATATTTATTTATTTATGGGAAGATTATAAAATGAAGAACTTAGGAGTATGTATTTAAAAATATTCTGTTATCTGTTAGGGCAGCCAATGACATGTGGGAAGAGACTAATCAAAACATAATGCAAAAATTGAGAAATTGGAGGGTCTATATTAAATACTGATTATTCATTATATAAATGATTCTGTCTGATGGTAATTGTTAGATAGAATCTAATGTTTTATATTATATGTTATATACTTAATATGTACTATGCCTGTTTAAACCCTCAGTATTACTCTTGTATTCTAACATGTTCATTTAAAAGCTGTATTCTATTTCTCCTGTGTATATACACTTGTATGTTAATATTGTATGATGTTTTGTTTTGTATTTGTATTTCTTTATCTATGTAGCTTTTTTACTTGGGTCTCCACTGAAAAAGGGCTCTGTTGCCAAGTCAGACTAAGCCGGCTAACAAATGTAAAATCAATACATACATAAAGCATTCAGCCATTTGGAAAAAATGCATGAGACTATTTGGTTGAATAAAGAAAAATATCACTATACAACATGTTCACATTTTGAATAGTAATATGAAGTGTTTGTTAAAGAAATATTCATTTGAAAATGCCAATAGCGCAACTGTATTTATTTACATAAACATAAATGAAAAACATTTAGAGATTTCATAAATAAATTCCCAGAGATACAAAGCATAGGGCAGGATTCACGAAGCCTCTGTGTAAGAGATACTTGGCTTACATGGAGGCTTCAGTTAAACGGTGTGACATCAGCATGTCATGCATATGCATGAGGGCATGCTGAATCACACCTAAGGCTAACACGGTCCATGGAAGACAGTAGGGGGGCGTGTCCGTAGGCTGAGCCCTGCAAGTGGACATGCCCCCAGAAGAGTAAAAGTGCCCAAACTAAACACCCACGACAGAGGCCATGGAAATGTGAATAAACACAACACAACACAACACATGCCCCCACAGACTATGAACATAAAATATATAAATGAACATGTTATATATTTTTTTAAATTGTAAAGATGTTTGCCCGTGAGTGCACTCATTTGCACGGGCGTGCCCGTAGCTCAGCCACAGGTAGCAGTCAGTGGAAAAGCATATAAGAACTAAATATGCAAAGCAAGCCAAGCAGCAGTAGCGTAGCAGAAGAGACGTCGGCTGAAGAGCAGGCAGGCATGGTTCGAGCCCCCACAACATCAATTTTTATTTTTAGTAAAATAAGCACGAAACAAGTCCCTGACAAATATGTACACATATAAAATTATATTTTATGTAAAATGTAATGAAATAGTCCATTTATTTTGAAGAAATGTGAGACAACAAAACAATAAAACATGCGAGATGTGCCTTTAGCTGAGCTACAGTTTAACAAGGTGAGTGCATCTGGCCGTAGGTGAGCAGTGGTTTAACAGGTGTAAAATGAGTGCCCGTAGGTGAGCAGTGGTTTAACACGCTGAAACTGTGTGCCCCTAGCTGAGCTGAGCGTAATATGCATGCAAACAGCCAAATGAAGTGTAAACCAGTGTACCCCGTTTGCGTGGAGCTGTGCACCGCTCCAACAAGCTAACCGACGGGCAACGTTGAGCAAGCTGTATCAAAATTGCCTTTACACAGACACACACCCTAGCCTGTCTAGACAGACATAAAAAACAGTGGCGAGGTTTGAACCTAGGATACTATGCACCATAGTCAAGGTACTGAACCACTAAGCCATGACAGCAATACCTAGAAATGCAGTAATAGCAAATATGTAGGAATGAATACAAAGTGGAGCATGACAAAGCAGGTTTTGTGAAGTTGATACAATTCCAAAATGGCCAATCACAGATATGTGCGGGAAAAACGGCATATAAAAGCCCCATAGGCGGGAATACACAGCATAAACGATTGTAGAACTAACTTGCAGCCAGAATGTCAGGAGTAGGTGAGGGTAGTTGCTTTCGAGCACAGAGGTGGGGCATTGAGGAGTCCAGATACATGGTCTGGCTCCTAGTCCACAATCATGAGGCCCAACTCATGCAGGGCCAGGTCCTGTGGGGAGCATATAGGGCTGAGGCGTGGGACCGGTTGGCTCATGATCTCACCAGTGCCACAGGGATTCCAAGGACTGGTGAGCAGGTCTGTCACCACCATGCGGACCTGAAGAGACATAAGCAGGACCAATTGAACCTTTAGCTCCAGGAGGCCTGGCAAATGCCCAACGCCCCACTACTGAGTAAGTTACATTTAATTATGTATGTAAGAAATTAAACTAGCTGATATTATGGAGATGTGTATTCCAATATTACTTCATTTATATTACAGCTGCAGGTGTCCGTTCTGCGAACCGCAGAGCCTATGGCGATAGGCTGGTGCGGTTGCGCCATCAGGCAGATCAGTAATCCACTCCCAGTAACTGTAAAGAAATATAAAAGTATGACAGTTAGCAAAAGAGTGCAGTGTAGTCACTAAGTAATAAAATGTGCAAGTAACAGTGTAAAAGAGTGTTTGCAAGTATTGCTTGATTACAAAAGTGTGTTGCAGTCTGTAATCCAAACAGAAAAAGGAAAATGTCTGAAATAAAGTCTGAAATAAAGATGCCCCACCTGTAATAAAATAGTGCACAACCTGCAGCAGCCTGAAAAGTACAGCTGCAGAAGATGAGCAAATCACGTGTGAAATATATCCCTGTTGAAATACTGAAACATGACAGAAGTGAGACTGCTGGAAAGGATTGTAATAACTACAGGTCAAACAGTCTGGATTGGTATGAATGGATGGGGCCTTAGTGATATTATGCTTTTTGAGTGGCCTTGAGGACAGCCAATACTGCTTGAGATGGATGTATGGTTACAACAGGTAGAATCCTGATTAGTCCATGGGAGGTGGTGAACATTATATCTTACGGTGGCAATATATGAATATATGATGGAGTTTTGGCAGAGACGTATGTCGGCCTATTGAAGGGCAACATTTTCTAGAGCTGGATTATTTATCCAAATGAACATATTTCTTCTGGAATTATTTCCGGATATCATTATTTGATTATTTGTCTTATTATATTGCCCATCAAGACGAAGGTCTTGGCTTTTGAAGAGTTTTTCTTGTATATTGGGCCACTTATGGTAAGAAAGCTAAATGGTTCTGTTTATCTGAATAATTTTTTTAAATATAGCACACCTAACATGGACAACATTATATATGTGAATTAACAGGGGTTATGGGTGTTTTCAAGGTCACTCTGATATTTGGGATCCATATATTATAACATATTGGAGTATCTTATATTTGAAATCATGGACATTGGGGAGTTATTAAAGGGTCTCTCGGCCGATCAAGATAATTTGGAGGTGTTTGGTTTAAGTAATACATCAGGACCGAACTCTACAAATTCAGTATTGGATGTTCCATCACAATGCAACAATATGTTTTCTAAGCTTAATAGGCAAATGAAGGCATTACGTACAAATGTATGGCATTTGAAACTTTTTAAAGCCTACAAGGTCAAGGATATTACTCCTAGGGGACTAAGAGTCCGTATACAACCCATTGTGGTCAACATAGATAGTGTACTTTCCAAAGAATGGGCGGAGGCACAACATTCATCATCTATGCAATTTGTTGATTGTTTACTAAGGTATTATAACAGGACTATTCAGAGTCAACTTACAGAGATTGAAAATTTGTGTGGGGAGGTAGAAAAATTTAAATCTGAAATGGTATATTCACAACAAGTATCAGACTTGGCTAAGGACCTCTCATCATTGGAAAAACAACTTACAAAAAGGAAGATTAACAAGTTTAATCGTGATTTGATGGACTATGAAAAAGGGAAACCTTTTGTAAATCAAAAATCAGTTAGATTTCAGGATTTTAGATCTAGTAATAGTTATAATAATAAGAAAAGACCAAGGTCCATCTTAAGACAACATAAATCAATGTCTGATACTACATCAGAGGAGGAAGCTTCTTCCTTAACGGATGGGGAAGGTTCCCTACGCCAAGTGTCCCCAGCAGCGAAAAGGAAACAGCCCCCCCCTTTAGAGCTAGGGGTAGGAGGCGGGGGGGTAAGAAGCATAAGAACAGATTCCGGCAACATAACTTTGCAGTCCCTGTTACAACAAATGGTGACATAAATGATAATATACATAATATTTCCTCTTTTGAACTTTCTCCAACACATATAAAACTGCTGAATAAAGGGCTTTCTTTTGTACCCTCATTTTCGGTTTCAGAAACTCAGTTATTGCAAGATGTTGATGAATTCTGTAGAATACTTAATTTGAAAATCTTTTTTGCAGATCAGGAATATACTCAAAGATCTTCTGATTTCAAGTTTAGGAAATCTAATTTTGTCCCTCCCATGAACAAACATGTGTCCATTTTCAGAGAGTGTGTAATGAAGGAGTTACATTTCTCCAATTTGTATGGCCTTACCGAAAATAATTTAACATCTTTAGAAAGACAAGCTTTGGTTGAGCTTAGCACCAATCATGACATAGTTATAACTATGGCGGATAAAGGAGGAGCAGTTGTGGTTTTGGATTATTCATTATATAATCAGGAAGTTCTACGACAGTTGGCAGATTCTAGTTTTTATATGGCACTGAATGTGGATCCGACTCTTTCCTTTAAGAGAGAAATTGATGATTTTTTTGATTTATCAGTGCAACAGGGTATCATTACGACACAGGTGGGTGGGCAACTGAAGGTGGATGAGCCCAGTTCTCAGTATTTGTATATTTTACCTAAAATACACAAAGACCCATTGTATCCCCCTGGGAGACCTATAGTTTCAGGTAGGGGTTCCTTAACGGAACCATTGTCAGCTTTTTTGACCTATTATTTGAAACCTTTGCTGCCGTTTATTAGGTCTCGTATTAAGGACACCACCGAATTTTTGAATATAATTAATGATTCCCAATTAGAATCTCACTGGTTACTTTGTACTCTTGACGTGGCTTCATTATATACAAATATTCCACATGATCAGGGTATTCTAGCTGTTTCCTTTTGGCTATATAAATCCAAGCTATATTCTTTAGCCTTTAATAATTTTTTGATTAAGCTCACTGAACTTGTATTACGAAAGAATATCTTTTATTATGCAGGTAAGGCTTATTGGCAGATTAAGGGCACTGCGATGGGTGCTTCTTTTGCACCCATCTATGCCGATTTGTTCATGGGATATTATGAGACTGGGTATATATATGATGATCAACATAACAAATTTTTACAACATCTGGATATTTGGCGGAGATATCTAGACGATTGTTGGATGGTGTGGCGTGGAGACAAGCAAAGTTTAATACAGTTTGTGGATTATTTGAATGACAATAGTTTTGGTATTCGGTTCACTGCCAATATTCAACTTTCAGAAATTGTATTTTTGGATGTTAAAGTTTTTAAACTTGCAGATAATACTTTATCGTCCACTATATATCGCAAGTTTCCTAAATACAATACTTTGTTACATGCTAACAGTTACCATCCACGCCACACCATCCACAACATTCCGAAATCTCAATACATGAGAATCAGACGTATTTGTTCATCTGATGAAGATTATTTGGAATGTAGTCTGGACTTGAGGCGCAGGTTTCTAACCAGCGGGTATGAATCCCAAATACTTGTGAAAGCAGAAGGTCAAACTTCCCAAATGGAACGTCAGGATTTATTATGTTATAAAGCCAACAATAGGATTGGCAACAAAACAAATGATATTCAACCAATAAGGTTGGTGACTACCTATGGGAATAACACTAATTGTTTCAGGGATGTCATTAAACAACATTGGGGTATCCTTTTGTCACAGGAGGTTTTAGGTAGGGTGTTGCCGGTAAACTGTCAGTTTTCTTACCGAAGGGGACGGAATATGAATTCTCACTTCACACATTATAAAAGACATATTACAAATATACCACAACAGAGAACCTTAAGTGGCGATAGATTAAGGGGGTGTTATCCTTGTGGGCATTGTGCTGCTTGTCAGCATTTGCAACAAACCAAAGAATTTTCCAGTAAAAATACATCACGAATTTTTGAAATAAGGGTTTTTGCGAATTGCAGCACAGATTGGGTGGTATATTTGGTTACTTGCAGTTGCTCTGCATTCTATGTTGGACAAACATCCAGACCTGTCAAATTTAGAATAGGGGAACATTTAAGTGCAATTAAGAATAAACGTGTTGCTAATGCCCTATTTAAACATACCTTGGAGCATTCTTCGGCCATTTTTCGATTTGTGGTTATAGACAAAATTACCCTCCACAGGGGTTTTAAAGCCGGATGGCATCAAAAACTTGATCAAATGGAACAAAGGTGGATAATTCAATTGGGGGGTTTATTTAAACCAGGTTTAAATATGTTGGAATAGAATTTGGTAGATCAAGTTTGTGTGTATATATATATATATATATATATATATTGATTATACACATTATGACTGTTATATCCTTTATTGATTTTGTTTTTATGCACATTAAAAATTCCAACAGGAATGTGGTGGACACATATATATATATTTTTATAGAAATAACCTATATAGTTTGTTTTCTATATATAGAAATTGTCCTGACCAATTGTCCTGATCACCATATAAGTCTTTTAATATTTTGGTGATGGAAGATATGTATTCATTATTATATTTTTTTGGTATATTAATATTTTACAATTTTTGTATAATATGTTTATATTATATTATTTATTTTATTTTTATTTTTATTTTTTGATGATATTGTACATGGTTCATATGTTTATTATGTTGAAGTTTTTGTTATATGATGTGATTTATGTGCTGTTTTGCTCCAATGTATTTGCACATTATATAAGATTTTGTACCCCTTTAAACATGGAGTATATAAGGATGGTCCACCAGGGGTCGGGTTTCCTTATTATTTTTTTCTGAACTGCATTGATAAAGGCCATGACATGGCCGAAACCGGTATGCTATTTATTCATCAAGATTCCTTTATTTAAGGAATCTGGATAATAATAAAGTTGGTTGGATGGAACCGTACGTGCTGGCTCATGTTTTTTGAATGCAAACATGTCAATAAAGCCTAGAAGTAAGTACCATCCTGAATAGTAAAATGAAAACAAGTGAGAGAGTGTGAGAAAGAGTCATGAATCCACCAATAAAGTAGTAATAACCCCTGAATAAAGCATACTGCAGGCAGTACAGACTGAAATGAATGTGACAAGTGGAACCAAGCTGTGAAATGTGTTCAAAGTGTTGCTGCAGCTGGAATGTGTATCCCAAAATCTGGATATGTTGCTCTCAGTCTGCAATATGCAGATAGTATGATTGTCTGAAATACCAAACATCCACAGTTGTCTATAGCTATATAAAGCAAATGTAGCAGGATGATGTAGCTGAACAAAGCCAGATATGAATGTGTATGAAGAACAATAACATGTATATTGATGTAGCAGTAACAGTCCTATCACCAAATTGAAGTAGTTATATAGGAAACTGTAGTTAGAACAGTAGTGTGTATATATTTGCAGCTTTTAGAAATGTACAGCATATGTATTGGTATTCGAAGGTGTTAATATTATTTTCTTCACCACACCCTATAACCACATATAACCCATTCCACATGAAATTGGTATGTGCAATCACAATTAACACCCCTGGACATTTGTCCTGTTGGGTCATAAATATTTGCATGTACGTTGATGCATCTGCCCTGTTCATACATCTAAACCTGATGGCCGGTTGCCATCAATCAACCCTGCATGTTGTTGGACTGTGTATTGCTGTTCAAATTATGCATGTGTTATGCTCGCTGTTCAATGGTGTGAATATCTTTGTGTTTGGTTAATGGGAATACTAATGCATGCTGTTACAACTAATTGCGAATGGTATTGTATGTTACTAACCCAAACTGTCATGACATAATGCAAAATATAGGACGACAGGGAAGGCGGGTTCCAGCGGACCCACCTCTCCCACCTCAGCTGGCGAGTGCACCTGGCACTAGTGCCCAGTCTGGACCCTCCTCCGGTGGTCCTGTGCCACCTGCGGGTGGAAGCACTGCAGGGGATGGGGCCCGACCCCCTCTGCAAGTGTGGCCAGAGGAGAACCACCACTCACCCTCCGTAGCATCCGGACTGTGGTGCGTAGGGAGATCGGGACTGTGTTCTTGGGCCCCTACGCCAGCTTGAGGCACAGGTGGCACAACTTACGGGCATGCCTGGTGCCCGGCCTACACAGCCCCCAGCACAGCCCCCATCCTGGGCAGTGAAGGAACAGTGGCAACTGCCCATGGGTGGGGATATCAGTTCCACTGTTGCCATCTGTGGGCTCATATCCAAACATCCGTCCCCGTCAATTGTGTAACCCCCCCACATGTGTCATACACTGCCCCTGTATGCGTCTTGGTTGTCTTGTCTGTTGACCTTCCCAACCTACCTCCCCAGCTATACCGACTTCCTTCACCTGACATACCACTCTCACCTGAAAAATAAAAAAAAAAAAAAAAAAAAAAGGGCACTCTGTACCCACAAAAAAATTACGCCCCATACATAGCTGCCCATTCCACACACATGTCTGCTGGACATGGAAACTATCAATTACAATTGGCTGTACAACAAGTATTATTGTTGTCCTGACACCTCTCTCAGGGGTGTAAGGTTTCAAATGTCACACCAAATTACATACATATGCACAGCTGTTGCTGATGAAGAAATGGGCAGCTATGGGCCTTACCTACATCCCTCCTGCAAAACCCAAGCTTGTTTACCCACCGTCTTACCCTCTTTGTGACCCCTTTTTCACCACTTTCCTGTCTCCCCATTTTCATTTCTTTCAAAGAAAATAGTGCGGGTGTGCGCCAGAGTAAGCACTGTTAAGCGGTTGTAAGCGGGTGTGCGCAGAGCTGAACGCCAGTACACATGAGGGAGCTCCGCGGAAACCAGCGCTAACCCGGTTACAACTTCTTAAAAGTGCCTAAGTCACTCTGATTGACAGGTCCTGTAGTCAGTTCAAAAGCAAAATAAAATACCACTGTCAGTCCCGAACCCAGGACCTTGGAAACAGTAGTCTGCATGACTTACCACTAAACCATGACTGTTATACAAAAACATTGTGCTAAAATAAATATATCATGTAATAGTAGGAATGAATGTAAAGGGAATATAGGATGCGTAGTACACAAAGCATGTCATTTATACTTACTGTCAAAACTAGTGGATTTCCATAATAGTAGTGTGTGAACAGAAACAGCCATGCTAGTTGGTAGCTAGTAGGTAATAATGTCAGTTAATGTACATATATAAATGTATGTATATTTACATATATATATATATATATATATATATATATATATATATATATATATATATATACATATAGTTGTAGGTATCAGTGTGCATACACACTTACTACAGGAAACAGGAGAGAGGAATGGAGAAATGTGAATCTACAACACAGTCTGAATCATGAGAGAGATACTAACCTTTACACTCACAGAACAGTGTCCACAGCATACCAGCATTGTCCCCACCCTTACAATCTGAAAGGGCAACGCCTATCTCACATACCCTTTTATAGCACTGTCCTGAAATCACAGTGAGAACTGCAATCAGTACACAACTGGCTGCATGCAATTAGCAAATGCTGACTTACAATTCGTGCAGAGGCCATCACATGGACTTATGCAGATACCTACAAAAGCATCCTGTACTCACACTCCACACATGCAATACATTCATTGCACTGTCTGGAGGCAGACACAGAGAGAGAGAGACAGAGACAGAGAGAGAGAGAGAGTGAGAGAGAGAGAGAAAAAAAATAACAACACAAACTACATATGGTACACAAACTGAGTTGAAGCTGTCAGCAGTGACAGTACCAAGCCGTGCCAGCAGAAGCAGGAAGCTGTAGTACCGGTAACGTAACCAGCTGCGACAAACACAGGTAATGTAAAGTAACAGGTTAATAGCCTGCATACTGTGAACCCTCCATATGTGTCATAGTTTTGTATCTATAGGTATGTCCATGTGATATGTTGTGTGCACGTAGTTCCACCAAAAGGGGATGACTATACATTGCATGTCATTCATTGTTAGGCCATGCTCCTGGCAGCAGTTTTCCATTGCAGTGAGGCCTGTCTGTAGCATGTGTGTGTCAGCTGGTGTAACGACTATGGCGCTTAGTTAGCAGTCATCTGGGAACATTGTCATCCACAACCCGCACATGTTTGCTTTTACATCTGAGAAATAAATGCCAAACAAGAAGGGTCCTAGGACAGAGGCCTGTGGGATACCACATGTGACTGGCATTAAGTCTGACATGGCTCCTACAATACCGATATTATGGATTCTGTATGTCAACCAGTGTGCAACCCATCATGTGACATATGTAGTAACATGTAAGCTAATGAGCTTGTCTATGATACCTGAGTGGAGTACTGTGTTGAAGGCCTTAGGCAAGTCCAGGTAGGCTGTATGGATTGTGTTGCCCTCATCAATGGCTGTAGTGACTGTTTTGAAAGGTCAACCAGGTTCAAAAGTCAGGATCAGCCCATCACAAAGGCAAACTGGCCAGGAACAAGTGTCTGCAGGTACCCAATATTGCTTTATATGCGTCTCATACTGAATCATTCCATAGATTTGCAGACCAGGCTGGTTAAGCTTATGGTGCGGTAGTTCCCAGGGTCAGTAGAGGTGCCTCCTTAGTGGAGTGGGACCACTGTTGCTGTATGCCAGTGTTCAGGTACATATCCTGTAGTACGGCCAAGGTTAAATATCAGTCTTATATGCGGTTGTATGTCCTCTTGGAGTTCACGTAGCACACATCCAGGGATACCATCAGGTCACATTGATGCTGTGTGTTCTGCTTTGCTGAGGGCAGCCCTCACCTGGACATGTGAGATGATAGGGAGGTTACATTCAGCTGTGATAAGTATTTCTAAGTGTGGGGGAGAAGGAGGGGGGATACGTGCACCGAACCTGTCTGCAAGAATGTTGCCAGTATCTGTGTGTTTGGTGAATGTTAAGTAGGTGTGTATTAACTCAGAGCATATATGAGGCATTTGGTCCATATGTGTAACATAACTGAAGAAGGCCTTGTGGTTATCTTTAGTGTTCATGGCCATTTCCCTCCCAGAGTAGGCCATGGATGTTGTTATGAGAGACTGTAGCTTATTACCAGTGCTGACCACAGATGCCTTCCCTTAATGTGAATCTGCTCTGTCCTGCAGTAGCCTCCTTCTATCGTTATACAATCTGCCTTTGGCTGGGGTCCACTGGACAGGATGCCTAACCTTTGTGCATAGGGTCTGGGTTAGAAATGTGTGTGCATGTTCCATGCAATCTTTGGGATGTCCATGGGAAGCATTCGCAAAGGGGTCAGCAGTGTGGGTTGTGGCTTCCACTGGCCCAGTGGGCTGCATGGATACCATCTCAGTCCTAACAAGTGAATAACTGTCTAATCACATACATATCAAAGTAGTCTACTGTGCTGGCGGTGGTGGTGGTGGGATATGTATATCCAGGCCGAGTAACTTGTGTCCAGATCACACTAGTGGATGGCGTTCCACATACAGTACCTTGATATGAACCCCCAGAGTGAGGTTGTGCATTGGACCCATCGCAGTGTGCTGACCGATGGGGCATGCTACTATGTTGTATGGAATGTGGCAGGTATTGTTGCACAAGTGTTGGCTGAGCACTGATATCTGGCCATGCACTTTTGTATCCACCAAGAGACACACACATGCTACATATGGGAGTAGTAGTATATCACTACAGTTGAGTATCATGTATAGTATGTGTGCCATATATTGCTGACATAGTCTGCTGATATCCTGTTTGTGTTCTCTTCCAGGGACATGGCGCGTCAGCGTAATCCCACCTACTCTGCAGCAGAAGATGAGGAGATACACCAGAGCCTGGTGTGGGATTATGACATTATGTTTTCCCGCACCAGCCAGAATCAGCAGGAGAGGGCTGCACTGTGGCAAGACCTTGTCCGTAGGGTAAATGACATTGGCACGCATAATAGGACATATGAGTAGGTACGACATCACTGCAGTGATTTAATCAGAAATGTCCGTCAGCGTGCGTCGGATATCCACAGGCAACAGGTTGCCACAGGAGGTGGGGTGGCCACACATCCCCCCCTCACCAGACTGGAGGGGCTACTCCTAAGTGTTGTGGCTCCAGCCGCGGAACAGCAACAGCAATACACCTGCATCATGATGGAGGCTGGATCCACACAGCAGCACGACATGGAGCGTGCAGGTAATATGCCATGTGTACACTTGACTGTTCTGTACACTGTTAGTTTATGCATGTGTAAAGTGTGTCCGTGGTATGTAGCTGTCAACATAGTATGTAATTGTGCAGGTGTGATATTGACAATATCAGCAGCTGACGTGTGAAAGGCAACTGGTGTACTACTGCACTGTATCATATGCAGTATCAATGGCACAGTTGTGCCCACTGACATCAATCTCCTCATTTCTGCAGGTCCCTCTGGTGTTACAGCAAGGCAGGCCATCCATGCTGGTGAGTGTGTTTTAACAATACCTATAATAGTCCTGATAGTGCTAGTAATACTAGTGTAACTCAGTAGTGCTCTGTGTGTATACTGCGGGGTGTGCATGTGTGCATGTGTGCATGTGTGCCTGTGTCCACGTGTGCATGTGTGCATGTGTGCCTGTGTCCATGTGTGCATGTGTGCCTGTGTCCACGTGTGCACGTGTGCATGTGTGCATGTGTGCATGTGTGCATGTGTGCATGTGTGCATGTGTGCATGTGTGCATGTGTGCATGTGTGCACGTGTGCATGTGTGCATGTGTGCATGTGTGCATGTGTGCATGTGCACGTGTGCATGTGTGCATGTGTCCATGTGTGCATGTGTGCATGTGTGCATGTGTGCATGTGTCCACATGTGCATGTGTGCATAAGTGCATCACCGGTAACATTGTGTAGCCACTGTAAACTGTGTTTCCTGTCTTCCTCCCACAGGTTCTGGTGCTGCTCTGGTGTCCTGCAGCAGGGAACCTGAATCTGGTGCCACAGGTACTGATAATGATGATATCTGTGTAATGGCACAGGAAGGTGTGTCAGGGTCCGTAATTGGTCAGCCAATTGACAGTACACAGCTGTCAACCCCATCATTGCGCACAGTCATCCTGCCAGTACATCCTATGTCACCATTGTCCCTAGGTGATGGACAAGATACAGTGGGCATTGACCAGGGTAATGTGGTACCTGTGGCACATGCTTCCCCACACAGCAGCCATGGGCAGGGTCCTGCGATGGTACCACACAGACAGTTGCCCATGGGTTCTCGTGGGAGCATCCCTGGGCATACTGCCTCTGGCAGATGTGCCCAAAGAGGTCTGTCAACCTCAGCTATGTTTCGGGCTGTCATGCAGGCACAGTTGAGTATGGAAAGGTACAACAGACAGGGTCTGAGGGAGCTGAGAGCATGTCGCACAGCCATGACTGACAGTATGCGTGACATCGCTGATGCTATCCGTAATTCCACCGATGTCATAGACAGACATTGTGGGGACATATTACAGCAGTTCCACAACCACATGTCCATGAGCCAGGCAATGGTGGGCGGTTGTGGCGTCGATGTGGCCGTATGCCAGCAACAGCAGCAGCTGGCAGTTGGCACAGATGGACAACAGGCTCGCGGACGCCCCCATAGTGCCAGCAGCAGCCCCAGCAATGCTGGGTCAGTGCTGTCATCGGAATGCCCCAGGAGACTATGTGCATGTGGCTCTGGACAGTCCCAACAGGAACCTGTGTCCAGTCAACACACTCCCGCTTCTGATGACAGTACCCAGTCTGGCTTAGTACCGGATACGGTCCGTAGCACCCCTGCCAGGCACAGGTACTGTGTCCATGCCCACAGACACTGATCTGTATGACCTGCCAGGTGCAGTCTGTGGCTGTCCACAAACTCCTGTATATGGCAGCCATGAGGTGGAACTGTGTGCGTGCATACACACATGTGAAATGTTAACACCTAGGGCTACCACATACATGCACACACTGCACCAACAGTGCCCCACCCTGTACTGCTGTCCCTCACCAACACACATACACACACATGTCAATTGGTGGTATCAGTGGCAGACTCAGGCATACCTAATTCACACCCTGTGGATATGATGAAACTGTGCCACCTACTGCAATCTCCAACATCAGTGCAGGAACAGGTAAACACATTGCTGATGCACAGGGTGACTACATAGAAGTGTATTAGTAGTATCATGTTGCTAACAGTACAGTGTGCTGATATGACTGTGTGTATATATCCCAGCATGCCTGATGCAGTAACCGTATGACTGTCCTGAATTGTTATCTACACCCATAGTACGTACCAAAGTGCAACAGCTGCACATTATTGCATACCGGTGGTAAGGATGTCAACAGATAGCCACATACATGGGTAGCACAGGGGGGAAGCTAATGCAAGTAGTGATACGCAATGATGGACATGTACAGTAATGGTGGCAAGTTGCCCACAATGACTATGCAATGTGGATGTTTGTGCATGTTGATATGTGTGCAGTACCAATGTAATCCAAATCACAATTAACTATGACATAATATCATTTCTACCATGGACATCTGAGCTGTGCATTCCTGGTACATGTTGATAGTGCCTACATATTTGCACTGTTACCTACTGTTAGTGTTACCCCTTCTTTGTTGTACAATGGACTACTTCCAGCCCTGCTTACTGTAGCTTTGTTTGCATGCATGTTCGCTTGGGGTTCCCTGGAAGACTGCTTCCACCTGCAATGCAGAGTTACAGTGCTTATGTGGACTCCTAGTGACATCTGCATAGCGTACTATACGTATGTCAAGTTTACACATGACAGAACGTCACTGTCCGTCCTGTTCGCATGTACGTTGCCTGTGACACATTGCACATGTCTTACCTGGCATTTCCCCATGTGTGCAGTCATATATGCCAGTGCTATGAAATCAGTAGCAGTACACCCACACATACACACCTTCAGTATGTTGTTCCCCATTGGCCCTATGTGTTGGTAATCACCATGGCAATCACACTACTATGGTAGCATGTGCAAAGGTAACCTGTGAATCACCTCTATGGTCCAGTTGTGGTTTATGTGAGTCATGTGGCAATGTCACAGCTGCCACATGTATGCAGTCAACCCTCACCCCTGGCCAGGAACATACAACACATGTGTGGGATGCCACCACATAGCCAATCTGGGGACTGAGCACTCTGAACCCAGTAATACCATACTCTGTCAGGTGGCATGACATACTACAGTGACTACAATACCAGTCTGACATAGACCCGCACTGACAGCAATCTGAACACACTGGGGCATACTTGGAGACTCAGAATAGCATCCTGCCTGAGCATCACACACCTCCGCAGCTGGCACACAGGCATACGTTACATCGGTACAGAGCACATGCCACACATGGCACACACATCCCGTGTGCCACACACTCACAGCTTGTAGGACTACACAACACATCTGCTACAGATGTGTCAGGTACCTCTCTTGGCCGCTGCAGTGGGGTCCCGCTCAACAGGCTGTACATGGTGAATGTCACAGTGATATGCCTGTGGGGCACTATGGTCCACCACAAAACACATGCATACAGTTCAGTCAGAAGCATGGACACATATGACTCAGTCATTGACCATGCCACTATGGATGACCTGAGACATACCTCCCTGGACTACATGATAGGGAGCATAGAAGGGATCTCTCAGCATGTGGCACGGGCCAGTATGAGCCTGATCGTGGTTGCCATCATACCCTCACCAGGTATGCTACCACTATATGTTGGAAGGGTGTTCTATGTCTACATTCTGCTCAATCACCAATTTCATTCATAGGGTATCCACTGGCTGTCAACGTGTGCTTACATGCTAGGGAAGCCACAATGATTTGCGAGGTGCAGCTTGCACGTGACACCCATGGGCCACTGTATATTGGTGAAGCCCCTTGATACACACACATAGTGCCTTTTGCTGCAGGACACGGATTACATAGCCACCTCCACGGGTATCACACAGGATAGGACACTAACAGTGATGCTACACAACACCAGCAGTGTACACTGCAAGATGCATGCACTGGACACTGTCCTCAGCACGATGAACTGCAATGTCTGTGCAGTGCCAGAGTCCTGATTCACGGCTCACAGGTGCAACCCATCACTGCCAGGTTATACCTCATACCATGCCTGTCGTCCCCTACACATCTAACACACATGGGCAGGGGGGTGGTATCCCAAGGCACCACAGATACACACACCTCCAGGTTGTTGGCACAGCACAAAGCATCAGGGCCTATTCATGTGCAGCTAACAGTGTGTTGGACTGCCTTCTGGTTCATAGCCTGGCACACACAACTCTCCCATACACAGGAAACTCACCTATCCTCCATAACAACAATGGCAATATGACAGTCTCAAGAAATGTCTTTATATGGCTGGACTGCATCCAGCCAAACATTGTGTGTGAGCATTACTGTAGCTACAACACACTAGCTGAAAGGTTCCCAGCATGTGATCACTGAATTGCAGTGGAATAACATGTTACCACTCTCACAACAGGTGGGAACATGCAGCACCTGTTCATCGACTACATGTAGACTATATGGCTTAGACCAGATGTGTAACCCTGCTGTAGGTATTCTACCATATACAACCCACACTGTATAGACAGATACCGCGTGTGGCCCCTGCACAGTAAGACACAGTCATATTGTTACGCATTGCGAATACCATTTATCCACTCGAGGCACTTGTCAGACATGGTAACTACTGCAGGTCACAGGTATTTATGTGTATGTGTCACACACATACATCATGTGTGCATCGCCATTGCTGGTTTAGGCAATGGCATGCATTGTTATGCACAAAGACCCACACAAGGTCATACACGTGGCAGTTGTGGGTTTCCAAAACATACCTATCTGTACTCTGACAATGGTAATAGACCCAGTAGCGGAGCGTACTATTGGCATTACTGGCCAAGTAGCCCTGTGTGGCTGTGCTGATAGTGTGGTGACATCCCCTGTGTTTACTGGGGCATCCCCTGTGTTTACTGGGGGAATATGCAGCATCTGGTGTATTGTAGTATTTGCCAAAAGGATCTGTTCTTTCACACTTGCAATTACACACACCCTACTACCCCCCCCCACCCCACACACACACACTTGCAGGATTCATAACCCTACCTAACTATGTCACGACACGTGAGAGAGACGCATTAGTGAAGCGCACTATTCGGATTATTAGGAGGTTCTTCTTCTCCGGCTGTACTTATAGGGTGCTGACATCATCAGTGTTTGGAAAGGGTAATGTGCATCATGTAGTGTGATCTCCTGATTGCCAAAAAGCACATGTTTTTCATACAGAATTGCACACACACAAACTCCCCACATCCAAACACACACACACACTTGCAGGTTTCAGACTCCTACCTAACTATGTTATGACACTTGTGAGAGACGCATTAGCAGAGTGTGCTATACGAATTACTGGGAGGTTTTCCTTCTCCTGCTGTACTTATAGGGTGCTGACATCATCCGTGCTTAGATAGGGGAATGTGCATCCTGTAGAGTGCTTTCACAGTTGCCAAAAGGGACATCTCTCTCACACAGACGTGCACACACACTAGCCCCCTCCACACACACTGGACAGTTGCAGGATTCAAACCCCTATCTAAATATGTTATGACACTCATGACACACGCATTAGAAGAGCACGCTATTCAAATTACTGGGAGGTTTCCCTTCTCCTGCTGTACTTATAGGGTGCTGACATCATCCGTGCTTAGATAGGGGAATGTGCATCCTGTAGAGTGCTTTCACAGTTGCCAAAAGGGACATCTCTCTCACACAGACTTGCACACACACTAGCCCCCCTCCACCCACACTGGACAGTTGCAGGATTCAAACCCCTACCTAAATATGTTATGACACTCGCATTAGAAGAGCGGGCTATTCAAATTACTGGGAGGTTTCCCTTCTCCTGCTATACTTATAGGGTGCTGACATCATCCATGCTTAGATAGGGGAATGTGCATCCTGTAGAGTGCTTTCACAGTTGCCAAAAGGGACATCTCCCTCACACAGACTTGCACACATACTAACCCCCCTCCACACACACTGGACAGTTGCAGGATTCAAAGTCCTACCTAACTATGTTATGACACTCGTGGCAGGCGCATTAGCGGAGCGCACTAATCGAATTACTGGGAGGTTTCCCTTCTCCTGCTCTACTTATAGGGTGCTGACATCATCCGTGCTTAGATAGGGGAATGTGCATCCTGTAGAGTGCTTTCACAGTTGCCAAAAGGGATATCTCCCTCATACAGACATGCACACACACTAACCCCCCTCCACACACTCTGGGCAGTTGCAGGATTCAAACCCCTACCAGACTATGTTATGACACTTGTGACAGACGCATTAGCGGAGCACGTTATTCGAATTACTGGAAGGTTTCTCTTCTCCTGCTGTACTTATGGGGTGCTGACATCATCCGTGCTTAGATAGGGGAATGTGCATCCTGTAGAGTGCTTTCACAGTTGCCAAAAGGGACATCTCCCTCACACAGACTTGCACACACATCAACCCCGCTCACCCACACACACACACACAACATTTGCATGGTTCGAACTCCTACCTACCTATATTATGACACTTGAGGGAGATGCATTAGCAGAGCATGCTAACCGACTTACTGGGCATCTGGTCTGCACCTGCAGTATTTATAGGGTGCTGACATCTTTATTTCTACAGAGGTATGTACATCTAGTACTATCTGTCAGGTGGGGGATAGCATATATATGCATTTGCAGCCACCTACGTCAGGGTCAGATATGCACATCGCACTGGCAGGTTATGTTCTATACCATGCTTCGTGACCACAGGACCTGTAACACACAACACAACCAGTCCAGAACACCACTCCCACATCCAGGACACACACTTTGCTTCCCTGGGAACAGTGCCGGGATATGCAGGTGTTCACATACACTATTCCAGTTGTTAACATTAGGTACAGGCATATTGTGTGTGGGAACTACTCAGGTTTCTACTACTTTACCCTACAGCCACTACAATTTGTGGGTCCATGTGCTATGGCAGAACCACTCTCCACAGCCACATGGGGGAATACATATTGCACCTGTCCATCTGCAACATGGGTACTCACTGTTCCACACCAGAGGTAGACCACCATTGTTGATATCTGACCATACCCACCTTTCCCTGGACATCCATATCCCATCCCCACCCCCAGGCAAGATTGTCACTGCAAACAAACTGTATTTAGCACAAGCAGCCTCTACACTTGTGAAGACTGGGGTGGACGACTTCAAAGGACCCATGCTGGGGGACTATACTGGCCACTCTGCATAATCCTTGACAATTGCATTCTATGAGCATGTGTAAGGTTTGCATTGATCATGCTATCCCACATATACCCATGACTGCTCCACAACAAGACACCTGTCAGGTGTACACCAGCCATATATGAGCCATCCAACAGACAGAGTGAGCTAATACATTGCAGAGCTGTAGCCCACAGAGGGAGGATATCTGTGAACAGTACCGACATGACACTTCATTCCCACATAATCATCACAACACAGTGTTGACAGTGGAATTGTCCAGACAATGCAGATAGGGCTCCCCTCAGTCTGTTATTGATGCCCACTTACTGTTAGTGGTCCTCAGCAACCCTCTTCTAGCGCACACCAACAACATGGCTGTGGCTTAGCACATTCAAATCCTGGGATCTCCACTGTGCCCCGGTTTGACAGAGGCACAGCTCACTAGCCTCACACGTTGCCTTATGTGACCTACTTTACAGTTGCATAGTAGCCTACTGTACAGGGGATGCAGATGCCAAGCACACTCTGGCTAAGCTATCATTCCCTAGGGCAACAAGACTAGTATTGACCTCTACACCCATATGTTCAATTGTCAGATGCACAATATTTGTTGTGCTGTTAGACTGTTTGCAGGTCTTTATTGCCATAGCATTCCCTGTTCCTATGAACAACTTGTGTATCTGTGGAAGATGTTTGAATATGAGGGCGATCCGCTATATCACTTATGTCTCTGTAGTCATTTACTGTGTGCACTGGGCAGATTGCTGTGTTTTGGTTGGTTCCTGGAATGACACGTACAAATACCAGATATGTGTGGCCAACTGCTAAACGGAGATATGGCCTAAGTGTGTGAGCATGCCCAGTTCAGCCTTTCCACGGCATGTTGTCTGACATATGCCTCATTTATCAAAGTGTGCGAGCATGCCCAGTGCGAGCTTTCCATATGTTGAACTCTGAAGTCCACCACATATTTGGGTGTGTGTGAACTTCAACAATATCTCACATTTATGGTTGTGTGTTGGGTGTCCTGTTGTGTACTAACTGGCCAACTGCTTCGTGTCTGCCACAACAGGGATTATACTGTGCCTGCAGGGATTGCATGGGATACTTTGCATACAGTTGTCAACATCCTTTCATAATGACCTAACACTGTAGTACCGTATAGTGTACTGGTTCAGTACTTTCACTGTGGTGGACAGTATCCTGGGCTTTAGTCCTATCACTGCTTGACATCTTCATAGTGAGCACAACAGACTGTGTAGGGGCCAGTTGTGCACATATGACCATGTTGCATTATGTTCAGATATGGACTACCTACACCAGGCTTGTCAAACATTGGTAGTGTATTCCACAACATAGGTGGACATTGGCAAACACTAGCACTGTTCCCTAGGCCATTTCTGATGCTAGTCACAGAGTGTGTTTGTCCTTCGACACACATTGTAACTGGAGTTCGCCATGACATATGTCATGGTTAGTATACTGTGCCTCCGTCTACCTCTGACATAACAGTGATACCCAGGGTTAACCTACCATCTCCCATCCACTCATCGGGATTCCTCTTGAGGGGTGTCAATAGGTGACTCTCTGGCTAACCTGTACTGGGAGTTTACTTAAGAGTGGGGGTGCCTTCTGTGTTATGGATCATTCTGTACAGCTTGTCCTATGTATGTCAGTGCTGGGGTTCAAGTCTCTCATCTGCATAGCTCACTGCCATTCAGATTGTACAAGGTGCGGCATGTTCATTGATTCCAGCTTGGACATGGCTTCATACATCAGGCACAGCTTGCCTCTGGATGGGCAGTATGGCAGTGTGTGGAGCTGCAGTTTGTTTACTCAGGCAACACATGGCATCTGTTCATGCTCTTTGCTACTCCTGGAGGGGTACTGTTGTGGACTTTACAGTTGATGGAGGTGTCTGCTGAGGTATATCCCACAGGGGCTATTGTAGTCAATTGTGACACTGATGAAGGATGACTGCAGAGCCACAGTGACCTCCCCTTATCTACATCTGACAACCTTCGTGATTGGGTGGGTATATGGTATGTTTCTGCGAACACTACAGCCACATGTTTGTCCAATGCAGGATATCTATCACCTTGTGTCCCCAGGTCTCTCATTACATGTTAGGTACATAATGGGATAACACCTGTGTGGTAATTTGTGGGCACTTACTGTATATCCACGGTGGTTGCCTATACACAGTTCTGCAATTAGCTTGCTGACATGGTTATGGCTCCAGTTGTCTGTTTCTAGGTGGCCCTTTTGTGGGTTGCTTGTGTCAGCTGGGGGTCGGATATGGTGGGCTGTTTGTACTCCTCTGCATACATGTTCAGTCACAGTCCTTCCATGTTGGCCTGTACCTATGGGACATATATACGGAACGGGGGGGTGGTCCCAGGACCAAGACTTGTGGGATGCCACTCATATCTGCTTTGCAGTCTGACATGGATGCAGCATGTCTGACCATGTCAGTTCTGTCCTTGGTCTGGTTTGCAACCCCTCTACTGACATAGGGGTTTATATTTAAGCTGGTGAACATATCCATACTGAACTCATAGGGTATTGTCTGGAAGCATATGCACGGTCCAGCTACGCTGTGTGGACCACATTGCCCTCATCAATGACCTTAATGACTGTTTCAAATGGGTCAAACATATTTAGGGGCAGGATCTGCAGTTACGATAGCCACACTGTGTAGGGTCCGGTGTCAGTAGGTCCACGATAGCTTTATGTCTGCGGTACATACTGATCCTTTCCATAGCTGTGCAGACCAAGCTTGTCAGGATCCTGGGGTGGTAGTTTGCAGTATCCATTCAGGCAACACCTTTGTTGTGAAGGACCACTGTTGTTGTACACTGCTCTTTGGGTACATATCCTGTGGTAAGGCTGACATTGAGCAGTAGTGTCATTTGGCATTCCATTATTCTTGGAGTCCATGTTGGCCTCAGCCCAGGACACCATCACATACCTTTGCTGCTGTGTGTTTTGCTTTGCAGATGACGGCTGTTACCTCAGCATCTGCAATGTCAGGGGACCAGCAGTCTGCTGGGACAGATATTTTGCATTCTGGGGGGGGGGGGTTGCACTGAACCTGTCAGGTTGTATGTTGGCAATATGTGTGTGTGTGTTTGGTGTGTTGTTTGTAATATCTGTGTGATTCGGAGCATATCTGTGAATTCCCAACATGGTTCCTACCATCAGTTAAGTAAGCCTTGTGATTATCCTTAGTATCCTGTACAATTTGTATCTTCATAGGTTCATGGGTTCATACTAGGCTATCCACCCTAGGGCATTAGTAAGCCAAGCCAGAGTGTGTGTGTCTTTTGCCGCCCCTTGCTATGTGACTATTATGGCCATTTATGATTTTCTTTACTGTGCCTCTGTCTGGACGTGACACAGTGAAGACCCCCAGTGTACATGTATGATCATCCATCAACTTGGCAATATTCCTGTTGAGGGGTGTCAGTGAGGGGCTCTGCCTAACATGGATTGGGATCCTGTTTCTGAGTGTGGGGAGCCTTTGGGTTATGTATCTGTCCTTCCAGCACATCCTATTTCATTATGTGTTGAGGCTGACATCTGTCACTCTCACAGCTCCAATGGCTTTGATTTCCTGTGGTGGAGCATGTCCATTACTCCTGTGTTGGACATGGCCTTGTACAACAGACATACAATGCCTCCGTGTAGGCAGTCTGTGACTGCATTCAGCTGGGGTGTCTACAGCCAGGCAGCATATGACATATATTTGACACCCTTTATCCTCTTGGTGGGGTACCTTTGAGGTCTTCCTAACCGCTGCAGGTGTCAGGTACGGTACATCCCATATGAGTCATTGTACTAGATTATGGGTCTGACAAGGGAACAGTACAGGGGCACATTGACCTCTGTTGATGTATATGTGAATCCTTTCATGATACAATGTCCAATATAGACAGTCTTCCTAGCCACATTGGCATTGTGAGTATCACATGACAGGTTACTGTCGACTTGTGTGCCTAGGTCCCTGATTACTCCTTGCATACATAATGGTTTACCACCTATGTGGTAATTTGTGAGTACCTTGTCTGGTATTTGGTGGGACATTCATACTGTCCAGTGTCTTCAGGATGTCTGGGTGGGGTTCTTGTGTGTGAGAGTGTGGTCTGTCGCATGCTACGGACTGTACAGCAGTTTTGACTACACTTAGGTGCACATGGGTGGTCTCCGCTGCTTCGTGCATTGTCAGTTACCTGGCCGTATGGGTGTCTGTGCTGCATATGGATACTCCCCCTCCTTTGATGTTTTGGTCCAGGTGTTGGGGCCGTAACGCATGATATGTGGTATAACCTGGTAGTGCTGGTGTGCTATCAGTAGGCTTGCAGCAGGCGTCTGTCACTGCACAGACATCGATGTTCTCCATACTGGGAAGTGCCTCAGGGGCATGCATATTGCAGTTTACACATCTGGCATTGGTCAGCATTACCCTTATGTTTCTTACCACTTATGTTTTCTAGGGTGGTGGGTTAGTCTTTTTGGCCTTGCCTACGTGCTCTATGGAGGTGGCAAAGGCCTTATCCAGTATCCAGACACCCAGGGGTAACAGGTGCAAGCCATCCCTGGAACAGCAGCATGGCTTGTCATGCATGACATCTCAAGCAGACAGACATTAGACCCTCTTGGACTGACAGCTGTAACTGTGCCACCTGTTAAAGCTGATCATTCTGTGTTTGTACTGTGGCATCATTCTTGGTGAGGGTTGGATGCTGCAAAAGGCCAGTGTCATACCGGCCTGGAGTACATACTCAGAGAGCTCATCCATGTCTCCTTTCATGTAGTCCAGGGAGGTACATCTCAGGTCATTCACACCAGCATGGACAATGAGTGCATCATATTTCTGCTTGCTTTAGGGTGACCTGCGTACTTGTGTTATGTGGCATATTGTGGCAGCCTACAGGCAGCTTACTGTACCCTTTCCCTTGTTCAGTCTGGTGAGTGGGACAGCAGTGTGTCTGCCTATACAGACACCTATTACAACTGTATCAGGCATGTTGTTTCTCCTTCTGGCCTGTAACTGTTTGGCACACCAGCTTTGTGTACTATGTGTTGCATGTGCTATGTTTGAAGGTTGTGGTTGCTTGGGATCTGCTTTGGAGGCTTCTGTTGGTGTGGTGTGTTTGTAATTAGGGCCTCCGGGAATGTTTTTCTGTGTTTATGTGTTTGGTTTACAGTTGTGATAGGTATATGTGGGACTGGGTTTGTGGTGTATGTGGTTACCTTCTCCTCCTGACTAGTTTTGACAGTACTGAGTTGGGGGAGCTCAGCCTCCAGTTTGGATAAATGGTTGCATCTCTCACATATATTTGTATTTATTGGGGGGAGTTGTGGGTCGTCTGTGTACTTGGGGCAGGTGTCACATTGCCTCTGGATTCACAGGTTCTACTTGTTGTGGCTGGTCTTAGTGGATTGTATGTGTGGACATATTTTATTGCCATACTACTGATCAGTGATTACTTCCCTTTTTATCAGGAAAAATAATGCTCTGTGCTGTAGCTAAAGTCTTGCCAAACCAAAATAGTCCAAACTTGAAAAAGAAAGATTGGCAAGACAAGGCTGTAAAAACAAATACTGTTTTAATAAAAACAACAGCAACTGCAAACAGTGGTAAGCGCTTTCGGGTTCACCAACCCTTCATCAGACAAATAAAATATCACTGGTCTTTACATTTAAACATACTAACAACCAATCAAAAACAAGCATTCCTAGTACCTTACCCGCCTGTTTTGTAAGGCAGGTTTTAAAGGAACAATTTCATTAATGCCTGGATATCTATGTGATCCCAATGTTATAATCCATTTGGATTCAAGTGTCTCCGTAAGCAATTTAATATCCCCCCCTCTTACTCCTAAACTCACATTGGTAATAACCTTAAATAAAAATGTGTGTGTGGGGTTGTTTATCAAATGCCTATAAAGTGCATTATACTGATCTTTATTTCTAATACTGGACAAGTGCTGTAAGATCCTGACCTTTAACATATTATTTGTCATCCCTACATAATATACGGACACTGTGTGCATTCCGCCAAGTAAACCACATTGGTGGTTCTACATGTGTTGGCCTTAAATTCAAATACCTGTCCTGTGATTGGATGTTTAAAAGTATTGGACCTATTAATACTACTGCAAGCCTTGCATGTACCGCAGGCTACCGTCCCTGTTCTTGTAATCAATGACTTTCTACCAGAGGCTGATTTTTCTTTGCAAAGTATATCCTTAAGATTTTTATTGCGTCTATAGCCAAAATTGGGTGCTTCACCAATCAAGGTATCTAATTTAGGATCACTTCTTAAAATATTCCAATTTCTTCTGACTATACCCTGTATATCCTTGATGTCACTACTATACGTAAAGTAAAGCCTAACCCCATCATGTCTATTTTTCTTCTGATGTTCTGCACCTTCCGTTTGACTTTGCCTCAACCAAGGTTTATATCCATCACTTCGTTTTTTTAAACTAGAATCCATCACTGTATTGACCATGCTCTCATTATAACCTCTCTGGCCAAAACATGCTCTTAGGTCTCCTACCTCTCTGTTAAAATCCATATCATCTAGACATAGTCTGGAAGTTCTACACATTTGGCTTTTAACTATGTTAGGAAACATGTAGCGGGGGTGCATACTATCATATGATAGCAGATGGTTCTTCCAACAATCTTTTTTGTGTAACGTTGAGATATACCCATCCAAAGTATAACTTATACTAACATCTAAGTAGTCTATTTGTTCCCTCGAGTATTTCAAAGTGAATTTAAGAAAAGACGTGGTGGAATGAAGATACTCAGGAAACTGTGCAGTTCAGCTGTGGTGCCCTGCCAAAAAATGAAAATATCATCTACAAAACGCACATAGGCTCCTATGTGTTTATTCCATATGTCACTGTTAAAAATGTTGTTCTTTTCCCAGAAATAGAGAACCAAATTTGCATACGATGCACAGGGGTGCCCATGGCTACCCCTGCCTGCCTATGCCTCTGAACCCCTATGAAAACATTGTTTTCCAAGGTAACATAACAACCTACATATCAATTTAGTTGTTATGTCACTTTCTCCCATTTCTTTAAGAACATACTCTATCGCTCGTATTCCATAATCATTGCTTATAACAGTGAAAAGATTTTGTACATCTAAGGTAACCATTATGCTATTATTGTAGTTTTGTTTGAGCTGAAAATCTCTCACTACCTGCAAAAAACCTTTCGAGTCCTTCAATATAGTGGACACCCTATCCACAAATGGTTTCATATTACATTCTAACCAAATAGATACATTTTCAGTGACCCATCCCCGTCCCGATACAATGGGCCTAAGGGGAGGGTCACTCAATGATTTGTGAATTTTGGGTAAAGCTTTGAACACAGGTGTGGTCGGCTTGGCAACCATCAAGAATTTCAACAGGTCATCATCAATCATCATTTCAAAATGAAGACGCTTTAGCTCTTCATGTACTCCTTGGACTATTCTAACTATAGTAATAGGATTGATGGGAATATAAGTGTTGTTGTCTGATAGCAGGTCCTGCAATTTCTGATCATACAATGCTGTATCAAGAACATGTTTATTAATAGATGTGAAGGTGATCTGAGAAGGCATTTTAATGAGGGTGTACAAAGCAAGTTTTTTAACTTAACAGTAGCACAGCAGAAAGCTCTATGTGATTTGTCTACCAATAATGAAATTGTTATCAAAGGAGCGGACAAAGGGGGAGCCATTGTCGTACTTGATACAGCATTGTATGATCAGAAATTGCAGGACCTGCTATCAGACAACAACACTTATATTCCCATCAATCCTATTACTATAGTTAGAATAGTCCAAGGAGTACATGAAGAGCTAAAGCGTCTTCATTTTGAAATGATGATTGATGATGACCTGTTGAAATTCTTGATGGTTGCCAAGCCGACCACACCTGTGTTCAAAGCTTTACCCAAAATTCACAAATCATTGAGTGACCCTCCCCTTAGGCCCATTGTATCGGGACGGGGATGGGTCACTGAAAATGTATCTATTTGGTTAGAATGTAATATGAAACCATTTGTGGATAGGGTGTCCACTATATTGAAGGACTCGAAAGGTTTTTTGCAGGTAGTGAGAGATTTTCAGCTCAAACAAAACTACAATAATAGCATAATGGTTACCTTAGATGTACAAAATCTTTTCACTGTTATAAGCAATGATTATGGAATACGAGCGATAGAGTATGTTCTTAAAGAAATGGGAGAAAGTGACATAACAACTAAATTGATATGTAGGTTGTTGGGTGTTACCTTGGAAAACAATGTTTTCATAGGGGGTTCGCAGGCATATAGGCAGGCGCAGGGGGTAGCCATGGGCACCCCCTGTGCCAACACGTATGCAAATTTGGTTCTCTATTTCTGGGAAAAGAACAACATTTTTAACAGTGATATATGGAATAAACACATAGGAGCCTATGTGCGTTTTGTAGATGATATTTTCATTTTTTGGCAGGGCACCACAGCTGAACTGCACAGTTTCCTGGAGTATCTTCATTCCACCACGTCTTTTCTTAAATTCACTTTGAAATACTCGAGGGAACAAATAGACTACTTAGATGTTAGTATAAGTTATACTTTGGATGGGTATATCTCAACGTTACACAAAAAAGATTGTTGGAAGAACCATCTGCTATCATATGATAGTATGCACCCCCGCTACATGTTTCCTAACATAGTTAAAAGCCAAATGTGTAGAACTTCCAGACTATGTCTAGATGATATGGATTTTAACAGAGAGGTAGGAGACCTAAGAGCATGTTTTGGCCAGAGAGGTTATAATGAGAGCATGGTCAATACAGTGATGGATTCTAGTTTAAAAAAACGAAGTGATGGATATAAACCTTGGTTGAGGCAAAGTCAAACGGAAGGTGCAGAACATCAGAAGAAAAATAGACATGATGGGGTTAGGCTTTACTTTACGTATAGTAGTGACATCAAGGATATACAGGGTATAGTCAGAAGAAATTGGAATATTTTAAGAAGTGATCCTAAATTAGATACCTTGATTGGTGAAGCACCCAATTTTGGCTATAGACGCAATAAAAATCTTAAGGATATACTTTGCAAAGAAAAATCAGCCTCTGGTAGAAAGTCATTGATTACAAGAACAGGGACGGTAGCCTGCGGTACATGCAAGGCTTGCAGTAGTATTAATAGGTCCAATACTTTTAAACATCCAATCACAGGACAGGTATTTGAATTTAAGGCCAAGGCCACATGTAGAACCACCAATGTGGTTTACTTGGCCGAATGCACACAGTGTCCGGTATATTATGTAGGGATGACAAATAATATGTTAAAGGTCAGGATCTTACAGCACTTGTCCAGTATTAGAAATAAAGATCAGTATAATGCACTTTATAGGCATTTGATAAACAACCCCACACACACATTTTTATTTAAGGTTATTACCAATGTGAGTTTAGGAGTAAGAGGGGGGGATATTAAATTGCTTACGGAGACACTTGAATCCAAATGGATTATAACATTGGGATCACATAGATATCCAGGCATTAATGAAATTGTTCCTTTAAAACCTGCCTTACAAAACAGGCGGGTAAGGTACTAGGAATGCTTGTTTTTGATTGGTTGTTAGTATGTTTAAATGTAAAGACCAGTGATATTTTATTTGTCTGATGAAGGGTTGGTGAACCCGAAAGCGCTTACCACTGTTTGCAGTTGCTGTTGTTTTTATTAAAACAGTATTTGTTTTTACAGCCTTGTCTTGCCAATCTTTCTTTTTCAACTTCCCTTTTTATGTTTGCTCTATCATGTAGTAGCTTCCTCATTCTCTTGCATGGTTTGGTAATGGCTGGAGTCCAGCATGCCAGATGCCTGCGTGTATGGCATTGTGTCTTGTTGTTATTTGTGATTGCATACTCCAAGCATTCCTGGCTGTGTTCATGGAATGCCTGTATAACATGTTCTGCGCTGTGTCCCATATTCTGCACTTGCATAGGGCCTTTCATGGATTCCACATCGGTTTGGAGGGGTGCAACCTATGCTTTACACATGTTTTTTCACTGTGGTTTTCTGGCCAGGGACTGTGGTCAGGATGTGTATATCCAGTGTGATTACTCTATAGTCTGGTCTTACCAGTGAGGGATACACTTCTCATCTTGACATCCAGTACACATGTTGCTGATTATCACATCCAGTATGCTTACCCCTCTTGTGGGAGTGGTACGTTGTTCCTGGGCTTTTTGGTTTATGGATTCTGGGAACTTTTCTTCTACTGTGTTGGTGCTAGTATAATGCTCCCAGTTTATGTCTGGGTATTTTCAGTCAAGCAATATAATGTGGTTTGGGGGGCTTGATATATTCATGTCTTCCAACATAGGCCAGGTGAAGTTCCTGGTATTAGGACAGTAGTCTCAGCAGGCTATATACTGGGAGGCGGTTTTAGCCATTGGTATTTGACCATGGCTAATCCATGCTGCTTCTTGTTGTGGTACCAACATGGGGGTGTGGTTATCCTTGACATTTATTGCTAGTCACCCTCCTTTTGTAGCTTGTTCCATGTTTTGTGGCTGTACAGCACAGTATGAGGTGTAACCTGGGAGTGTTAGGGTGCTGATGTGAGCCTTGACCCAGTTTTCTATTACAGGACTGATATCAACATTCTCCATACTGTGTGCATTTACACGGCACGCATCTTGCTGTTTAGACTTCTGGCATTGGGTAGCATTACATCTAGGTTCCTATCCCTTGTGGTACCTATGAAGGTGGGTTTGTGTTTTGAGACTTACCTATTCAGGGCATGCTGTGGGTACTGTCAGCCTTGGCCAGTATCCATGGGGCCTGGACTGATAGGTGCACACCACCCCTAGCAGGTGGTGCATCATGTCATGCTCCGCATGTCTTCCCAGGCTGAAACACATTGGCTCCCCTTTGACTAACTGCATTACTTCAGCCAGTTATTGCAATTGATCATCCCATCATCATTTTGTTGCTTCATGCTTGGTGAGGGTGGATGTTAGTCAGGGTCCTCAGGTGTGCATATAGTACATGGTGTTACATTACTTAACACATGGCATTCATGCCTCAGGTGGTGCTGCAGGGCTGCCTCTGTCGGATGCGCATATTACACTCCCTGTACATGTTTGTGAGCAGGTCATGTCATTTTAGGCATCCCTGTTATTATTTGAGTGAGTCAGAGGCGGTATCATTCCCAGGCTTCCTACTGCGCCAGTGTATGTGCTATGCGTTGCCTCTTTGCCAAGGCCAGGGCATACTGGGCACGCCTCCTTCTGCCTACTGTGGCAGGCTCAGGTTGTTCCTCCTCTGAGTCACGCTCTGCCTGTGATGGCCTTGGCAATGGTGGGGGCTGTATGGCCCAGCCTTATGCTGGTGTTGCTGCAGCTGTTTTTGCAAGATCATATTATGTAGCATAGCACATACCATGACAATTTGGGTACATGTAGTTGGTGAGTACTGCAAGGCTCCACCAGATGTGTCCAGACACCGGAACCGTGACTTGAGCAGCCCAAACACACGCTCTATTACATTACGTGTTTGTGCGTGTGCCTCATTATGGCATTCCTGTTCAGGTGTGTGTGCATTTCTGATGGGTGTCATCAGCCATGGCTCCAGTGCATAATCTGCATCCCCCACTAGGTGTCCGTGTGGGATGTCCCCATTGGCAAATGTCTGGTACAGCTGCATCAAATGCCAGATTTGGGAATCATGGTAGCTCCCAGGGCAGCCAGCACACACATTCATTATTATGCCCTGGGCATCACACACGACCTGGCAGTTGATGGAGGGGAAGCCCTTGCGGTTAATGTAGGCCCTACCCCGCTCACCGGCTGGTGCGTTGATGCGTATGTGCGTGCAGTCTATTGCACCCACTACCTCAGGGTATTCTGCTATTTGCTGGAAGAGACGCATATTGCTGGCCAATACCTCACGGGCATTGGGGAAATATACATGATCACCGACATGTGCTGACATGGCATCCAGGAACTGGTGCAGTACCCTGGAGGCTGATGCCTGTGATATCCCCATCATATCACCAGTTGGTCTTTGGAAGGTACTTGTTGCTAGTATTCTTAGGCCAACACATACCTTGGTTTCCACTGGGATGGGTTCCCCTCTGTTGGTTCTGTGTGTGAGGCGTGGCCTTCACAGCTCAACTATTTGCTGCAGGAGCTCTCTGTCCACTCTATAGTGCTCTACTATCTCCAGCTCATGTAACCCATGGTAGGTGACCCTGGGCCTGTACACTCTTCTTTGTCTCCTCACTGTGGGTTGGCTGGCACCATCTGCATTGTCACCACCCTCAGCAAGTCGCCTATGTCTCATTATGACAGCTATGGCAGCCCCTAACATTTCTACTCTGAGTTCAGCTTTTTCAGTTTTCACTTCTAATAGCTTACTCCTGTCTTGCAGTGTCTCTTGAGAGAAACATCCTGCACTGCTGTTTGCGGAGTTTTAAGTGCTGGGCTGGGCTACTATTCTGCCTGTGTAATTGCCTGCTTCTAATTGTTTTCACCTGCTAGCTCCAGCAGTATTCCCTGCTAGCTTCCTACTAATTCTGTTGCTTCCTTTTTCCTTTCTGTTTCCTCAGGGGGGAGCAGCGTGCATACCAGCAGAAACACGCTCACAGTGGCTTACATGCGCGCACACATGCTTACACGGTTCAGGATCTGCCTATTCGGGTTATAATGCACGCACACCAGCGCAAACAGTCTTACAAGTCTGCCAACAGGCTCCCACATGCTCAGTCTGCCCTACACGCGCGCACACTAGCGTAGACAGTCTTCAAAGTCTACCAACACGCTCCCACATGCTCAGTCTGCCTTACACGCGTGCACACTGCCCTACTCACACTTCATGGCGTACACACATGCGCATGTACGCCCAGCAAGAAACTTTGGTGTAAGCAACAGTGTACACCTTCCATTTCTTGACTTTCCCATGCTTATCTTGTGGCACTCCTCTTTCCCTGATCTGTGTCTGTCATCTGTCATGTTACACTGACCTCCAATGAACTGCATTTCTTTATACCATTCCCCCCTGTGATGTCACCTATCTCCTACTCTATTCCTCCCCCTTATGTATCTCTTACACTACTCAGACTGTGCTCATTTGCTATGTGACTGTGGGATTCAGTATCCTAACCCTCATTTACATGAGATTGCCTACTAATGCTTAGTTACATGTCTTAGACTCAGCTTCCCCCCTTAGCAACCACTACACGGTGGCCATGTTGTTTTTGGTCTGCTGGTCCCTGCATTGTCATTCCATGTATTGCATAAAACCCACATTTGTGGGTTTATAACCTTCATTTTTCTGTTTTATACAGCGCAGCCCGTGTGCGCGGGGCTGCGCTGCGTTTAAACATCGGCGACCGCCAAAAAAAAAATTATATTTTTTTTAATTTTTGCATCGGGTTACCTTGCCAATGGCCACATATTTGGCCATTGAAGTGCTGCCTGACACATATGCACCCTTTATTTGGAGCTGACATGGCTCTGTTGTGATTTTTGCAGAAACATACTCAGTTGTCAACTGAGTACATTTCTGCAGCTAAAACGTCTCTTACACGGGCTGGTTTCTGCTTTGTGGATCGCTAATATACCTCATTTGCATACCTTTCGGCTGCAAGTGAGGTATTTAGCATATCCACACCCAGTCCGTGTAAGAGACGTTTTAGCTGGTCTCTTACACGGAGTTTCGGGCTGTTCCTGGATCGTGAGGCTTGCATGGAGTGTTACACGTCTCTTACACTCCGTGCAAGCCTTCGTGAATCCTGCCCATAGTGTTTTACATTGTTTATGTTAGCACTTACATCAGAATGCATAGATAGTTTGAACTTTCACAAAGCTTTATACTCAAAAATATGGATTTGATTTTTTTGGTATGAAATTCTAATAGAGACAAAAGTAGTTAACGCTGGCACTGGATATGGACGGCTGGTATATAGTACAAATCAGTAGACTGTTCTTAATTAAGAAAAGTTGATTTATTGTCACATATAAATACAAAATATCCACCTATTCTTGATTGTCTACAATTCTCAAAACATATATATATATATATATATATATATATATATATATATATATATATAGATATATATATATATATATATATATCTATATATATATATATATATATAGATATATATATATATATATATATCTATATATATATATATACACACACACACACACACACACACACACACACACACACACACACACACACACACACGCGTGCGCGCGCACACACACACACACACACACACACATATATATATATATATATATATATATATATATACATAGAGAGAGATAGAGAGAGGGAGAGAGAGAGAGTCAGAGAGAGAATATCTGTCAAAAATATATAAAATAATTGAGAAATGTAAATTTTGTATGGTGGATAACTATTAGGATTAATGGTTCAACATTAACTGCAGTAGAAAAAAAATATTTTTATTAAAAAAATGGAACATCTTTATTTTGGAGCTTCTTCTCTAGAAAAGTTTTGCATAGATCACTTATCACTTCACATAGAATTAACACTCTATACAAAATGTAAGGTAAAGTTGATTGATGTCTAAAACCTTAAATAAAACAGATTGGCAGCATATATATTTATGTTTTCAAAGTTCTAAAACTTTTTTAGGAAAAAAATGCTGCAAATATCTCTGTTGATGCAGAGAAAGCATTCAAAATTGTAGGTTCATAGGTGTTTACTAGACTTATGACCACAAGGGCCTTTGCAAGGGTAGCCATTCATCCCAAATCTCTGACAAGAGCTGGTACCACTGGAAGATGAAACATTTGCAAGCAGGGGCCTGGAAGCTGAACAATTTACAGGTTGTCTGTGTCCATTAGACACATATGTGTCAAACCAGGGATGAATTTCCTGTTCCCCATTCAATTATCCAAGTTGCACTTGAATTGGGCTAGGGAAGAACTCTACTTCACATGGATGGGGAGTCTGTTCAAGAGAAGGGGTAGTCTCTGGGATACATATCTGTCTCATCAGCAGGTCCTATTTATGCCATAGGCAAGGTTTAAGCCTTTACAACTGGTAATTCTTATGCTGTTTCTTTTACAAATATGCAGGAGGTCCATCAGAGTGAGGTCTGGCAATGTGAGAGGTGCAGTACAGTCTGTTGACCTTCTCCTTCCATGCTGAAAAATATTACACCCACTTAGAAAGACACCATAATCTAAGCCAATTATTAAAGTCAGTCATCTTTGGTTTGTATTGTGGAATCATCCTTGGAGAAGGTAAAATGCTGCTCAGTGCTAGGCTCATACTAACCTGAGACAGATATTCTGAGAGTTCCATGATGTCTCCCTTCATATAGTCTATGAAGGTATGTCTCAGGTCATTTGCACCCACATGGACTATGACTGAGTCATACTGGTACTTGTGATCCAATAACCTGAGTGTGTGTGTAATGCGGTGGACCTTGGCCCCTGATAAGCAGCTGACCATGACTTTCTCCTTGCTCAGCCTAGTAAGAGGGACATCATTGTGTATCACAATGGAACTCCGATGACCAGAATGTTGGATTGTGTGGTAGCTTGCCTTATGGGCTTAGAAGAAGAGGATCCAGGAGATGTGTCTTTATGTGTTGATGTGGGTGTTGTTTTGAAAGAGTGCATTTGAGGCTTCTGAGGGTATTTGTAATGTTTACTTTATCTAGGAGGTCTTTGAGGTTTAGTAAGGTTACATTTAAGTGCCTCAGCACTGGGCCTATGTGTCTGCTTTGAATTGTATGTGAGGGGTGCAGCATGTGTACTACTGACAACCTGATTGACATTTTATGTGAGAGCTTTATCTCCAATGACATTGTGTAACTACATCTCTCACATACCACATTAGTTTGTTTAAAAATTAATTATTTGTTAGTAAACATGATACAATTTCGACATTGCCTCAGGATGGTCATAGCCACCCAAGGTGCTAATGAAGATGGTGGGAAAGTTTGTATCCAAGGCAACAGATTATTTTTTATTCATTAGACAATTGGAGTGAGAATATAATATAATGTCAGGAGTATCTGGTTTGCAACTCTGGGAGCAGTGCTTGTCACTGCAAACTAGTTGTTCGATGTGCAACCAGGTATTGGGCCATTTCAATAGTGCTTTTACAGAAAAAATGTCAACTCATGATGTCTTTGTCTATACAGGGCACTGCCAAACAGTTGAGGGAAAACTAATAACCAGACCCTGATGATTTATGGATGATGTATTTAGGCAGATATTCTGAAGTTAGAAGCAAATCGAGCAGTACTTACTGAAAATAAAGAATTAGCTTGTTGAGAATGTTGAGAAGAGGGGAGTCACCTCAATGGCTACTGCCTGCTAATACTAGTGCTGTTCTCACCACAGATTCATGCTGTTAGGATACAATGCTCCTTTGCTTCTCATCTAACTAGAAGCAAGACAGAACCACCAATCCCAAGATGAGAAGCAGGCCATAGACTGTTTGGTGATCCACAGTCTTGTCCCACATGATGCACGGTTCTATAGGCTTGTTGTAGCCTTTTTCTGGTAGATGTCTTGAATAGCATTTAGACCAATCAGGATGGTCAAACACAGACAATCACTGCCCAACCAGAAACAGTCAGGAATCAATGCACTCTTCTCCTCTCACCAGGAGCAAAATAAAAGAACAGATTCTAAGCTGGCACTTATGAAGCAGTTATTAGGCTTTCTGGTGATCAACAGTCTCCAGGAAATGTCCCTATGCTCCTTCTCTCACCAGGAACAGAACAGAACCACTAACCCCAAGAAGACTACTGAGAAGAAGAATGTAGGCTGTCCAATAACTGGTGCTCCTGGAGTAGACTTTGCAGATTTTAAATGTAAGATGGAAAAATAGGTTAATATTCTAAGAGCTGCAGTTTGCACTAATCAGTTAGATATGAAAGTGGAGGCAACTTAAGCTTTAGCTATCTAAGTGGAGAGCCACTCATTTTTAAAGATCAATAGAGATTGGGAAAGGGTGGGCACTTTGTATTCTGGCTCTGTGTAATATAGTGGGAAGGCCAATGCATTTAAATAGTTGAAGGGGAGTGATTTCCCATAATGATAATATTGTGCTTATTCACAATAGCCAATGAAGGAAGAGTGGGAAGGATATATGTTGTCAAATTAACATGAGGGGCAGGCAACTAGAAAGACAATTGAGTTTAAAAACACAACAGCACAAGGGTGGGAGGGTGGAGAAAAACTTAATTTTTGTGTGACTCACAAGAAACACATCTGAGGTCTCATTCCTAGTTTAAATATGCAATTAAAAGCAGAATACAAGTAAAACCCAGTGTAAAGAAAATAAATCACAATATACAATATAGAAGAAGGCAATGAAACAATACAAAATATAAGAAACCAAAAACAAACTAATCTTTCCCCTCAAAGCAAGTTGTGGTTCAGCCTGGGTGAGCTTTTCCAATAAAGCTGGCATTTTATGAGTATGGTAATAAAAGCATTTGTATTCCCTAATAAAATGATAAGGTTGATTAGAAGAATATATGACAGATAAGCGGTGAAAATTAGAGTGAGATTTTCCTCTCTGATAAGTTCTGTTCAAGCACAGGAGCCAGACAGGGGTGTCCTCTTTCCCTTTTGTTATTTGCTTTATATTTAGAAACACTGGCAAAGAAAATAAGGGACACAGAAATACAAGGATATAATCAGTATAGTAATCAGGAAAAGCTAGCTTTATTTGAAGATGATATTATATTGTACCTGATGAATCTAGAAAAAGCCATCTCAGTGTTGTGGAACATTCTGAGACAGTTTCAAGTCCTTTTGGGACAAAATTAATGAAGATAAAACAAAAGAAATATATGTAGCCATATTTATGGGAAGATGAACAAATGAAGAACTTAGGAGTATGAATTAAAACAATTATGTTATGGCAGCTAAGGTTATGTTGGAAGAGACTAAACAAAAGATAATACAAAAAACGACAAACTGGAAGCTCTGTTTTATGGATGCAGATAGCAAGATACAGGCAATGACAATGTTTTAGTCACTTTAGTTTTGCACACAGGTCAGGCCAGAGAAGAAGTAAAGAAGTTGTAGATAGCAATTAATAAAGAGTTGAGCATTGGTAGTCAATAAACTGAAGTCTCTGTGCAGGAACACTGTACTGTTCCTGCACGGAATATGGCCACCGAGTGATCCAGTAAACTACTGTTCTGACTTGCATGAGCCTGCCTACACTATTCCTGCATGGCCACCACTGCATAATGCTAATTACCTCATTTGCTTGTGAAAACCATGCAAATTAGGTGAATTAGTGATTCTGCAAGCAGGCAGGCATCCATGCAGGAATCATGTTAGTTGTTAGCCAAATACATTTCTGCAAAAATTAAAATGGAGGCATGACAGCTCAAATAAAAGCACGTATTATAATATTTAGGCATACCACTGGCCAAATATATGGCCACTGGCATGGAAAAGTGTTTATTTTTTCTAAAAAAATATATATATATTTTTTGCAGATCTCGGCAATTTAAGCATAGGGCAGCAAATGGGATTGTGATGAAAATATAAAAAAAATGTGAAAACACAATTTTAAGGGAAATCTGCATTTTTGCCATTATAGTCTATGGCATGCAGAATCAAAACAATACCAAGGAACAGTGGTTGCCAAAGGGAAAGGCTTTGGTGTAGTGCAGTAACTAAGGACTAAGGCATTGTGGTATGCATCATGAGGAGAAATTTACTGAATCACAAAAATATTCTAAGTGCCAAACTGCCCCTAACCATGTAGAAGTTATAACACGATTGTGTAGGCAGGAGAAGCAGCTGACATGAAACAGGTGTGTGTCATGCTTGCTGTAAGCACATTGGAGCTCCAGGGCTCCCAGATAAGCTTAGATAAGCACAGCTAAGCAAGTGGGTGTGTCTGAGGATGTATTGACTTATTCCATGAAATGAAGAGTGTGTTCGTGTCCAGGGAGGAACATGTCTCAGTGTTTGCATTAGCTAAACAGGTTTGCATGGCATGTACTGGGTCTAAGACAAAAACAAAAAATCCAGAAATAGCAGGACTGTTTACATTTGGGCACCAGTTTCGCACTGTGGGTCTCAGGGCTTAAAAAGGGGTAGAAACAGGAATGGAAAAAAAGGAAAAAAGGAAAATAACAGAATAAAAGCAATGAAGTACAAATTACATAGCTAGCAGGTGGAATGCACCATAGTCAGCCAATCGTGATGGCAGCATCTGCTGCACAACAGTATAAACTATGAAAACAACTTACAGTCTTTTTCCCACAAACTCTGCACCATTGGTGTACACATGCGCGGAACTTTTAACCAAAAACATGTTAGGGGCTGCCATTGCTTTGAGCCATCAGTATGTGCTAGAGACTGAGGGCTGTGAGGAGGATAATGCTGACAACCGCCACAGACCGAGGAGGAGGAGAAGAGTGTTCAGACCCAGGGTAACTTACCAGGGGCTACATGATCTGGAGATACTACAGTGGTACAGGGTGGACAGAGACATACTGCAGCAAATCATTGAGCTGTTCCAGCCTCAACTCAGACCCAGAGCCAACAGAGAGGAACCCATCCCAGTGGATACCAAGGTATATGTAGCCTTAAGAATACTAGCTACAGGTACTTTCCAAAGACCTACTGGGGACATCATGGGGGTCTCACAGGCATCTTGCATCCAGGGTATTCCAGCAGTTCTTGGATGCCATGCTACCACATGCCAGTGAGCACATTTACTTCCCCAACACCCATGAGGAGAGGACCAGCAATATGCATCTCTTCCACCATGTAGCAGAATAACCAGAGGTACTGGGTTTGATAGACTGCATGCACATCCACATCAAAGCACCACCCAGTGAACAGGATAGGGTCAACATAAATCACAAGGGCTTGCCCACCATCAACTGCCAGGTTGTGTGCAATGCCCAGGGTATTATCATGAATGTGTGTGCTGGCAGCCCTGTAAGTTATCATGACTCCCACATCTGGCATTCATCACAGTTTTACCAGGCATTTGCCAGTATGGCCATCTGGTGGGGGATGCTGGCTATGCACTGGAGACGTGGATGATGACACCCATCAGAAATGCACACACACACACACACACACACACACACACACACACACACACACACACACACACACACACACACACACACACACACACACAAGAATGCCATAATGAGGCACACGCACAGACCAGGATCATTGTAGGATCTTATTAACAATAAGAATCAATGTGAACGACTAGTTGGATTACTACATATATATTCCAATCCTTTGATGCTAATCCCTATTTTTCCAGTGAATGAAAGAGAACAAGTGGACTATGACACGCATAAGAAGTTCACTGAACTGTATAAAGATCTAGAGAATAAGGTATATAGCTTCAAAAGGCTACAGTGGCAAAGGTTTCACCTAGAAGCATCACTGAAATACAAAATAGTGCCGAGAGGTCTCAGAGTGTTAAATATGCCGACTTATGGTGAGACCTATCCTGATTTACTTCAAAAATGGCAGAATCTAAATCTACAGCTTAGTTATGACTATATGCATTTGCTTATAGAATTTTTTAAACCGCAAGAAAAAGAGCTAGCCAATGAGATAAAGAGGCTACAAGAACAACTGCTTAATAATTTTCCCATAGAGGTACTAGGCAGTAGATTAGATGAACTTGCTGACAATATACAGGGCTATAAGAGACTGCAGAATATTGCAAAGAGACCTCAATGATTTTCAATGTAAAGAGGTCTTTTCATGGCCAAGAAGAACAGCTGTGAGTACAGAAAATGTAGAAAAAAACACTACAGTACAGATATCTGAAAATCTAAATATGGATAGTACTGCCTCTTTAAATCAGAATCCCTCTGAGAACAGTGATGTCAGCATAGAGAGAGCATGTATAGAACCTCCCACATCTGAAAATGGTGGAATGGCCAAAGAAACTTTTCAAATGGCTTGTACTAACAGAAGGATGGAAGCTAGTGTCAATTCAGTAGCTTTTTTTGGAGCAAAGGGAAGCTACACAAACTTCGATCCTTCCATTTGTGTTAAAGAAGGCGCTGCCAATAAGGGACAGGTCGAGCAGCAGGAATCGAAGAGGGAAAACACGATTACAGCAGAGAGAATGAGTGACTCCTGCATATATGAACACCAGGAGCAAGAACCAACAAAAAACTTCGTAATTAATATATCTAGCTTTTCTTTAACTGATGCGCAAGCCTCGTTGTTAAATAGAGTTCTGAACTTTATTCCAGCACAGAAAACAGTATTAACTGATTTATTAAAAGAGCTGAAGTTATTTTCCCGTAACCTAATACTTAAAATTATGTTGAAAAGAAGTGTTTTTGATAATATGTCTAACAACCTAGTGCCTTTGTACCCAAGATACATTCCACAGTTGAAACTTTTATTAATGTGTGTGAACATGAAATTAGAGAGATGCATGCTAAAAATCTTCCACCTAGATTTTATAACTTGAGTAAGTTAGAAACTGAAGCATTGTCAGAATTAAAGGACTCTCACAGCATGGAAATTAAGCCCGCTGATAAGGGGGGCAGTGTAGTAGTAATGGATAAGTTTTTTTATTATAAGAAAATTATGGAACTTTTGAATGATACAGGAACCTATGTTAAATTAAATGAGAGACAAGTACAAGGTATAATTGATAGGATATCTGTATATATTTTTGACTTATGGATTACTAGTTATGTATCAGAGGAATTATTTGACTATTTTCAGATAGGACATCCAACTATACCAATTATATATGGTCTACCTAAAATCCATAAAGACATCACACAGCCCCCTATGAGACATATTGTATCCAGTAGAGGATGGGCCACAGAAGCCATCTCAACATACATTGAACAAAATTTACAAATAGTACTAAAATCATGTGAGACTATACTAAGGGATACAAAGGCATTTCTGTGATTGCTATATAACAAGACTAAGAACATTAAAATAAATTATATGTTAATGACAATGGATGTCACTTCACTATTCACAGTGATACCGAACAAATGGTGTATTGAGAAAATACATGATATTCTGACCTTGAAACAAATCTTCCAGAGTACTAAGATTAATTTGATATGTGAGTTACTTGATATTGTCTTGGAAAATAATGTCTTTATATTTAATGACAAGTTTTACCTACAGAAAGTTGGCGTAGCAATGGGCACGGCTTGTGCAAACAGCTATGCCAACTTAGTATTGGCTGCATGGGAGAAAGATCACGTACTAAGCACTAACAATAAGCATGCTGGTAAAATTATATGGTACATACGTTTTGTAGATGACATCTTCCTGTTGTGGGATGGTACTAGTGAAGAGCTGCAAGAGATGGTGGAGTATTTACATAGCACCACTGATTTTTTAATATTTACCAGTCAACATTCTAGGGACTCTAATGAGTTCCTAGATGTCCTGGTTAAGAAAACAGCCTTAGATGAACTTACAACAGGGATGTATAGAAAATCTACATGGATAAATAGCATTCTGCATAAGAATAGTATGCACCCAACATTTGTACACAAAAATGTAGTAAAAGGACAACATATGAGAATAAGCTGCTTACATAATACAGACGAAGGCTTTGTGGAGACAATGACTATACTAGAGAAAGACCTTTTAAATAGAGGCTATAGTAATAAAGACATAAATGAAAGCTCTAAATATACTATTGAAAATAGGATGGGAGATGCAAACCGTTCTTTTCAAATACTATAGAAGAAGTCAAAAGCAAGGAAGGCCATGATTCTAAAGTTAGATTCCCCATAACTTATTTGAGTGACATCAGAAGGTTCTGCAATATTTTCGAGAAGAATTGGAATATTTTATTATCAGATCCTGATCTGAGAGAATTGCTAGAAGATAGACCCAGCTTTTCTTTTAGAAACAAGAGATCTTTAAAAAGGCAACTCTGTTATAGATTTAGAAACAATGAAGGAATGATACAATCAGATAGGCAGGGGACTTTTCCTTGCAGAAATTGTACAGCATGTGACTATCTATATAATAAATCTACATATAAACATCCTATACTAGGATTTATAATTGATATAGATTTTTATGCTGACTGTAGAACACAAAACTTGGTTTATTTCAGCTTCTGCACTGTATTGCATGCTTTTTCTATAGGCAAAACCAATAGGTGTCTAAAGGAACGTATCCTTGTACACCTCAGAGACATAAAAAATAAAAAAGACACAAGTGCTTTAGCAAAACATGTGGAAGAAGAAGATAGGAAGCATATTTTTAATTTCATGGTTTTAGAAATAATAAACAAAAGTAAGAGGGGAGGTGATATAAGGAATAAGGTAGAGGAAGCAGAAAAAAGATGGATTTTATTACTTCAGGCAGATAGGTCTCCTGGATTGAACAACACTGTTTTCTTGAAACCTTTTTTAAAATCTAGACCACTAAAACACTGAATAATATGGACTACTACATAAATGTGTTTGTTATATGCATATTTTTATTTTATTTTATACAGAATACAAGGCAAATTGATATACTGATGTATGTAACTTTAATTAGTCTATGTCATAGTTCTATATGTGTTTTCATTGGTTGAAACATATTTTAAATATTGTTTTAACTGTTTTTTTATGAGTCTGAAGAAGCGATCAATTGATTTAGATCGCGAAAGCGCTTACTTTTGTTTAATAAAGGGCAGCTGAAGTGAAACTGCAAGTGAATTGTTTCCTACTTTGACTACTACATCTCAGTCACAACTTTGGTTTTATAAAGGGCACTACTGTGAAGCTGCAAGTGATTTATTTCCTGGCATGGAGAACTCCATTTTTATATCTTCAGCTGTGGTCTAACCATTGTTTTTTTCATTTTTTCATTATAGACCATGTGTTTGGGATGCTCAAGTCACAGCTCCACTGCCTTGACATATCTGGTGGAACCTTGCAGTACTCTCCAGCTGTACATCTAACATAGGTGGCCCTCAAGCACCATCCTCACAACTGCTGCAAGCACAAGGTAAGTCAGTCTTCTTAACAATAAATTAATGGAATAGTATGTTTTGGTAGCATATCTATGGTAATGCCGCATGCATGCAAGGGAATGGAGTGGCCTACTGAGATAGCAGCAGACAACTGACAGCTATGTAGGACACCAGGAAATGTCTGCCAAATACTGGCCTCCCCACACTATGCAGTATTACACAAGGTGGCAAATACCACTGCAGTATATGTGTGGGGCCAACTAACTGGGGGGGTCATAGGTCACAAGCATGGATGTCAATGTGGGGGTCCCATACCCATGCCTCAGACCCACACAGCAAGTCAGCTGTAGAAATCCAGAGAGAAATGTCTGCAAAAGCCCCACAAATGGAGGTATGTGAATTACCCCCCACAGACTCACACAGTGATAGCACAACAGGTCTTGCAGTTGCAGTAAGGCTATGATGGGTAAGATGTCTGAAACTCAAATGTATGCCATTGCAATCTGAATTGTGGTCTTTACTGATATGCCTCTAGTCCCCAAGACAGGGCACAATAGTATGGTAAATTGGACCAAAATGTAAACCAAATATCAGCACAGTCTGTGCCAATGTTTACAGTTGACAGGTGTGCCCCCCATATACCCACAGAAATGCAGTAACATGCATGTTTGCAGGGAAATAGCAGCATAGCACACATTGGCAGGGCTGTCCCAATACGCATGAAAACATGTTGCATGTCCACAATATGCAGGGATCAATGAGCTATGAGTATGTGTGGTTAATACTATCAGGATCTGGCCAGCATGTTCTCCTGGCTGTGGTCTTGTAGTGCTTTAGGTACAGTGCTGTCTTTGACAGGGCCATGTGCAGATAACTGCAGTGCCAACTATTGTGCATGTCAGTGACACCTACTGCTCTGCCACTGACATACCTGGAAGTCATAGTGCTATGTGGTCAATACTACACATATAATGGGTTACCTATTATATTCTCGAAAGCCGACAAAATGTCGAATTCGACATTGTCAACACGAGAATAGCGAATGTGCAGAATGTCAAATGGGTAAACGGAAATCTCCGTAAGGGGAGATTTCTGTTTACATCAATGTAGTTTGGTCTCAGAGTTGGTATATTTAAGTAGCGGGGGTAGGGGTGCAGCCCCCTGCCTACACCCTTTAGATTTTCTTTTTTTTTTTTATTTATTTTTTCTGAACATTCGAAATTTTAATGGTTCGATCATTAAAGGTCAACCTTTAGTGATTTGAACCATTAAACTTTCGATGTTCTAATATAGACCCCACATAATGGACGTCTTGAAGGCTGTGTAGCCAAGGTGCTAAGGCTTTTGTGAATATAGTGCTTTTTGGTACTGTTGCCAGTTGTTATTTTAAATAATTATGTTTTTGTTTGCTTTTACATATAATAGACATGCCTGTACAGTAGAATGCACTCTGTACCCATACCCTTAACTCCCAACCTCTGACAGGAAGGCGTCTGGACAAGGGCAGAAATAAAAGTAGAACAAAGGTACAATGATAGACATGTGTTGTAAATATCACCCTTACATACTGAGGAAGTTGGTAGAGTGAGGGGTTTGCAGTAGCAGGAATTGTCTGAAGGTTATGTAATCTGAAACAATAATGTCTGTCATTATTTTGTAACATCATTCTTCAATTATATGTAACTAACTTGCCATAAAAACACATGTTTCATAGACTGAATGAAATCTCTAGCCAAACATCTGGACAATCTGCCAAAAAATGTACAGGTGAGAGGTATGGCCACACCAGGATATGACATCTCAGGTTAGAAAGATACCACACAAGCAGGATATCCCCAGCCAGTATATCAACAAGTTACTGGACTGTTTACACAACACGTCATCACTCAACTGGCTGTAGCCACACCTCACAACTGGCCTTGTTGGGCAAGAATGTACATAGTTGGCCTCGTAATATTGGTCTACACATCATACAACTAGTATTCCTCTGGTAAAGCATTGTGATGATCTGAGGATGTCTGCCACAAGGTAATGACACAATACATTGTAGTGTCAGACTACAGATATGTCAGAAAAACATGTCTGCTAAACAAACCCAGTACCCTGAGGAAAGTCCTGTGTACTCCTGAGAAGTATGGCTGTAGCACATAAAACCCCAGAATGGAGTACACTTATCTCTGGAATGGAGTCCCAATCTAACTATAGAAGGTCACACTGGAAATGCTCATACACTAGAGAATCAGAGGACATGTTGGAACCCACATTGGACTATATGTCTGTATTGTGTATATATGTCTGTGCATACAGACAGCTATGTACACCTTACATGTCCCAACACACACATCAGACAGGATTACCCTTAGCTAGCTGTAGGTGGCCCGTATGTGATATATCTGCATCTGTTGCATGTGATGCACAGAGATATATATGGGCAACAGATAACATATGTCAAGCATACACACACATAGATGAGGGGAAGTGAGAGACTGACAGTGATAGAGACAGAGAGACAGAGGGGGACACAGACAGAGTGAGTCACACACATGGATATCCTGAACAGCATATGGTGATGTCCTGCTATGGACAGTGGCATACTAGTTGTAAACAGCTGCACATGCCAGCATAAAAGGTAAGCCCCACTGTGTAACAGTACTGATGTTTGGATTATAATATCACATCTTCTGCCTGTGGGTGTGTGTCCATAGGTCTAAGTATTAGGAGGCTGTTCCTACTCAGTACACTTTACATTGCCCTACTTCACAAGATCTGCTGCTGTCATTCACCTTAGAAGCACCATTGGACACCTATCACCCTTATATGCTCTGTAGCACATGCAATAACTGTGTAACACTATAGTACAAATAGCTAGATAGGCAGATGATTTATTCTCAGATCCGACAAATGTGTGTGTGTATAATTGTGTGTGTATGTTTGTAAGTAGAAATATTTTGATAAGTTTCCCACCCAGTGCCCAACTTTATTGGTCCTGCTGATGTCATTCCCCTTATCAGCACCTTTGGCCAGCTGTCAACCCAGTAAGCTCTGTAGCACGTTCGATAATTGTGTAATACTATTGTACAAATAACTAGACAGGCAGGCGTTCTACTCTCAGATCCAGCAAATATTTGTGTATGTATATAAGTGTGTGTGTAAGTAAGTGTATATGTTTCTAGGAAGAAGTATGTTGATAAGTTTCCCACCCACTGCCCTACTTTATCAGTCCTGCTGATGTCATTCCCCTTATTAGCACCTTTGGCCAGTTGTCAGCCCAGTAAGCTCTGTAGCACATGTGATAACTGTGTAACACTATAGTAAAAATAGCTAGATAGGCCGGGGTACTAATCACAATACCAGCAAGTAATTGCATGTGTGTTTGGGGGAGAATCATATACTGTGTGCGTTATACCATTTTCACTTGTGTACCACTCTGTAAACTTCCCATCACCCTACTTTACAAGGCCTGCTGATGTCATTTACCTTATAAGTACCTTGGGACAAGGTGAAATCATATAAGCCCCGTGGTGCATCTGATAACTGCATAACATGATAGTAGAAATAACTAGCTAGGTAGGATTTCTAATCTCAATACTGGCAACTCTGTGTTTGTGGGTTGAGAAGCATATCATGTGGGGGTTATACCATTTTGAGATGTGTACTGCCTGTACACTTTCCATCAGCCTACTTTACAAGGCCTACTGATGTCATTAACCTTAGAAGTACCTTGAGACAAGGTGAAGTCATATAAGCTCTGTAGCACATTTGACAACTGTGTAACACTATAGTAGAAATAACTAGATAGGTAGGGCTTCTAATCTCAATACTAACAAGTGTGTGTGTGTGTGTGTGTGTGTGTGTGTGTGTGTGTGTGTGTGTGTGTGTGTGTGTGTGTTTGGGTTGAGAATCATATCCTATGTGGGTTATACAATTTTGAGTTGTGTACCACCCTGTATATTTCCCATCACCCTACTTTACAAGGCCTGCTGATGTCATTCACCTTAGAAGTACCTTTGGACAAAGGGAAATCATATAAGCTCCATGACACATCTGATAACTGTATAGTAGAAATAACTAGATAGGTAGGGGTTCAAACCTTAATACTGATAACTGTGTGTGTTTGAGTGATAATCATATCCTGTGTGGGTTATAACATTTTGATGTGTGTAACATCCATGCCTGTTTACCACCTCCTGATGGCATTACTTTATATAGCATGTTAATGGCATCTGCCTCACATGCAGCATGTTAAACCATTATACAGGCCATGCCAGTCATCTGTACAGATGTCTATGAAATATCCAGATGTTTGCAAGCTATATGGTCTGTGTCCCCTAACAATGGCCATGTATGTGATATTGTTGACAAATAGGTCACAGTTAACATAGTGACACACATGTTAGCATCAGATATCATACCTATCTGAAACATCATTCTGATATATGTCTGTTACTCTATCACCTGTCCAGGCTTGTAGGAGCAATAGACAACTCCAGTTGCTATTTCTTGTGGGTTATCTTACCATCCATGAAGGCATTCACAACATTACATGTTGTAAGAGGTAGTGGGTTATGTCCCACACATATAATCTATGTGGGGCATGTCATGTTTTTGTATCACTATAGTACATTAAAGTGGATATGTAGGTTTACTAATCTGTCTATTGCCAACTGTGTTTGTGTTACTGTATGCACATCCCCTGTGTCAGTCTTTACTGTGTGTATGTGAAGGATATACCATTTTGTCTCCCTGTTCCACCCTGTGAACACAGAAATACATACCACAAAACTGTCATACACAGTACCATGCATGCCCTCACCAACTGCATCAGGGTTGAGTGTATGGGAAAGAAATGGCAGGGGCAACAGGTGCTGATAGGTGAATCTGTTGTGGTTAATCTAATGGCTAAGCTTGAGAGGGATCTAATGACAGTATTCCAGTAACCTGTTCTGTATGTGGTACTACACAGCACTGAGGTAACATGTCTGAAGGCTACCTGTCTGTGACAAGGGGTATGTATGCAAGGTCACACTGTCTGACAACAGTGTCCCTCACACACTGTTGCATGCATACACACCTAGAAAACGTACATATAAAGCTGTACCTTGGCTATGAAATGGCCGGTGTATTTCCTCTCTGCCATACTCCATGTTGGTAATATCTGCAGGGCCACAGCCTGCAGACACACAGACACCTGGAACACAAACAGAATACAGCATGTCAGACTACATTCAGTCAGTGGTACTAACACCAATAATGCATCATGGCTAATATGGTGCATACACCTTTATGTGTAACCATAACAAATGCAAGCAGACAGCAACTTACACAGTATTACATAGGTACACTGTACTATATTTACCCTGTACATCAGACGCATATTAGCATGTCCCTGCATCAATGGTATGGATGACAGGGATGTGGCACAGGTATCATCATATGCACAGGATGTGGCGTGGGCTTCCCTGACCAGTTTTGGTTTTGTCTTTTCCACACATTTGTAGGGATGTCCAGTTCTTTACAATGTCACTGTTGCCCCATATTTAAACCACCATTTGATGACTGTCTTCACTGTGTTCTATGGTAGATGCAATGCTGTGGAAATGTGTGTGTACCCTTATCTGGGCTGATACCTTTCACAAATGAGATACCTTTTACAATTGAATTGTACAGGTTATAGGTCACATGAAAGGTTGGAAGGGTTCAGAAATGTTTTATGGTGCTCTCATTTTTGTATATAACAAATGCCTGGCATTGTAACATGTGTGTACACCATTTATATGCACTGTATAACACTATTTTATAAAATATACCCCTAGTTTTGGGCCTTTGATCCCCCATTTTGTTAGTCTTTTTTCCAGATTTCTTGCAATGACAGTTTGTGAGGTATGCTACAGATATGTGACATCTCCTGCAAATAGGCCCCTGTGATGACCACTGTGATGGAATGCAGTTAACCCCACCACAAGTGAACATGCAGATATTGCAATATGGCTGAAAGTAACAGTTGTGTGCATGGTCAAATGCATGACCTTAACATGCCAGGGGTACTGGTGAGCCACAACAGGAAATTCCTGTACTCACCAGCTTCAGGCTGCTGCCCCACATCCAGACCAGAGGTACTTATATAGTTGTGGGGGAGAGGTATTGTCAGAAGACTAGCATTTGACATTGGTACAAGATGAATACTACTTTTCTGGACATGTACAGTACAAGCTCTGATAGGACACTATTTGGTATCCTTCACCATAGATGTGCACTTGTGTGCATTACTAAACCCCACCCACAAATGCAGTTTGAAGTGACATATGCAATTAGATTCTCTATAGAAGACAGTATGACTGCTACATGATTAAATTGATGTGCACTGTGGCTTTACCTGGATGCTCCTCACCTGTTGCCTGGATGCCACCCACCTCCACGACTTGTGTTTCTTGTGTTGGCTGTTGTGTGGGGGCAGCCCCAAGGTTGGTAAGGAGCTCCTCTGTTGCTGTAAGTGGGGCCTGTGTGGCTGGACCCCCAACTGTAGGAGTACAGTCCCTGGCAATGACAGCATCCCTTTGCAGGGCATGATGTATCAGGTCAGTTGCCCGATGCCTGACCTGATCATATGTGAGGCCATGGTGGCCCAAAGTGTTAACCCAGTGGACAAGGTCATCCCACAGGGAAGTCCACTCCTACAGAATTTGTCAGCTATGGACAAACATCACCCCATGATGCTGGATTACGGCATCGGTGATGGCTGCATTTTCAGCTGCAGTATATGCTAGCTTCCACTGCATGTCACATGGAAAACATAAACAGGGAAACACATCACAGGACCTCAGAGATTGCCCAAAGTTATTTACAAAGCCAGCACATCAAGATCGCCTGTCATTAGCCACCACTTACAACCACATCATACCCCTGTCATCTATCAGCACAGTATGAACCTGCATTGCACTCCTGGTCCTGATGTGTCATGTTCCCCCCAATGAGGGCCGGTACATTGCATTAACCACCATTCATTAGTCACATTTGTGTAGAGGGATGACAGTGGCCATCTTCCTTGCAGATGGGATGTCAGTGGTGCTTAGGCTTTGCTTGCAAGCAGTGTGTAATGGAGCTGGAAGCATATGCCTGAGTTCATGTAGGATGCAGACAGGAATGTTATCAGGTCCCATGGAGACTTGCTTTTGTTAACTTTGATTAGGCAGTATGCATCTGCTCACTGGTGATGAGGGGAGGGGTGCAGATGCTGTGCATATCCACCTATACTGATGGTGAGCCAAGGGGGTGATGTTTGCCTTAAACCTGTCTGCAGCAGGTTGCCTATAGCTATGGTGTGTGTGTATGTAGTGTGATTGAACAGATTTACATGGTGGGTTGGGTTGTTGTCTCTGAGATTGCAGACATATGTGAAGATGGCCTTGTGATTGCCCTTAGTGGATGTGTCCAATTTTTACTCATAGTTAGCCTTACAGTAACCCACCTGTGACCTTATATGCTCATTCAGACAAAGGTTGACTTGCTGCCAAGTTGGTGCCTGCTCCAGCTTTGCCCTGTACAGCCAGTATAGTGCCTAATTATGTGGTTTGTGTATTGCTGCTGTCCAGCAAAGGGGATTACTCTACCTTGGTGGAGCCAGGTTTACAAGTAAGGTATTGCCGAGTCCATACATCTATGTAAATGGTCATATAGCTGTTTGCAGTAGGCATGGACACAAGGTCATAACACAGTTGCACACCTGTCCAATTTCAACCTGATAATCATGCTTATTCTAATACCCATGTCTGTGTCAGGTTAATCAACAACCAGTAGCTGTAGAAATCTAACTCTGTTGGATGTACAGAAACTAAGAGTACACATGTGTACAACATGTACAGCTTATTTACCTGACATTTTGCATCCCATGTCTGTTGTTATGAGGTGACCAGGTACATCTACTCATACATATATGTGCATGGGTAATACCTGATATACATACATTTCTGTTCTATGTTAGTATGGCGCACTGTATTTACACTCTTGCTGCTCAGTCATTCCTGTCAACTTGTTAGAGCAGGACATCTGGGGGACACCACACATACATGGGGGGAGATGAGCCAAATTTAGTGACACTCTCTTAATATTGCTGTAACCCACTTAAGTCATTTGATAGCACAGTATCCTTTGCATTCATAGACATACCCTGGAGGATGTCTGACACTCATATGGCAGGAAAAGAGGAGAAAGGCTAGGACCGTGGTAGTGAGGTTAGGAACTTTTAATGTTGGCAGTATGACTGGTATGGGGACAGAGCTAGCTGATATGATGGACAGAAGGAAGGTTGATATATTTTGTGTGCAAGAGACCAGATGGAAGGAGGGTGAGGCTAGGTGTATCAGAGTGCGTCCAAATTGTTCTATCATGGTGTGGATGGGAGGAGAAATGGTGTAGGAGTTATCCTGAAGGAACAGTATAACAAAAGTGTTTTGGAGGTGAAAAGAGTGTTGGATAGGGTGATGTTTATGAAGCTGGAAATTGATGGTGTAATGATGAATGCTGTTAGTGCATATGTTCTGCAAGTTGAGTCGGTAATGGGCGAGAAAGAACACTTTTGAAGTGATTTGGATGAATTGGTGATGACTGTACCCAAGGGTGAGAGAGTGGTGATTGGAGCAGATATCAATGGGCATGTTGGTGAAGGGAACAGAGGGGATGAGGAAATGATGGGTAGGTATGGTGTTAAGTAAAGGAATGCAGAAGGTCAGATGGTAGTGGATTTTGCAAAAAGGAAGGACATGGCTGTGGTGAATACGTATTTTAACAAGAGGGAGGAACATAGGGTGACATACAAGAGTGGAGGAAGATGCACACAGGTGGATTATATCTTATGCAGTTAGGCCAGTCTGAAGGAGATTGGAGACTGTAAAGTGGTGGTAGGGGAAAGTGTAGTTAGGCAGCATAAGATGGTGGTTTGCAGGATGACATTGGTGATCAAGAAGAGGAGGAGGAGTGTAAGGGCAGCACCAAGGATCAAATGGTAGAAACTGAAAAAAGGGTGATTGTGAGGTTGAGTTCAGGGAGGAGTTCAGACAGGCACTGGGTGGCAGTGAAGGGTTTCTGAATATTTAGGTAACTACAGCAGAACTAGTAAGGGAGATGGTTAGAAAGGTGTTTGGTGTGACATCTGGACAGAGGAAGGAGTACAAGGAGAGCTGGTGGTGGAATGAGGGATTACAGGAGAGTATACAGAGAAAGAGGTTGGTGTAGAGGAAGTGGGATTGTTAGAGAGGTGAAGAAAGTAGACAGGAGTATAAGGAGATGAAGCGCATGGCAAAGAGAGAGGTGGCGTAGGCTAAGGATGAGGCATATGAAGAGTTGTATGAACGGTGGACACTAAGGATGGAGAAAAGGACCTGTACCGATTGGCTAGACAGAGGGACTGAGCTAAGAACGATGTGCAGCAGATAAGGGTGATAAAGGATAATTAGCAGAAATGTACTCACAAGCAAGGAAAGTGTGATGAGCAGATGGAAAGAGTACTTTGCAGGGGTGATGAATGAAGAGAATGAGAGAGAGAAAAGGTTGGATGATGTGGGTATAGTGAATCAGCAAGTGCAATGAATTAGCAAGGAGGATGTAAGGATAGTTATGAAGAGAATAAAGAATGTAAAGGCTGTTGGTCCAGATGACATACCTGTGGAAGCATGGGGATGTTTAGCAAAAATGGCAGTAGAGTTTTTAACCAGATTGATTAATGAAATCTTGGAAAGTGAGAGGATGCATGAGGAGTGGAAAAAAGTGGGTACCAATTTTAAGAATAAGGTTTATGAGCAGAGCTGTAGTAACTACAGAGGGATAACATTGGTCAGTCACAACATGAATTTATGGAAAAGAGTAGTGCAAGCTAGGTTAAGAAGGGATGTGATGATTAGTGAACAGCAGTATGGTTTCATGCCAGGAAAGATCACTACAGATGTGATGTTTGCTCTGAAAGTATTGATGGAGAAGTACAGAGAAGGTCAGAAGGAGTTGCTTTTTGTCTTTTTGGACTTACAGAAAGCATATTACAAGGTGCCTAGAGAGGTGTTGTGTTATTGTATGAGGAAGTCAGGAGTGGCAGAGAAATATGTAAGAGTGGTACAGGATATGTACAACTACTACTACTACTATGTACAAGGGTAGTGTGACAGTGGTGAGGTCTGCAGTGGGAGTGATGGATGCGTTTAAGGTGGAGGTGGTATTACACCAGCTCTGAGCCCTTTATTATTTGCAGCAGTGATGGACAGGTTGACACACAAGATCAGACTGGAGTCCCCGTTGACTATAATGTTTGCAGATGACATTGTGATCTGTAGTGAGAGTAGGGAACAGGTTGAGGAGACCCTGGAGAGGTGGAACTATGTTCTAGAGAGGAGAGGAATGAAGGTCAGCAGGTCTACGACAGAATATATGTGTTTGAATGAGAGGGAGGATAGAGAAATGTTGAGGATGCAGGGAGTAGAGTGTGCAAAGGGCGATGAGTTTAAATACTTGGGATCAACAGTTCAGAGTAATGACGAGTGAGGAGGAGAGGTGAAGAAGAGAGTACAGGCAGGATGGAGAGGGTGTAGAAGAGTGTCAGGTGTGATTTGTGACTGATGAGTACCATTAAGAGTGAAAGGGAAGATCCACAAGAGGGTAGTAAGACCAGCTATGTTATATGGGTTGGAGACAGTGGCATTGACAAAAAGGCAGAAGTCAGAGCTGGACGTGGAAGAGTTAAAGATGTTAAGATTTGCACTGGGTGTTACGAGAGTGGACAGGATTAGGAATATGTATGTTAAAGGTTTGGCCCAGGTTGGATGGTTTGGAGACAAAGTCACAGAGACGAGATTATGTTGGTTTGGACATGTGCTGAGGAGGGATGCTGAGTATATTGGGAAAAAGATGCTAAGGATGAAGCTACCAGGTAACAGGAAAAGAGGCAGGCCTAAGATAAGGTTTATGGATGAGGTGAGAGAGGACATGCAGGTGGTTGGTGTGATAGAGCAAGATGCAGAGGACAGGAAGAAATGGAAACAGATGATCCTCTGTGGCGACTCCTAACAGGAACAGCCAAAAGAAAAAGAAGGAGATGTTGTAATTCACAGATTTGCCAATAATTTGCCAGACATAACACAACTCTATGACTAAATGACTACAAATATGAGGCACACATATGGTCAGTGTGCATAACAGTTGAATGGTATGAGCTCAGTATATCACATGCAGTTCAACACACACATCTGCAACAGTAGTTTACTATGCAAATACCCTGTATAGGTCTCTCACATTTCTGAGACAAAACATGTATATCATAGTTGCATTCACAATTAACATATGGATATCTACGACATCCCAGTATCTGGCCTAGCAGTGTCACAGTCAGTATTATTCAACACACACTCCAGTAATAGTCATATGTGAGCCATCCTTTCCCTGGGGTGATTCAGGGGCCTGAGTTGTGATCTATGTCACTGCAGACAGACCCAGATGCTATGGCCATAGGTTCTGATAAGCAGTATATCAGTACAGCAAGTCTTGTTGAGACATATTTGTTGAACTTCCTAGTTCCCTTTATTACATACCCCCTACAGCATTCCATTACATGCTTATTTGTTTGACATACCTTTTTTCTTCCAAGTATAGTTGGTTTGGCACCGATTTCTGTTTGTTTGTTTTTTTGTTTGTTTTTCGGTCTGTGTCTCTTTCACTTTCCAAGATGTAGGGTATACATCTGTTTTGCTATAAGCAGCAGCTTGCCCTTTGTAGGTAATGCTCATAAGCAGTTGATGGCCTCTGCACCAGTTGGTGTCACCCACTTGCTAATTGCATGCAGAACAGATGTGTTGTTTTTCCTATAGCCAATGGCATGGAAACACACCTATAATTGAGTACTTCATGTGGACGTTGCCCCTTTTCCTTGTCTGTGAGGAGGACATCATAGAGGTGTGTGAACAACAGCATCACAGAGGGTAGTTGGGAATACCTTTTACAATGAAAACTGTGGAGACAACCCAACAAAATGGGGGAGAATGTTCGACATTGGGGAAGAATGTAAGTATTGCTGAAATACAATTGGATTAATACTAGTTTAACAGGGTTTGTGTGGACATGGATTTTTTGTGTGATTTTAAGACTGACAATGTTATGTGGTTGATATAACTCTCAACTGTAGGGTTATCTGCAGAATGGCCAGAGTTTGGACTCTTATGTTTGGTGTATTCTTCAGACATTTGTTTGTCTTTGGAAAATCAGTAGCATACTCTGGGGATTGCAGTCAGTAAATGGTAACATCCATTTGTGTTTCTGACTTCATATCCTTCAGAAAAGAGATGTCACAACAAACTCTGTTACACCAGCAACTTTCTCAGCTTATAACAGCAATATTTCAAATAGGCCCATGTTTTTGGGCCTCTGTCCCCAAGTATGTCAGGCTTTGTCCACATGTCATGCAGTAAGTGGTTGATAGGTATGGTATATCATTTAGTGCCTTCATTCCTAATATCATCCCAGTGATGTATCAAAATGCCAGACATGTTATGTAGAAGAGGCGTTATATATGAAGATAAAGCATGGACATTTTGTGGGACTCAGTACAGTTGGGAGGTCTGTGTATTTTTGGTGATTGTTGACCGACTGTCAGGACTGTGTAGCAGTGTAGTGAGTAAATGTTATTTGGCCTGTGTAGGGAGGGAGTGGATGTAAGTATTATGGCTCCTTTTCTATTTGACCATGGATGTGCTGTAGTTTCTGATGGTCTATCAGCTATATGTGTTTGTAGGGGCAGACTGAGACATGTCCCGAACCATGGTCAGGATTAATAATACACTGTTAATTGGGCCAGTATATGTAGGGGTAGTGGATGAGTGGCAGACATGATGTTTTTGTTTACACAGTCATTGCACTCTACTGTTCATTTGGCTTACCAGTATATCACTGTGACTGTGGTGAAATTGGTTGTGGGTATGCACTTACACACTGATGTCTGTTTTTCAGTGCTGTTTCATCCCTGTAGCGCCCGATATATTTGCAAATACATGTGCGATTTCCCATACCGGATTTGGGTTAGTGTTGTGTCAATCTGACTGTAGTTTGGATGTACTGTTGTCTGGCTCCATAAGTGTTGTGTATTTCTTACACATCAGTGGGATGATGTGAGGATTTAAGTCACTAACTAGTGAGAAGTAATTGAGTGTTGGTATTTTAGTCAATATATGTTAGAACAGACAGGAGGGTGATACTGCAGCCACTGTGTCAGCTTATCTACTGCAGTATTTCAGATATGTCCCTATTTTCATGGCTTTTTCCCCCAACTTTGTCAGGCTTGGTCCAGATTCGTTGCACTAAGGGGTTCTGAGCATACTTCTCAACTGGCTGGATTGTTTCAGAATGTCCAAGTTTATTGCAAATATTTCTGGTCTGTTCCACAGAGTCATTCATTTTATTTCTCTGGTAAACCACTGTGATGATCTGAGGATTTCTGTCAGTAAATGATGACATACATTTCAGTTTCAGACCTAACATCCTTCAGAACATGTATGCTGAAACAAAATCTGTTACTCTAGCAACTTTCTACATTTATAACAGCAATATTTAAACTAGCTTCCTAGTTTTGGCCCATTGTCCCCCATTTTGACAGCGTTTGGCTATATTTCTTGCACTAAGAGGTTGAGAAGTATGGTTCTGAGGTATGACTCCACTACATGTTTTGAGTATATATATATATATATATATATATATATATATATATATATATATATATATATATATATATATATATATATATATATATATATATATATATATATATATATATATACAAAACCTGACTGATTCTACAGAATCTTTCCCCTACTGTTGCATGACTCTACTGCATGATATGTTTGAAAAAGCATCTGAAGTCCCTACAGTTCAAATGGTGTAGTGGTACATTGCTCTGCCTATGATGTACAGGGCACTGTGTTTGAGACTTGACAGGGCTGATTATTTTGTTGCTAGGCAGAACGGTGGCTGATGGCGACAGCATGACTAATGCAGTTTTAAGCGGGTTTGCATGATGCTAAGCAATGCCAACACACGGTTAACCGTGCAGATGCTTAATCTGTGTTGGTTTCAATTAGCATCGTGCAAACCTGCTTACAACTGCTTATTCCTGCTTACACATGCGCTAATTTCTTTAAAAGAAAAGAAAAAGGGGTGATAGGAAAGTGGTGAAAAAGGGGCACACAGAGGGAAAAACAATATGAAAGTTAGGTAGGGATGTGCATGACGAGTGTAGGGAAGTTCCATAACTGTCCATTTCTTATACAGCAACAGCTATGCATTTGTACAGAATTTGGAGGTGAATTTGGACACTCAAACCACATAGAGGGGTGAGGACAACAGAAATGTGTTGTCAAGCCAATTGGACTGCATTACCTGTGTCTAGTGGACACGTGTGAAATGGACAGCTATGTACGAGCTGATATTTTTTTGGGACAGATGCCCTTTTCTTTCTTTTAAGGTGAGAATTAGATATTGGGGAAGGATTGTAGGTACATCTGGGGAGGTAGGTTGGGTAGGGAGACAAACGAGACAGACAAGACAGCAGACAGGGGTGGTGTATGACACATGAGGGTGGTAAACACATTCGACGGGGAGGATGGTTGGGAATCTGAAGCCCATATGCCCCATATGGTTACAGTGGGACTGAGATCCAGACCTATGGGCAGCCACCGCTGCACCTTCACAGCCCCAAAGGTGGTTGCGCTGGGGGCTGGAGAGGAGGGGTGGCCTGCCCCTTGAGGTGCACCAGGTGGCCCTCAATCTGGCGCAGCTGCTCTCTGAGCTCAGATCAAAAGGTGCTGTGCACCAAACCCTGGACCTGACGCTCCTATGGGGGGCCCATCCCCTGAGGTGGTTCCACCCAAAGGTGTTGCAGGACCAGTGGACGAAGGAGATCTGGGTTGGGTCCCAGATGTGCTGGGGCCTGGTGCCATGGCCAGATGAGGCAGGACAAGTTGATCCACTAGGATATGCCTTCCCAAATGCACTATGGTGTTGAGGTTTTACAAAATATGTTGGTTAGTCATGAACAACATATGTCAAGAGTACTTATAACAGCACGCATGGGTATTCCAATTAACCCCTTAAAACAGATTTGAAACAGTTGCATAGCCAACAGAACACATGCATAAATGGAACTTAAAGCATGCATCATAACAGCATGCCAGTAACATTGGCGGCAACAGGCCAACTACAATGGTATTTGAACAAGTTATGTTAACACACAAGCAATCAAACATATTGACAATAATATAGCACAATTCCCAACATTAGGGTTGAAGCACAACATACCTGTAGTATATCAGTAATAATTATTGTTTCAGTTGAGGGTTGGGGGGAGAGACATAAAGTCCATTAACAACTGTTTATGCTTCTATTTTCCACAACAGTACTGCTCAGTTCTCTATGGGTCTGCCCTCACTTTACATCTACCTATGGACCATAGCTTCTGTTGCACAAACATACCCATTAACCTGTCAGCCTGGAATGGAATGAGGCAAACTCTGGGTACATGACTATAGGGGACTCATACATGTCTGGGTTACATATCTTGCACAGGAGCGGTACCCTGAACTGCTATGCGAGTGTACTACTGGCATACGTTAACTGGTTTCCTATCTGTGTCCAGGATTATTTGCAGCAGTGACCACTAGCCGTGAGAGCATGACACTTGAGAGACATGTATAGGGAACATACCTCTCAAACTCTGGACAAAGCCATAAATAATAGTGGGACAAAGGCCCATAAATATGAGTCATTTTTAGATATTGCTCTTACAAACTTAGAAAGTTGATAAAATAACAGGTTTTGCATTTGCATGGCTTTTCTGATGGATATGACATCTGACACTTGTATCTCTATCATTATTTTCTAATTTCAGTCTATAATGATTTGCCACTGATTTGCCATGACACCACTACTTTATGAAAAACGGGCAACAATTCTGAGACAAATATCTGGACATTCAGTGAATATCTCTACAGTTGAGAGGTATGATTTGGGAAGAGTGCATATTGTATGTACCTACCCTACGGTCATTTGCAGGCATGTGGTATGAAAATTGAACAGTTGTACACAGTTTATTAGTATACCCTTCATACAGCTACTGGCAACATTTCCTTACCTGTAAAATCTGTGGGGAAAATATCTGTTAACATAACCTGACTGTTTTTACATTTATTCCTGATTCCTTGTATGTAGATTTCCACACATCTTAGTACCACTACCTGGATTTGAACTGTGTCTGGGTGTGCAAAATTAACAACTAAGCTATATCACATCACAATGAGCTACTTGGGAACTGCTGTTTTTTTGTTTCACTAGCTTCTGCCTAACAGTCTCTTGGTTAGACAGTCTGAGCTTGTAATCCTGTGATGCATGCATGACAGATAGTTATTGTACTATGCATTACTCCTTTGGATTATGACAGTCTGGAAAGCAAAGGTTAACACAAGGCAATGCTGCATGGAACACACTTTGATACTTTACATATTACTATTCTGGGTCAGAGCTTAGTGCAGCATATAGCTCACATTTAATTTATGTCTCATTTTACAGCTACACCATCTACAGTTTCTCTTAACAGCTTGTTCACAGATGAACCTCAGTTAATATATGCTGTCACAGCCATAGTTGATGTGAAGAACCTGTATACATTCTATATATGTCTACAACAACATACCGGAATAAACACATCCTAGTTTTTTTTGTAAGGGTCTTTATTGTACATCAATATTAGTCAGTCAAACTTTTTTATTTATTCAATTCACAGTAACAGTATACCTACTAGCAGTAAGCAATGTACTCCTTCTTAGCTATTTGGACAATATACTGCAAAATAGATTTGTACTCACCAGCCTGTCAGTGCAGCCTCAGCAGTGTCACCATGGGCATCCACGTTCAAAGCCCTCTCTGCTGCAGCTGTAAGGGAGAAAAAACACATTATGCATATCTGTCTATCACATTCTCAAGCTAGTATTTTCTACAGACTACTTTAGCATTCCGGTCCCATCCATTTTGGATCCACTGGTCCAGGAGCTCTCCCTTCCTATGTTTTAGGTCAGCATAGGGGTGCCGTACCTGTTCACCAGTCCAGGGGATGCCAGTGGCACTGTTGAGGTCATGTGTGAGATGGTCCCAGGCCTCCTCTTTGTATTGGGAGCCATGGTACTGGCCCTGCAGCAGTCTCTGCTCATGTTTTTTTACTAGGAGTGCAGCCATGACCCTGGACTCCTGAATGCTCCAGCATTTTGCTTAAAAGTGCACTCCCTCCCCTATGCCAGCCATTGTATCTGCACAGATGAAATATAACAGATTATGGCTGTATTCCCACCTGTGCCATTTAAAGAGTGTGATATTCCTGCTCTTTCCTGTCATCGGACTATTTTGAAAAGGTTAAGCTCCACTAAGCAGTGTGCAAACCTGCTAAGCCGATTTTAACACAGCTTAAAGGAGAAATTGTTGAGCACTGTTTAACAGTGCACAAATCCACTTAGCTGAGCTACCTGTTGCTTAGCATTCATGTCTTTGCAGTGGTTACACCTCCTAAGTATAGTTGACCATTGCTAGCCATTGCTTCCTTTTAATTTTTTAAATATATCAGAATACTGACTTCATTTATTAAGTGCATATGATTTACTTCACATGACATCCCTCTATGTGCTTTCTTTACATTGGCAAAGGGTGAGACTATACTGTATGCAACACTTGCGTATACCTGGGCGGTTTAACATGTTATATGCACTCATACTTAGATTTTCACCAGCTACACTACCCTGGTTGACAAAAAAACAGTTACTACATAATTTAAGTTTAAAAAAATAACTTTAACACTGCTTTCCCATTTAAAAATAACTTGCCTGTCTTGGTATTCGAATTGTGAACACCTGCATGTAAATCCAGGACTCTAACCACTACATTATCTTAGCTTGGGAATTTAGGCAGTATATTTGTATTTATCTCCTATTGGATGTTTAAGCTATGGTAAGCGGAGGGCCATAACACGCACACCCTCTTAGCTACGTTTAAACATTCCTTAGCCTAGAAAAAAATATATAATATTATTATTATATTACTCTGTTATATAGTGAGTATTGTAGTGATCTGATAAGTCATTAAGGACTGCAGTCAGGAAATAATGGCATACATTTGTATTTCAGGCTTCTATCCTTCAGAGATTCATGCTAATACATATCCTGTTTTCAATCAACTTTCTAAGTTTGTGAGACAATATTTCAGAGATGTCCCTTTTTCAGGCTTTTCCCCCCATTGTTTGGGCCTTTGTCCATATTTCCTGCTTTAGCAGGTTGCAAGGTGTCATACAGCACTTTTACAATGCAGGGGGTGTGTCACAGAACCTGTCACACACCCCCTGCATTGGTTTTCTGCTCCTGTATGTATTTCAGTGTCTGCAGACACTGAAATTCATTTATTTCATTTCAGTGTCCGCTGGCATAATATTAGAGAAATTCTCTAATATTATACCAAATCAGGTTTAGAAAATGGGGTGTGTTCATGGTCTGTGCACTACTTAGTCCATGTAGCGTAAACAGCAGTGTGCCTTCATGAATATGCAAGGCACGCTGCTGTGGCTACACGGACATGAACCACTCCATGCAGGAATAGTTTATTGAATCCCAGGGGAGGATTTTATCTGGGAGGGGAAGAGAACAAGAGTAAAGTGGGATAAGCTGATCCTTCCATTAGACCAAGGTGGTTTGGGATTTATTAATTTGAAGAGTTATTTCAGAGCTACATACATAGTTAAGACTGCTGTACATAACACAAGCAAAAAGCTGTAATTCAAAATGGAAAGGGATAATGAGGAAACGGAAGTTCAAGAAACAAGAAGAGACTGGGATTTTGGATGCAGATTCTTAAGGAGAATAACAATAATCATACAGAATATCAGGATCTGGAGGCAGAAATGAGAGTAATGTGGAAGAAAGATACCTAGACAGTTACAAAAGTAGTAGGAGCAATGGGTCTTATAAAAAAGAATCTACAATTGTATTTAGATATGTTACCAATACATGCAACCCTGTGCAATTGCAAAAGAAGTAATTACTGGGCACATTGTGGATGTTGCAAAAAGCACTTTTGGCTGACATCAAAGATTGAAACAATACTAATTCCATGAACTTTAATCATACTTTGACTTAGGAATGTGGTCCATTCCCATCATGGTATTAGAAACCCAAAAGATTTGAAGAAATTAAAAAGAAAATATTATATTAATAAAGTAGCAGAAAGTATTCTAAGAATTAAGCCAACACCTGGCTGGAGAAATAAAATTCTGCTGATAAGGATGACTGCAATTAAGGTACAGAGAATAGGCAAGAAGGGGGTGGAAGAGGGACAGGTAATTAAATGGGAAGAAGCCAAGAATTTATTTGGACTGCAGCCTTGACATTCCCTTCACTAGCAAGGACTGATATCAGAATATAGGCAAAGAGAAAGAAATGGGGGATCCTAAGTGAAAGACTAGCACTGTTAGAGTTTTTTAGTATAATTTAGAGAAGAAGCCACTGTTGAAAAAGTAATAGTTCATAGGTCATATCAAATATTATATGATAACTATAGGAATCAATCAAAGGAGGTTAGAAAGGATTGGCATGAGAGTCTGGATAAGCAATTCACAAAGAAACAATGGAAGTATATATGTTTGGCTCCCAAATATGCAACAAAGTCAAGAATATTTAGGATTTTTGTTTGGAAGTCTTTGCAGAGGTAATTTTATACCCCAAGCAGACTCCAAAGAATTTTTCCTTAGGCATATTGGAAATGCTCGAGTTGTGATGGGGAAGAAATGTGTAAATGGGAACATATTTTTTGAAAGTGTAATGATCTGGCAGACTTTAAAATTAAAGTAAAAGCCACAGATGTAGGGTAAAGATCGGTACCTTACAAAAAGTACAAACTAAACTAAAATAAAATAAAGTGCCAACCAAACAAGGCTATAATACAAAACTTTAATAACAAAAGAACTGGTAAGCGCTTTCGTGATGAACACATTGCTTCATCAGGCAACAGTTAATGATTCTACAATCATTGAAATAAGAGCATCTAACCAATGGGAATAACACATAATATAGTGATGTCATGCAACATTAAAAAACATTAAATAAAATAAAATTGTGTTTAATAAATAAAAAGAAACCATGTTAAATGAACGCCCTTTTAAAAATTGTTTTAATGAAGAAACATCATTCAAACCTGGTGGTCTTTCAGCATTAAGCAATAAAATCCATCTTTGCTGTTTCAGTACGATTCAAATAATACCCATCCCTCAGACCTATATCTAAAACTTGAAGAACAAAAATCTAAACTCATGTTTACAATCAGAATTCATAATATGTAAAGCTAGAGCATTTGGTTGGCACTTTATTTTATTTTATTTTAGTTTGTACTTCTTGTAAGGTACCGACCTTCACCCTACATTTGTGGTTTTTACTTTATTTTTGTATTCCTGTTACTCAGAGTAGGGGCAATGGCTGATACTGCCAATGGTGAACTTCCTTATAATTTGGATAATGTTACAGTCATTGGTTCTGACTATTTAGCACATATTTTAAATGTCAGTTGTAATTCACTCTTGGATACTATGTTTATCACACAGCCAGTTAGAACTTCTACTGAAAGTGGTTGGTATATGGATTTTATGCAGAGTTATTGAGATTGCAGAACAAGCTGTACAAATACAAACATTTACAATGGCAACATCTGCATTTGGAAGGCTCATTGAAGCATGAAGTAATTCTGAGAGGACTCCGTGTCTTAAATATGCCTAGCTATGGTGATACCTACCCTGAGCTTCTCAGGAGATGGCAACTATTTAATCTAAAATTCGGCACTGAGTACATTAACTTATTATTGGAGTTTTTTCTACCCATGGGGAAAGATTTACTTTCAGACATTTTGCAAACAGAAAAGCAAATTAACAATAAGATTTTTTTAGACATCATAGCTGATAAGCTAGATGTATTGAATGAGAATATTATCTCATATGAAAAATGGCTTCAGTCAGCCAAAGTTAAGAAACTGCAGAGAGATGTCTGCGATTTCCAAAATAACATGGTTTTTGCATGGCCATGAGAGTTTGCTACACCATCATCAGAGCCTGTCGCCAATCACATATATCGTGAACCTTTGAATGAGTGTTTGGTTAATAACACAGCTCTGAATACGCAGGCCTTAGTGGATACTTCACGAGATGCATTATCTACAAGATCAGACACCTCTTCTTCATTACAAAATCCCAGTACTGCTTCATTTAATTTGGGGCAGCATTTGCTAGATTTATGGCCATCTAACAATTTTATTAATAATAAAGCTGACATGGAAGTACAACCTTCTACATCACACCATGATGATGGTAAGAACACTGTTAACTCTAAGAGTTTTTTAGCAGCAGACAAATCGGCAACAAACTTTCTTCTACAGCACCTCCTCCCTATCAGGAGCAGATCGAGAAATGTGGGCAGGAAGGGAGGGACAACAGAGTGTAGACAGAATGCAACAGGTGATGAAGAAACAATGATTTTCAACTCAGGATTGATCCATAATATTTCTTCCTTACAGTTAACACCAGCCCTGGTTTCATTGTTTAATAAAGGGCTTTCATTCATTCCTGCTAAATGAGCAGACCAAGCCAAAATGTTGAAGGATTGGAGATTACTGGGTAGGTCATTGACTTTGAAAACTATGTTTTCTACTAGTAGTAACAATGTGTTTGATTCCTTTAAAAAAAACAGTACATTTATACCACCACCTCATCCTACCATACAAACATTCATTGATTTATGTGAAGCTGAATTTAGAGATTTATTTCAGCATGGCACAAAGCCTATTTTTTGTAATATGTCTTCTGAAGATTATTTAGCTTTACAAGAGCTTAAGAATATGCATTCCTTGGAAATTAGACCAGCTGATAAGGGTGGCAGCATTGTAGTTCTTGACAAAGAATTGAATTTTAACCAAATGAGAGTGCTTTTATATGATGTCAATACCTATCAGTGTATTCCTAGATATGCAGTAAATGGTATAATGGAAAAAGTCTCATTTTTAGTTTTTGACCTTTTTATGACTGGTCTGATAGATGAGAATCTTTTTACATGTTTTAATATTGACCACCCATTGATTCCTATGGTCTAAGGCCTTCCCCAAATTCACAAGAATCAGGTTATTCCACCTATGAGGCCAATAGTATCCGGAACAGGGTGGTGCATTGAGCCACTATCAATTTATATAGAGAAAACTTTGCATCCTCTTTTAAATTCATGTGATAGCGTCCTGAAAGATACTAAATCGTTCTTAGAAAGACTAAATGATAGAGTATTGACCATAGATAGAGAATATATGTTTGTTGCACTTGACATCGAATCTTTATTTATAGTCATCCCATATGATTGGGGCATTAACAATATCAGATAATTTTTAAATGGTAAAAATGGTTTCTCAGACAACAAAGTTAAACTTTTATGTTCCTTATTAGAGATCGTCCTTGAAAATAATGTGCTTATTTTTTATCAATAATTTTTTTCTCCAGAAGGTTGGCGTAGCTATGGGCATTGCTTATGCAAATAGCTACACCAACCTAGCATTAGCACAATGGAAAAATATTAGTTTATTGACACATAGTAATGTCTATTTTAAGTATATGCTTTGGTATGTTCGTTTTGTCGACGGCATTTTTATGTTGTGGGGAGGCACTGTAACTCAATTAACAGAATTTATAGAGTATATGCACAATATCACCCACTTTTTAAAATTTACGTATATTTATTCTTCCAATCATTTAGAATTCTTAGATGTATGACTAGATAAGTCTGCTTTGGACATGCTTTGCACTAGTTTATATAGAAAACCCACAAGGAAAAATGCTCTCCTGCATAACAGGAGTATGCATCCAAGACACATACCCTGTAATATGCAAAAAGGGCAAATCTATAGAATACTTAGGTTACATAATGATGACTCTGCTGTACAAGTAGCTCTCACTTCCATTAAACAAGAGTTTTTGGATAGAAGCTACCATGAATCAGAGGTAGACACTTTCATTCTAGAAGCATGGAAGCAAATACAGGACAGATGCAGGCCTTATTTTAAACATATTAATGATACCCATATTGTACAGAGACAGCAAGAATCCATTAGTGATACATTCAGGGTACCATTACAATATTCTAGCGATATTAATGATTATTGTGATATAATTAAGGCTAATTGGAAAATTTTTAACAGTGTACCTGAATTGAGAGATAGCATTGGGACTACACCACGTTTCTCTTTTAGAAATAATAAATCATTGAAACAGCATCTCTGCTACAAACCATCTGCACACAATATGGGAGTTGAATCTAATAGGATTGGTACATTCCCATGTAAGAATTGTTCTGCCTGCAAATATGTTCATAGTTGTTCATCTTTCATACATCCATCTTTAGGTTTTACTATTGATGTAGATTTCTGTGTAGATTGCAAGACAGTTAACTTGGTTTATTTTGCTTTTTGTCACTTTTATTATGTTTTTTTATATAGGTAAAACAAGCAGATCCTTTAAAATAGGATCCTTGAGAATCAGAGAGATATAAGAAATAAAAAAGACAATAATGCTCTAGCTTTACATATTATGAATTCTGATTGTAAAGAGGAGTTTAGATTTTTTTGTTCTTCAAGTTTTAGATATAGGTCTGAGGGGTGGGGATTATTTGAATCATACTGAAACAGCCGAGCAAAGATGGATTTTATTGCTTAATGCTGAAAAACCACCAGGTTTGAATGGTGTTTCTACATTAAAACCATTTTTAAAAGGGTGTCCTTTGAAACATTAAATAAAAATATGTCTTTTTTATATGTTTTTTTATATATAATATTTTTCATTTTGCATACATTTAACATGGTTTCTTTTTATTCATTTAACACAGTTTTATTGTATTTAATGTTTTTTAATGTTGCATGACATCACTATATTATGTGTTATTCCCATTGGTTAGATGCTCTTATTGAAATGATTGTAAAATCATTAACTGTTGTCTGATGAAGCGGTGTGTTCATCGTGAAAGCGCTTACCAGTTCTTTTGTTATTAAAGTTTTGTATTATAACCTTGTTTGGTCGGCACTTTTTATTTTATTTTATTTTAGACTTTAAAAACTCCCTGTGGAATACTCTAACAGAAATACTGGGTGAGAAAATTTGTGTAACTAAGGAAATAATTTTTTGAGCTATGAGACAGAATTAGAATTATCTAGATATAGTAAGGCGTCCATGAGTTTACTTCTGGTGGTTGCCAAAAAAGCAATTAATAGAAAAGTTAAATGAAAGTCTAATCCAACTGTACTTAGAAGTAGTGAGTGCAACAGATATAACACAGATAAATATTAATCTCTGTGCTAGATTAGTTTAAGGCTATTTAATTAAGTTTAATAACTTATAAAGGAAGGAATGATAAGGAATATTGTGTAAGCTATGCTAATTTGTTACTCTATATTCAATTTCAATAAAAATATTTTAAAAAGAAAAAAATAATAATTATAATTTATATGAATGTTAAAGGCTATCAATTTAACCCATCCATAGAAATAAAACCCACATCAGCAAACCATAAAAGCCACAAACACTCCATGTGGTATAGCACTGAAGCAGACAGTAATTCATTTTGATACCATCTGCTACTCTCTTTGACAGATCTGAATCTTGCAATGACAGCTTGTAAACTGCCAAGGTAGCAATAAGTTAGTATGCAGCAATCTAGTAGTTTCTTGTTATCTTTAAAATTAAAAGAGCTGTTTAACATTTTTCTGTTAACCTGCCCCTATGAGTTGGTACTTGGGGCAGTTAACCCTGTCTTACCCTCCTATACTTCTCAATATGCAAGGACATAACTAATTTTTGATCAAACATTTGTACTGTACCTCCAAAAACTGTGCTTTTTTTCAGAAGTTTTAAGCTAATAGTATCCTTAGTGGAGTGGATATAAACAATCTCATGGCATTTATTGAAAAAAGTAGGGAATTTTCTAGATGCTCTATCCAAATTTCCCCAGTCGGTATAAATACCACCATGAGTCTCCCTTGAAAAGAATCCACTAGCCTAACAGGTCTAAACCTGTCAACAAAGGATGAATAAAAATACAATTGCTAAATAAAAGTATTTAAAAGATGCCCCTTAATTACTTTTTGCCATAATTCTGAAAGCAAAAGTTTAAAAGCTATGGCACCACCTTTAGGACAGCTCTGGATCCTAGAGAAAGTCAGTATAAATCAAAAGAGTCAAACTATTTAGCTAATTTACTTGCCATTAGCTACAGTTGCAATGACTGTAATTGCATCTGGGTGAAACTAAATGAATCGTAACTAAGCTAAATCAGATGGTGTTTAGATCTTTGGTAATAAGTTTTATAATGTCTTCATTTTCTTCCATTTCTTCTGTCAGCCGGGGATGAACCTATAAGTGACTGCTACCACTTCCTGAAAGAGATCCAGTAGGAATATGTGTCAGTGGCTCAATGTGTATTACACTTGCCCTTGGTGTAGAAAAATCAGAAGCATGTGGGTTCTATTCTCACATCATGTCCATAAATGAATTTTGCAATACTGACACTGAAGTGCAGCATAAGAAGGTTGCAGCACTCCTGACTGTATCATATTTGGATGAGATATTAAATGAAGGTTCCAGCTACCTGAGTTAATGCTATCTTACATGGATTTAAAAGAAACCACTTCACTTATCAAAAAATAGTAGGGGCACTCTATTTACATTGTTCCTTATTTAAAATTCTTTAAGTTATTTACACATTCATATTCATAGCACATATCTTGTAATTTATTTCCATGTTTTATAATTTTGAAAAAATGCAATTAAAAAAATCTGTTTTTCTGTGTCAACAACATCAACTATTATTTAAAATTTCGTTGTCATTCTTTATATTTTTAAATCCTTACCATTTACAATCCTATTTGTTTCTAAAAAAGAAAACAATATTTTATTATTTCTTCCTCATACTCATCACACATTCTTTATTCTAATATTTTATATTTCTTTAAAATGGTAACTTATTTAACAAAATTATCCTTAGGAAAATCCCTGCATTATAAAAAATGTTCAGATATGCTATTCTTTACAGCATTTTTTGGCATCTTCTTTTAATTCTTTCCAAGGTTATACCCTATAGTATTTTTTCCACATTACTGCTACGCCATAATCTTCTTTTTTTTCAAACTCATGAATTTTCACCTGCCATAATTTTATTTTACTATTTTCTTTCCTTTTCTTTTCTTGTTTACCACTCATTTTCCACCTTCATATTCCCACACTTCTTCATACTTTATATATAACATAATCTTATCATTTGCTACTCTCTTTCTTTTACCTTCCTTATTACCTCTAAAATGCATAGCTACTAACTGCAGTATATGAATTTTTAAATTCAAATCTCCTTCTTTTTATTTTGTATCAGTCATCTTTTCACTGGAGTCAACCTTGAACCCCAAGAACCCCAAATACAATTTAAAACATATATTTTTTACACCTGTTTCTTCATTTTAGCTGCAAACATGTGGCACCTTCAGAAACACACACACACACACACACACACACACACACACACACACACACACACACATAAACACACACACGCTAATTTTTCTAATATGTGCTTATTTAACATATGCACTTTTTGTTATTTAGAACTTCCTACCAAGATAGCATTTTTATTTCTTCCAGTATTATTTTCCACTGTTTTCTTACATTCTTAAACTCTCTGAATTTCACTCGTAATATGCATGTTTTCTTGTATTATATATTCCACGTATTTTTATCAGTTTCACCAAATCGATTGCTTTTTGCATTAACTGTGAACTACATTTGTATAAAAAAATCCCCCACTAATGCCACCACTTCACCTGTCCATATCTTATTCTTAGCCATAATCACTAAATCATCCACATATGAGAGAACAAAACAGCATTCTAATTTTCCCATCTCCATTTTGCTTCTTTTACTTCTTACATGCATACTTGAATTGTTGCATTAATTACCCAGTGAAAACAGATGAATACATAATGGACATCATTGCTTAATTCCCATCCTAATAGTTATCTTTATTCCCATTCATCCATTTATATAACTTTTACCTATGATGTTTCATATCATAGTTTAATAACTTTTAAACTGTTGTCCTATTTCATATGTCTGCAGAATCTTCCATATGAACAAAATCAGTCTACCATAAATCCCTTAATTTGCCATTCCATTCTCTAGCTATTCATTTTGTATGTTAAAGATTATTAATTCCTCACTTTCATTTATCGGATTATAATATTTATAACATAATCCACCTATTTCTGGTGCTGATTCTTCCCTTGCTTCTTTTGTTGTGTCTTACATTTCTTTCATAACAATCACTTTTTATGGTGAATTATTAAGATTTTCAGATATTTTATAATCCAAAATTCTTGCACTGTTTCTTTTTCATTTATTCTGCCCACAAGGTTTCCCATAATTTCTATAATTTTATTTCAGCTTATACCTATTATTTCATTCTTCATCAAGCATTACATGTGCTTTCCATTTGCTGTTTTTATCTCTTTTATCCAAAAATGGAGAAACTTCTATTGTGTTTTCCATTTAGAAAGTATATTTGAATAAATGACACATTTTTAATTTTTTTTCTTTTCTGTTCACAAATCTTTATTTTCTGTTATTCTGTCACTACATTTTTCTATTTCTTTTTGATACATTTTTATAATTTCATTAATATGTTCTCTTATTCCTTTGTTTCACTCTTTGTTTTTTTCTAAAATCAAATTTTATATATATATATATATATATATATATATATATATATATATATATATATATAGTCACTCAAGAAATCTGTCCACCTACCATAATGCACTCTCATTGTCATATGTTGTCCCCATGAAATCTTGTGTCCCTTTTTCATCTTATCTCTTTTAGCAATTTCTGTAGCCAGTCATTTTATTTCTTTCCCTTTTCATTGCTTCTCTGTCACCATCTGATATAGCCAATGATGAGAGAACTCAGTCATTTCTAGTCCACTTATTTCTTTCATATCTATTGAATACGCAACATGATCTATTAAAATTCAAAAGCCTTCCTTTTATAATTCATTCTCTATTTTTCCAGTTTTCTACCCTCCATGTCTTTTGACTTCTGTTATTACTTTAATAGTGTGTGTTATTTTCCCTTCTCCTTTTTTAAAATGCAGTTAAAAATCTCCCACATTAATAGAGGACATATTTAACAGGGCACTGTTAAAGTCCACAAACACCTTCTTCCTCTCTGTCATATTTATGCATACATAAACAATTTATTTATTTAATTATTTATTTGAGTTTTGTTTACTGGGATAGTCCACTGAGCCATGGACAACCCATTTTCAGTGAAGGACTGGGGAGAAAAGCTACACAGTATTACATTACAAAATTGAATACATGAATATAAGAATGAGTATATACCAAAAACAAGTTTGCAATAAAAAAGCAAAAATAAATAAATAAATACAAATCAATACAATGAATACTATCAAAAAGTATGTACAAAATATGGGAGAACTTTACAGTAGCATAAACTGAACAATGGTATAGATTACAGATTTATTTATTGTTCTGTCCTTATAAACTCTATTTACAGAAGTATTATCTGCTTATCTACTGAATGATTCTAACACACAAGGAGGAGAAGAAAAGGACAAAGTTTTGGTTGATAGGAAATAGGTGTACACTTTCTAGGGGGCTTGGAGCAGGTGCACTTCTAGTTTGAAGATAGGTGGTTGTGAAGGGAAACCTTAAAAGAGGTGGTATTTTGAATTGTTCTAATGGATAGGGGCAGAGTGTTCCAGTTTTTAGCTACTGAGCAAGAATAAAGAAGATTAACTAAGAATGAACTTCGTGACACAAAAGCATTCAAAAAGAATTAAAAGGAAAACACCAGCAATGCTTGAATTATTTAGTGCCTTCATCTTCTTTAATATCAAGACTTCTTCAGGATGACATGTTTCATGTTTCTATTAATGAAACATCATTCTGAAGAAGCCTTGATATTAAAGAAGACGAAAGCACTAAATAATACAAGAGTTGCTGGTGTTTTCCTTTTAATTCTTTTTGAATGCTTTTGTGTCACAAAGTTCAGCCTTAGTTAGTGAAATGTAGCTTTGTTTTTAGTGTGGTTTTTACTAGTTGTAAGAATAAAGAAGATAGACAGGTGGGAAGTTAGGTTTGTGAACCTGTGGGAGTTTCTGTTCTCCTGATCTTAGGGGTCTGTTTGGGTGGTAGTAGCTGAAAGATGAGCTCAAAACAGGACAGTCTAGGGGTCTGAAGAGCATTTGTGAGCAGTACATAATTGCAAGTAGGAGAAATAGTTTGGAAGTTCTAGCCATTTCAGAGATTTAAGAGCACAGCAGTGATGGGTGGAGTATTGAGAGTTTGTTGCAAATTTGGTGATTTTATTTTAGCATGTCTCTAGCTTGGGATTTATTAGAGCTTTGAATATTGGTAAGTAGAGGGGCACCGTAGATGACAGAGGCTAATAGGTAGGTTGTGGAAAGGGTTATATTTGCAGTTGGGCTTAGGAATCACTTTTGTTTATAAAGGATTCCCAGTTTAAGGTGTGTTTTGCAAATGTTGTTTTGTATAATTATCCTCATACATCTTTCCCTTATCCTTATATCATATACCACTCATCTTCCAGGTACCCATGTACTACCACCTTAACATTCAGTATTTTTATCTCTTCACTTCACTTTTTAAATAATGGCATATTCCTGTATACATATCACTCCCCACTGACCATGCCATCTTTCTCCACCATATTGCCTCAATTCATTTACTTTTTCTTCCACCACGCAAATCATAAAAAAATTACCTAAATATGCATTTCTGATGTTATTCTTTCACTACTATAGCTTTGATATAATTTTGAATGCTAAGAACATTAAATTCTAATATTTCTAAGTTATCATTTTCCTTTTTTGCATCTTTCATATTTCCATTTTTTATGTTTCCTTTCATTCTCCATATCTTCCCTTCAACTGAGTTACCATCATCATTTTCTTCTTGTTCCCTGTTTATCTTAAATTCTTCCTCTTCCCCTTCTTCACTTCCTCAGGCTTTGTCTCTGTTTTTATCTTGCACTTTAATACTTTTATTTACAAAACATGTGTACCTCATTCATTTCGCCTTTCTTCATATTGGTTACATTTTCTTCTTCAGTTATTTCACCTTAAATATTTTCACCATCAATATCTTCAGTCATACTGTAATCATCAGATTAATTTTCTTCTGAAATATTCTCTTCTTCTATTAATCTTTCCTTTTCATTTTTAGGACAGTTAAATCTAAAATGTGCAGATTTATTGCATTTTTTACACTTAGATCTACTATTTTCAGTGGTATGTCCCAGTTCCTCACACTAATTACATCTTGTCTTACTACAGTTTTATGCCAAGGGCCTGTCATATCCACATAAAAGAAAAAAAAGAGAGAGTAGGAGAAGGAAACATGCCTTTGGTTGATCCTAATACATCACTGACCCCCATTTCCCTTTCACAAGTGCTGCATTTTTCTAATATGTGCATCCAAAAATATTACAAACAGACAGACCAAACTTGTTAAGTTAATTTCTTCTATGTCTGATGTTCTGACTTGCATATTTCTTTAATTAATTAACTGCAGTCTCAAGTGTTGAAGAAATATGCTCATTTCACAGTGCCATGTAATACTTTTTCTCTACTTTATTCATAAACATTTAAGTAAAGTAAAAGTTTCAAAAGTATCCTCACAAAAGGTCTTCTGTTCTAAAGTATATAAATGCCCTCATGTCTTCCATTTTAACCCCAAAGGTAAAATAATATTACCCACAGCTTCATACCTGTTAATAGTGTCATTGCTCTTTGTTTTAATTCTTACCACAGTCTTCTCTTCTTGTTTTGTTGTCCTTGTATCACTTCTTGCCTTCTTTCAGCTTTGAATATAGCATCTTTCTTGCTTTGTTTAGCACTCCTGCATATTTTCCTAACTGTTCATAACAACACCCTGTTGCAGGGGGTGGGGCATGCTTTTAAAGCCAGCTATTCCACTGATCAATCATATCTCCAAACTACTATCAGCACCTTCAAGTAATCCAGCTACCTTTCCTGATACATCTGTAAGCATTACCTCTCCCAACATGCAACCCATCACAGTACCCTAACTTACATCTTCAGAATTCAGCTCCACTTCATCCATTATCTGCATCGGCTCATGTGTTTCCAAGCCTCCTTCCTTCAACTCCGTAGCATTCAGTACTCTTAGAGGATCTTTTTGTAAGTATTCTGCATTACTGTACTCTCAGCCTCCTGTCTCATTCCCTCTTCCATCTTTGAAAACTTTAACTTCAGTAGTGGCCCTTTGGTGCCACCTTGTAACCAAAAACAGTATGTGCACTTTATTAATATTTGCATTCATTTTACATCATATTAAACAAATATATATCAATTATTTATATATTATCAACACAAAATAACTCAAGTAAACAGTTTGAGTTATTTCATTATTTTTCTTTTATATTTACCTTTTATCTCCCACCCTTTCATTCACAACTATCTTCTTATTTCAGTTAACACATCATCCTCTTCCATTTTTTGTTATATAACAACCTCTCACATCTTTTTTCTTCAGCACTCATATTGTCAGAGTTTTATCCAATTGTCAATATCACATTCCTTCACCTTATAATACTTCACACAAAACGTTATATCCATATATTTATATTTAAACCCTTCCCATCTATATTCATTTTTTAAATTTTTCCCAAAATTCATTATTCATTTTGCAATCCAAAAAACATACTGTTGTTTCTTCTTCACTGTAGTCAATGCATTTCTTTCCTCCATCATGTTACATTTCATATTCCCTTTTAACTGTAATTTGCTCAATAAAATTCTCTACAAATAATCTGTTTCATAAAAATTGTCAAACCTTGTTTTCTGTTTTTATTATTGTCTTTTTTCCATCTTCATTTTATTCCTTCCATGGATATACAGTTCCCCAAAAATCTAAAATCATATTATACCATTCTTTTCTTTTCCCATCAAAATCATTTAGTTTTGACTTCCATAATTACATTTATATAATTTTCTACTTTCATCCTGTCCGTTCTTTTATTTCCTCTGTTTTCTCTTCCCATACTTATTTATATTTTCACATATCATCTTACCTATCATTTTGTTCTGTCTTTCTCTTACCTTTCTCATATCTCAAAATAAACGAATACATGCTAAATACAGCACTGGATTTTTTAAAAAAATTCAAATCACAGTCTTCTGTTTTATTATAAAGTGTACCTCTTCTCACTGGGGTTAGGCCTTGAGCCCCAAATGAAACTAAAAATCTCTAATAACTCTTTTTTTCCATTTCAGTGGTAAATCCCCTAATAGTTTTTTTTCCTATTACATAAGCATTCAACATATATGTCTTCTGAAATGATAAATAAAGACTAAAATTTTTCCTCCAAGGTTTTATTTATTTAGTTCCATTATCTCTCTTCATTAGCTTATTACATGTTCGTACTTACCAAATGTCATTCCCAAAATATTTACTTCCTTTCTTGTGAAAAATATTTAATTTATCTTTTATCTAACAATTTTCCTTTACATTCTATTTTGTTTAACTACAGTTCAGTGTTTTTAGCAGCTTATCATATTACAACCAGAGCTAAATCATCAACATATATCATATGTGTTGGTAATATAACATTTTCTTTCCAGCTCATATCTTTCTTCTCTCATTTCAGACATGCATGTCTGTACTACTGCACTCATTACTAACACAAATAAGCACATACTCATTGGGCATCCCTGTTTAAATCCTGCACTAATAATTATTTCTCCATCCATACAACATATGTTCTACTAATGAATTTTCATAACATTTCTTTTTCACATTAATATTTTTTTTCTCCTGTGCCATATGCCTCAACAATCTGCCACATTGCTTCATGGCTCACTTTATCAAGTGGTTTATTTATTTATTATTTATTTACTGGGAAAGTCCAACTTGGAACAAGCCAAATTTCAATGGAGACTTGGGGAGAAACACTCCAGAAGCATGTCTTTGTACTGTGGGAGTAAACCATAGCACCCAGAGGAAACCCACACAAACATGGGAAGGACACAAAGACTCTGCACAGAAGGCATCTCAGCCGAGAATCAAACCAGAGAACCTCTTGCTGTGAGTTGACAACACTAACTGCTCCACCATTGTGCAGTGTCACATGCTATCAGTTTTCTTTCTTTATTTTCTTTTGGTATTATTGCTGCTACTTTCTTCACTATAAATAACATTTCTTTCACCTATTTTCTTTTTATACCATAAATTCATTCTCCTACTACATCGTCCGATACTTTATCCATGCTTTTTGTAGTATTTTCATAAATATTTTATATTTATAATATTTTATAGTCAGAATTTCCTAGTGTTATGGATCAACATTTTTTATTTCTTTTCTTTCATCATTTTCCATCTAATTTTATTATTCTATCATGTCTTCTTCTGTTATGCATACCTTCACCCATTAACTTAATATTGCAAAAAAAACAAAAAAAAAAACTTCCCTTTCATATTTACTTATTTCCTTATAATAGGCATAATTTATACTAACTAATCCAGGCTCGGAGTCATTCTTACCTTATTTTATCACCTTCTCCATTTCTTCTACAGCTATATAATTTTCTAAAATAATCCTTACTTTTTCAGATATTTTTTTCACTTTCCAGTCTTCATGCCCACTCACTTCCTCTTTTCCATTCATTTTTCTACACATTTTCAACCACTTCCATAATATCTTGCACTTTATATTTCCTTTACTATCTAATATAACATACATCTGTGCTTCTCTCATTTTACTTCTTTTACTATAAAATGGGAAACCTCAATTTTCTTCCCTTCCTTTTAGAAAACAGGTACTTATGTGTGTAACATCATTTTTAACTTTTCTATATACTTTTCATACATCTGTTTTTTTCTCTATTTCCCTTATTTTTGCACTATATTTTTATACTTCTGTTTGCGTCCAGTTTTTTTAAAATGGTCTCATTGTCAAATGGTATATCCATAATATTTTTTTCTCTTTTAAAGTTTTGTCATTCTTCTTAAAGCTTTGCAGTTAATCTCTTTATCCATTTTTTCTCCTTTATTATTTCACTTTCTTCCCCTTATTATAGCCTATATTGCAGCACTGTGCTCTGAAAACTCTGCCATCTGTACCCCCTTTGTTATTTATTTTATGTCTTTAGAGTAAATTATATAAACAAGATTATAAATCAATTTCAGTCTTAAAAAAATCTCCTTTTATATACCTATTCTCTGTTCTTCCCTACTTTTCAGTCTCCACATTTTATTAATTCCCTTAGCATCTTTATATCATCTGTTATTTTTCCTTTTTCTTTCCTCAGGTTGCAGTTAAAATCTCCTACCATCACTATTGACATATTTACTAATACACATGTTTTGGTTTCTTCAGACAACTTTTTCCTCACTGTCATATTAGTTTATGCATAAATCATGTTTAATATTATACATTTCTGTCTCATTCTTATATCACATAACACTACCTTTCTTGGCACTACTATTGCTAAATATAACATTCTTGTTTCATCATTTTTATAAGAATTCCTGTTGCAGAATATGTCACTTTTTCTACTGACCAAATAATTTGGCTTCCACATATTGTCTGTATTCTTTTTCTTTTTTTTTCTTCTTTGTTACATCTAGTATATGGCAGGCAAAATCATTCATTTTTATTTTTATACCATGTTATCACCATTTCTAATGCTATTCACATTTAATATAAACTTACTTTATCACCCTTTTCCTTTTTGTGTTTTACTTCCAGATCTTATTTTTTCCTTCTTCTGCTTCTGCCACTAAATGATTTTCTATATCGTGTTTGTTTTCTTCCACTATCTCTATTTCCTCTTCTTTTTCCTCTTCACTTGCTAAAATTGCAACACTTTTCTTTTCCTGTTTATTAATAACCTTGATTTGAACAGTTATCTCTTCTCTAACTACGTATTCATTGTAAATCTTTCTTCAGTATCCCTTTCTTCTATGGAATCTTCTGTTTCAACATCTTCTGTAGCAATATTTTCTATTATCTTTCTTCTCAGGTTTCTACTCATCTATTCTTGTCTTTTCTAATATGGAAAATTCAAACCAAAAATATCCAAATTCTTTACATTCTTTTATTTACAAAATAGTTTACATTTTTTTTCCTATATGCACCTTCTCCCTGCATGGGCCACACCTTGATTTGCTACAGTCTTGTACTAAATGATTTTCATCCCCACAGAAATGACATGCTTTGGGTTGGCTCCAATACCTAACAAATCATCTCTTACTATTCACAATTACTGTATTTGAAGTATGTTGAATTTTTCCATAGTTAGCATCCATTGTTACCCACACTTCCAAACCCCAGGCCATGCATTTATTTCATTGTATATATATATTTTTAACTTCATGTTCTTTACTACATAGTGAAAGAAAAATCAGTTTTAACTCATGCTCATCCATATCTGGAGTCTTAAACTGTTTATTTTCTTGTTTAGTTGTAGTCCCAAGCTCTGAAATGAATAGTCTTTCCATGGTACTACTGCGTTTTTTTTTTCAGTTTCAGTCATAACTTTTTCCAGCAAGTTAAAGCTTTCAAATATCACTTCACAAAATAAATAAAAAAAATAAAAAAATAAAAAATAATAATCTCCCAAATGAGTCAATGCTGTTATGTCCTTAGCATTAAATCCTAGTGGCAAAATAATGCTGTCCATTTCATACTTGTTCACACTGCTGCCATTTTTACTTTTTATTCTTACCACTGGTCATCTCTGTTGCTTTTGAGAAATTGCAACTGTTTCTCCCCTGTTAGTTCGTTCTTCCATTCCAACTTGCCTTGCTGCATCTGCATAATGTCTTTCTTGTAACAAAGAACCCTGTTGCAGAGGTAAACCCTGAAAACGACTCCTCCACTAACTGAGGATAGCGCCATTGTTCTCCATTCACCAGCTGTTGTTTGAGCTTCAAGTCTCTTAGTTTCTTCCTTCTGTAATATTCCCTTTACCATATCACTCCATATTGCTGCTTCTCCTCTGGCTCTGAACGGTTCATCAAATTTATCATCACTTTTGTCTTCAGTCCTCCATTTTCCAACTCTGTAGCAGTTATTTCATCTCCTTCTTCCTTCAGTAAGTTTTCTCTTGCTCCTCTCATCAGTTGTGCTGCAATCTCCTCCACCATGGGATTCTCAGAATTACAGTAGCAGCCCTCCAGCACCATCTAGCAGCTCCATAGAGTGTTTCGATTCCTCTTCTCCAAAGAATAGGGGTGGTTTCTCAGTGTCTTGGCCAAATTTCTCCTAGTTGACATGAATAACACATTGCTTCTCCCTTGAAAAAAGACACTGGCACAATGAGACTAACCCAATGAACAAGGCATAAATAAACAAACAAATGATTACATACATACATAAATAAATAAATAAAGATTTTGAAGATCAAAATATAGGCAGAGCAACAGCCTTATGTAGAGGTGAAGATTGGGATTCAGAAAGCATATTGCCTCCAACAATGTGTTAGTAAAGCCACTGTGCCAAATAGCACAATGGTGGCATAATGTGACTCAAAGACATAGTACATGCTTAGAGCAACATCTCATTAGTGGCTCATAATCATGTCTATGAATTGAACTCTTGTAACAGCAGTATTACTCCCCCTACCAATCCATATGATCCAATTGAGCAGACACCTACAGACATGCACACATTCACATGTCAACACATATGCAGACACACACACACACACACACACACACACACACACACACACACACACACACACACACACACACACACACACACACACACACACATATGCATTAAGATAACTTCACAGTATTAACCTCCCTTGGACCATAGGTTAAATGGTTGCATGACATTAAGAGACAAGATACACATTTTTCACTTCACTCTCTGAATAATGCAGCAGAGCTATTGCTTGAGTTTTACTAGTGCACTTGTTGATTGTACTGACAATTTCTGGGGAAGCATACATGGAAAATTAACATTAGCTACATCCCTGGGCTACCACATTTGTTTGGGAATAGTCAGTGGCTTCAGTGTGTTATTAAGGGAAGACAGATCACTTGCCACTTTTGTGCTAAATGGAGAAAGTCCAGTTCTGTGTGTGATGTTATGAGGTAGTGCCATCTGTGCCAGGGAAAGTAGGGCAGTACATGGGTACATATACCAGGGTATCTAGCTGGAGTTTTGTGAAGAATTGTATGTTATTTGACTATCACACTGATTTGTACAAATGTTTGATTTAAAATATATTTGTAAAATGACTTGTGCTAAAAATGCATCAACAGTAGGTCTTGCTGGACAGAAAAAATGTATGCATGTATATTAGGTTGTATTGTTGTAACTGATCAAATGTGTATGTTTATCAGAGAACCATGGAAGGGTGGAAAGTTGAAACTATGTTATAGCTTTCAGATGCTTAGCAAAGCTCTTTGTGTGTATTGTACCAGAGTCTGGTGACCAGAGGTGATGTCATCCTTTAACCACCATCTGGTTTCTTTGGAACTCTTGCAGCAACTCTTTGGAGAGACTCAGGAAAGATTTCTGACAGGATATATATCTCACACCTCCACACAGACAAAAAGAGACATCATATGTCTTTTGCTGTGGTAAGACATTCAGCACACATCAGCTTGCCTTGCTTTCGTAAGCAGTCAGGGAACAGTAATTCTTTAGTCAGTCAGAGACATTTAGTGAGAATAGTTTAGTTTTATTTTATGTGTCTGTGAGAATCTATTTATTGGTTCATAGGTTCATAGGCAGGTACTAGGCTATTGGCCCTGGGGCCTATACAAGCCCAGCCAAAAAGGTATCCTGGCTTTTGCCACCCAAGAAAATTATTTTCCTGTGCCACTGTCGAGCAGAGCCACAGAGGTGATCCCCGGGGTGAATTTCCTATTTCCCATCCAATCATCAAGATTCTTCTTGAAGAGTGCAAATGAGGAGCTTTGTTTGCTATAGATAGGTAGTTTATTCCAGAGTTTGGAAAGTCTCTGGGACAGGAATCTATCCCTCCGGCATATTCTGTTTAATGTGGTGAGAAGGTTTAGGTCCCTAGAGCGTGCAACTCAGAGGGATTGGGATTTCTTTAAGTGGAGCATGTCCAACAACTCTGGGTTTGACATAGCTTTGTATGTTAGGCAGAGATCACCTCTGAGTAGGCGATATGCGACGGAATAAAGCTGGAGTTTTTTGAGACGGTCTGCATAGGGCATCTGTTTGAGGCCGGTAATCTTCTTTGTGAGGTATTTCTGCGGCCTTTCCAGTTGTTGTAGATGTCTTGTGAGGTACATACCCAAAAGGGGCATTGTACTCTATAATGGGTCTAATGAGTGATGAGTAGAGGGGAACAATGACCTCTTTTTTTCTGGATGAGAAACCTTTTGTGATGAGGTGTGCCACGTAGAAGGATTTCCTGACTACTGTGGCAATGTGATTATCAAAGGAGAGACTACTGTCCACCTGTGTCCCAAGGTTCTTATCACACTTTCAGTGTTAAGTATACTACCACCTATGTTGTAGTTCATGGGTACAGAGTTTTTACCAAAGGGGATGACAATGCACATTTTGGCATTGAGCTTGAGGCCATGGTTTTGACACGAGGCATCTGTCTCAGTGAGGTCCTTTTGTAGGATGTCCACATTGTTAGGAGTTTCGATTATGGCTCCTAGTTTGTAGTCATCTGTGAATTTCATTAGCCAAAGACCTTCTGTGTTAGCCTGTACTTCAGAGAAGTAGATGCCAAACAGGAGAGGACCCAGGACTGAACCCTGTGGTACTCCACTTGTCACTGGTTTGAAGTCGGATTTGTAGTCTGCTACTTTCACAGTGTGGGTTCTGTCAGTGAGCCAGTTGGCAACCCATCTTGTGACATAGGGATTTATACCTAGTTTAGTGAGTTTATCTATAATTCCAGAGTGGGGGATGGTGTCAAAAGCCTTGGCAAGATCTAGATAGGCTGTGTGAACCACCTTACCCTTGTCTACGGCTTTGGTGACTGCTTCAAAGAAGTCTATCAGGTTTAGGAGACATGATCTGCCTTTTACAAACCCAAATTGGGTGGGATCCAGAGTTTGGAGATTACCAATATCTTTGTTTATAAGTTCCATGATGATACGCTCCATGGCTTTGCAGACCAGGCTTGTCAGACTAATGGGGCGGTAGTTCCTGGGTCCTTGGTTTCTCCACCCTTGTGGAGTGGGATAACCATTGCTGTGGGCCATTCAGCAGGCACAAAGCCTGAGGTGAGGCTATGATTGAACATGGTACTTAGGTGGGGTGCCAGTTCGTTCTGTAGTTCGTGTAGAACGCAGCCTGGGATGTTGTCTGGTCCCATGGATGCTGTGTTCTTGGCTTTGGAGAGTGTGGTTTTTACCTGTGCAGCCGTGATTACAGGAACTTTGCATTCTTCCGGTATAGAGATGGGCTCTTTAGGGGGTGAGAGGAGAGTAAAGTTAGCACTGAACCTATCTGCCAGGATGTTGGCAATATCATTTGTGTCTGTATATTTAGTGCCATTGTGGTGTAACTCAAAGCAGATCTGAGTGTTACCATTAAGATTCTTGACATAGCTATAGAATGCTTTGTGGTTGTCTTTTGAATCAGTGGCAATTTTGTTTTCGTAACTAGCTTTGGAGAATTTTGTCAGGGATCGCAGCTTCTTACTGAGGCTGACTGGGGAGCTCCTCCACTCGTGGGATTTTACTCTCTTTTGCAAGAGTTTCTTCCTTCTGTTGTACAGTTTGTTTATGGCAGGGGACCACCAGATTGGCTTCCTTTTTTTGGAGGATAGCGTCTTGGTTCTGTTTGGGATAGCATGATCCATGCACTCATGTAAGTGCTTATAAAGTGCAATTGTGTAGGATTCAGTAGCTGTAACTGTATTGTCCATCTGCATGGGTGTCATGAAGTTCACCACTTCTGCCTTAAGAAGCATGAAGTTGGCTTTGTAGAAATTTTTTACCATGGTTTCCTTAATGAGGGGTGGAGGCAGGATGTGGATATCTAGGGTAATTAGCTTATGGTCGGAGCAGACCAATGAGGCATTGGCTTCATGTGTGGAACACCGGTCACTCATATTGGTAATGACTAGATCCAGGATATTGTTGACCCTGGTGGGGGTGTGGATAAGTTGATCCAGGGCATTGGAGTTTATGAATTCCAGAAAGTGTTGAGTGAAGGAGTTGGTACATGAGTTGTTTTCCCAGTTAATGGTGTGGTAGTTGAAATCGCTCATTATTAGGGTGTTTGGTTGAACCCTAATATTTTCCAGTACATCAAGAAAAGAGGAGTCGGAATCCTGGGGCATGGTGGGTGATCTGTAGCAAGCTACAATTTGGATTTCAGTTTTGCCCAGAGTTAGTTGCACTTGGATAACCTCGGCTGCATTATGCTGAGCAACTAGCCTGGAGGTGTGGATACCCTTAATGAATATGGACACACCTTTGCCTTTGGTGTTCCGGTCCAGGTTACATGGCCAAAAGGTGTGGTGCGAGTTATAGCCTGGTAGTGCAGGGGTGCTCTCTGGAACCTTGAACCAGGTCTCAGTCACTGCACAGATATCGCTGTTCTCCATTTTAAGGAGTGCCTCGAGTGAGTGCATTTTGAGGTTTAGACTTCTAGCATTGAGTAGCATCACCCTCAGTTTTTGATTGCCTGTTCCTGTTATGGTGGTGAATTTGTCATTTGAACCTTGCCTAAAAAAGGCACTATAGGGGCGGCAAGAACCTTAGCCAGTATCCAGAATCCCAGGAGTGACAGATGCAGGCCATCTTTGGCAAAGCATTGTGGTCTGACGACCATGTCATCCCAGGCAGACAGATACTGGATCCCTTTAGAATGGCACCAGAAGCTTAGCCAATTGTTGAAGTCAATCATTTTGTCCTTGTACTGCGGCATCATTCTGAGTGATGGCAGAATGCTACTCAGGGCTAGGGTCATACCTGCCTGGCCTATAAGATCGGAGAGCTCTTCCATGTCTCTTTTCATGTAGTCCAGGGAGGTACGTCTCAGGTCGTTCACACCAACATGGACAATGACAGAGTCATATTTGTACTTGTTGTGGAGTGACCTGAGTTTGTGGGTTATGTGGTAGATTCTGGCACTCGACAGGCAGCTGACAATAACCTTCTCCTTGTTTAGCCTGGTGAGTGGGACATCAGTGTGCCTGACTATGGAGTCGCCTATGATTAGTGTGTTGGGTACATTGTTTTGCCTTATTGGCTGTGGTTGAGTGACACACTGAGTCTGTGGGCTATGTGTCATTTGGGTTGTGTTGGGGTGTGGAGGTTGCTTGAATTTCTGCTTTGGAGGTTTCTGTTGCTTGAGCAGATTATTACTGAGAGCCTCCGCAAATGTTTTTGTGTTTCTATGTGTGGATTTTGGTGGTGTAGATTTAGTGAGACTATGTGATGAGTGTGGTGTGGTGCAAGTGTTTACCTTCTCCTCTTGACTGTCAAGTTCAGTCTTGATTGGAGAGAGCTTTACCTCCAGTTTGGCTAGATAAGTGCATCTCTCACAGGTTGTAGTGTTGGGTGGTAGGAGGAGAGGGTTGTCTGTGTACATGAGGCAATTTCTACATTGCCCCAAGATGCCCAGATTCATCAGATAGACAGGAGAGAACACTGGGAGCTGACCCTTGGACATGCCTGAATAAAAAAAATATTTTCCTCTAGATAAGTGAGGAAAGTGAGTACAAGAGCTGTTTTTCTCTAAGCAAGTGAGGAAAGTAAGCACCAAAACTGTTTTCCTCTAGATAATGAGGAAGGTTGCGTGCTGTAGTAATTAGTAGGTTATTTAGTGCTTACAAGTTCTGAACAAGTGCTGATCACAAATAAGCAAATTCAAGTGCTAAAAGTAAGAATCTGTATCTGGACTAAACTAGTTACAGGAAAGGGGGGAAACAAGTGCAAATTAAGCTTTTTAATCAGAAAGTTGAGAGAGATGGAAAAACTGCCCAAATGGCCAATAACTACAATTTCTGGGCCAGAACCACTCCTTATGTGGTAGATAGGTTACCTAGTGCTTACCACTCCCACTGATAAGCTAGAAGGCTTCCCTCCTACACAGAAAGCTTGGTGAGGCTCAGAAGCTTACATACAGTCCTGGATACAGCAAATCTGAATCTGGACAACACTAGTTACAGGAAAGGAATTTTTTTTATATATACAGAAAAGTAGCTAAAACAGCAGTCAAAACAATTCAAATGCAGTGCAAGTTAGCACACTTGAGTATGTAGCAATGTTAGACCAAACAGTTTAAAAAATGCAATTAAATTAAAAATGACTAAAAACAATGCAGAAGGAGTCTATTAGGTAGAATGAGATAAAGAAATGGGACTGGGAGGAGTGTCCCAGATTAAATCTACAGTGGGGGTGGGCAACTGCAAAAACCTCCAAATTTAAACAACAACACAGGAATATGGAAGGTGGGTATGGGAAAACCAATACCTTCAGCAGAGATCTGAAAAACTATACAGTGAAGCAAATATAACAGTGCATAACTCTGAAGTCAGCCAGCAATTATATAAAATTAGTCAAACAACAATTACCAGTATACAACTCCGAAGTGCCAGAAAAATATACTCAGCTCTGTATATCTCCAGATAGTTTGAAGGGTACTCTTTCAGGACACAGGATGGCTCTAGCAATGATATGCAGACTTTTTTTTACTAAGAGAGTCTAACTTTATGCAAGTAATCCTTAAGATGGTCAGATAACACACAGGATGTAACCAGTTATACCAACTTAAGACACAGAGAAATAGGGGGAGGGGGGAAAAACACCTTCAGCAGAGATCTGAAAAACTATACAGTGAAGCAAAAATAACAGAGCACAACTCTGAAGTCAGCCAGCAATGATATAAAATTAGTCAAACAACAATTACCAGTACACAATTCTGAAGTGCCAGAAAAATATACTCAGCTCTGTATATCTCCAGATAGTTTGAAGAGCACTCTTTCAGGACACAGGAAGGCTCTAGCAATAATATGCAGACTTTTTTACTAAGAGGGTCTAACTTTATGCAAGTAATCCTTGAGATGGTCAGATAACACACAGGTTGTAACCAGTTATACCAACTTAAGACATAGAGAAATAGGGGGAGGGGGGAAACACCTTCAGAAGAGATCTGAAAAACTATACAGTGAAGCAAAAATAATAGTGCACAACTCTGAAGTCAGCCAGCAATGATATAAAATTAGTCAAGCAACAATTACCAGTACACAACTCTGAAGTGCCAGAAAAATATACTTAGCTCTGTATATCTCCAGATAGTTTGAAGAGCACTCTTTCAGGACACAGGAAGGCTCTATCAATGATATGCAGACTTTTTTACTAAGAGGGTCTAACTTTATGCAAGTAATCCTTGAGATGATCAGATAACACACAGGATGTAACCAGTTATACCAACTTAAGACACAGAGAAATAGGGGGAGGGGGAAAAACACCTTCAGCAGAGATCTGAAAAACTATACAGTGAAGCAAAAACAACAGTACACAACTCTGAAGTCAGCCAGCAATGATATAAAATTAGTCAAACAACAATTACCAGTACACAACTCTGAAGTGCCAGAAAAATATACTCAGCTCTGTATATCTCCAGATAGTTTGAAGAGCACTCATTCAGGACACAGGAAGGCTCTAGCAATGATATGCACCTGTATTATGGTGTGGTTGAAACTCTGTTGTTTGTTGTATTAAGTATTCTCCTGTTTTCAGTTTTATGATTTATCATTAAATATATTAATATCTTTCATTGTGGCTGGTCCTTTAGAGCATACTTTTAACATCTTGAGAATACTTATGCTTGTTTTAGTGACTTTGTGGGCACTCCTGAAAGCCCTGCTGCTTTGGTCACACCATATCATTTGTACTAGTATTAATTGTACACAGTAAAATTAGTTACCATTTGTAAGAGCCTTAGGGTAGCTGACTGGTGGCAGCATGATTACCTCAGAGTCTGGGCAACCACTGAGGGAAGTAGCTAAGGAGGTATCACATATCATTGGCAGCTGGGTGGGATATTAATTGAACTTCAGTAGCCAGTGGGCAGTTGTCACTAAAGGTGTGTGCACACCCTCAGCAGCCACAAGGTAAACATGCAGAATTTCATTTTCACAACAGTTTTGTCTATTTTTGTTAGGTTTGCTTAGTCAGGGAGAGCAGGCAAGGATATCAGCAGAGGATTATAGCAAGCTGACAAAAAAACACTTGGCCAAGGTGTGCAAAGCTAAAGGGCTGGTGCATGCCAACCTGACTAAAGAGGAAATTATTTCAGCCTTGGTCACAGCTGCAGCATGGATCAGAATGCTGGAAGACAACTAGTCTGGTGCTGGGCATGTGCAGTCTTCAGAAACAGGACAGTTCACCTCTTCCTCCGAGAACTTAAAAATCCATCTGGAGTTAAAAAGTCTTGAACTGAAGGCCAAATTACTGGAAAAACAGATGGACTTAGAATCAGCAGAGACTTTGGTGTTTGGAGATAGAAGAGAATGAGAGATTTGGAGGCTGAAGAAAAGGCAAAGCTGATGGAGTTAGAATCAGTACAGAGACTGCTGCATTGGGAGGCTGAAGAAATTGAGAAACAATGTCAACATGAGAGACAGATGCTGACTATTCAGCAGGATCATGGAGGTAATGGTGAAGGGAATAACTAAACCCCAGAAGAAATAAAGGTCAGCATTTTTTTCCACAGTTTACAGAGTGTGATGATTTTGATGGTTTTATCCATGTGTTTGAAAGGGTATTTTAACAGTATAATGTTGACCAAGGGCTCTGGGTACAGTTCCTGAATCCTTACTCCAAGAATGCAAAGTTCCTATAATCACAGCTGCACAGGTAAAAACCACACTCTTCAAAGCCAAGAACACAGCATCCATGGGACCAGACAACATCCCAGACTGGTTTCTACATGAACTACAGAATGAACTGGCACCCTACCTAAGTACCATGTTCAGTCATAGCCTCACCTCAGGCTTTGTGCCCGCTGAATGGCACACAGCAATGTTTATTCCACTCCACAAGGGAGGAGCCACCATGGATCCCGGGAACTACCGCCCCATTAGCCTGACGAGCCTGGTCTGCAAGGCCATGGAACGTATCATCAAGGAACTTATAAACAAAGAAATTGGTAATCTCCAAACTCTGGACCCCACCCAGTTCATGTTTGTAAAAGGCAGATCATGTCTCCTAAACCTGATAGACTTTTTTGAAGCAGTCACCAAAGCCGTAGACGAGGGTAAGGTGGTTCACACAGCCTATCTAGATCTTGCCAAGGCTTTTGACACCATCCCACACTCTGAAATTATAAATAAACTCACTAAACTAGGTATAAATCCCTATGTCACAAAATGGGTTGCCAACTGGCTCACTGACAGAACCCACACTGTGAAAGTAGCAGACTCCAAATCCAACTTCAGACCAATGACAAGTGGAATACCACAGGGTTCAGTCCTGGGTCCTCTCCTGTTTGGTATCTACTTCTCTGAAGTACAGGCTAACACAGAATGTCTTTGGCTAATGAAGTTTGCAGATGACTGCAAACTAGGAGCCATAATCGAAACTCCTAACAATGTGGACATCCTACAAATGGGCCTCACTGAGACAGATGCCTGGTGTCAATGCCATGGCCTCAAGCTCAATGTCAAAAAGTGCATTGTCATCCCCTTTGGTAAAAACTCTGTACCCATGAACTACAACATAGGCGGTAGTATACTTAACACCAAAAGTGTGATAAGAGACCTTGGGACACAGGTGAACAGTAGTCTCTCCTTAGACAATCACATTGCCACAGTAGTCAGGAAATACTTCTACGTGGCACACCTCATCACAAAAGGTTTCTCATCCAGAAAAAAAGAGGCCATTGTTCCCCTCTACTCTTCACTCATTAGACACATTATAGAGTACAACGCCCCTTTTGGTATGTACCTCACAAGGCATCTGCAACAACTGGAAAGGCTGCAGAAATACCCCTCAAAGTGGATTACCAGCCTCAAACAGGTGTCCTACGCAGGCCGTCTCAAAAAACTCCAGTTTACTCCATCGCAGATCGCTTACTCAGAGGTGATCTCTGCCTAACATACAAAGCTATGTCAAACCCAGAGCTGTTGGACATGCTCCACTTAAAGAAATCCCAATCTCTCCAAGCTACATGTTCTAGGGACCTAAACCTTATCACTATAATAAACAGAACATGCTGGAGGAATAGATTCCTGTCCCAGAGACTTCCTATACTCTGGAATAAACTACCTATCTACATCAAACAAAGCTCCTCATTAGCACTCTTCAAGAAAAATCTTGATGATTGGATGGGAAATAGGAAATTCACCCTGAGGATCACTTCTGTGTCTCTGCTGGACAGTGGTGCAGGACAATAACTTTCTTGGGTGGCGTAAGCTATGGAACCTTGCTAGCTAGGCTTATGTAGGCCCTTGGGCTGATAGCCTAGTACCTACCTATGAACCTATGAACCATGGTAAAGCTTTAACTGCTGTTTCTAAATTGTCTGATACTGATTGTTTGAACTATGATAAAGTAAAACAATGTTTATTGGAATGTTTTAAGTTAACACCTGAAGCTTACAGAAAAAAAGTTTCATGATCATATATGGAAGGTAGATGAAAGTGTATGTGATTATATTGCTAAGATATGCAATTATTTTCATAGGTGGGTTAGTAGGTGTCAGGTCACCACTTTTGAATGGCTGGCAGACCTTTTGGCAAGAGAACAAGCTCTTAGCATTTTGCCTGAGGACATGAGAATCAGGTCGGCAGACTGGGAATGCAACTCTGCAGATTAGCTGAGGAGAAAACTGGATTTCTACTTAGCAAGCATGGGATCACCGCACAAGAAGGGGATACCCAGTATTGCACATGGTTATAGGGAAACCCATGGTAGACAGGGAAGACGTATATCCTGGTGGTAGTAAATTGTGCTACTAGATACCCTGAGAAAGTGGCTCTGTCCTCTATTGAGGCAGAGAAGGTGGCAAATGTTTTGTTAGAGAATTTCAGCAGGGTATGTTTCCTTAGAGAAACACTGACTGTCAGAGGTGCTAATTTCATGTTATACTTGCTGGCTTGTCTGTGGAAGCACTGTGGGGTGAAGCTCCTAAAAACATCCCTACCACCCTAAGAGTAATGGTCTTGTGGACAGTTTAAACTCTACACTAAAGACTATGCTATGGGCATTTGCAGCCCAGTTTAAGAGAGAGTGGGACAAATATTTGACCCATCTACAGTTTGCATACAGAGAGGTATCCCAGTAATCCACAGGTTTTTCACTATTTGAGTTGCTGCATCAGCATAGGGTGAGAGGAACTTTAGATATGATTTGTTATGAGTGGGAGGGTCAGTGTGTATCCCACAAGGAGTCTGTTGTGGCATATGTCCTAAACTTCAGGACAAGGTTTAGGGAGCTCATAGGCTTGGTCCAGGAGAACCTGGCAGGAGCCCAACAGCAGAAAAATGTCTGGTATGACAAGAATGCTTGAACTCGAGATTATGCTGTGGGACACCACGTTATGCTGCTCATACCTCTCAGACACGCAGGCAGCTTGAGAGGGACCCTTCAAAGTGGTAAGGAAGTTCAGTGATGTTAATTACATGGTAAGACCTGCTAGGCAGGGACACAAACTCTACCATGTTACCATGATGAAGCCCTACTGTGATAGGGAAGCCCTGGTCCTGAGTATTTGCAGGGGATGGCAGGAGAAGTTTGAGGGTATTCTGGTGATCACAGACCTGCCAAGGAGAAACAGGCCAGATGAGGTAGTGTGGACCCCATCCTGCAAACAGGCATTCCAAAAGCTCAAAGGGACTTTGGTAGGACCATCTGTGCTAACCAGTCCAGATTACAGCAAATCATTTGTTGTGCAGGTGGATGCTTCAAAACCATGGGGTGGAGGCTCTACTCACCCAGGTTTCCTCAGAGGGATAAGAACACCCAGTTGTATACCTCAGCCACAGACTCCAATCCAGGGAGGAATGTTATGCAACAGTAGAAAATGAATGTCTAGCCATAGTATGGGCATTGCAGAAACTTCAGACCTATCTGTATGGACAGACCATAATCCCTTAACATGGCTGCATTGTCCCAGCCAGAAAAATGCTAAGTTAGCAAGGTGGAGCCTAGGGCTGCAGGCATATGACATGGCAGTGCAACACTGTAGGGGAGTCAGCAATGCCAATGCAGATGGGGGTCTCAAGACAGGGTATAGGTTAATGTGCTCCCAGACAGGCCCATTTTTATAAAGCAATGTTTTTCCAGGGTAACTTGAAAAACTACCTTGAGTTTACAAAGGGGGGGGGTGATGTTATGAGGTAGTGCCATCTGTGCCAGAGAAAGCAGGGCAGTACATGTGTACATATGTCAGCATAACTAAATGGAGTCAGTGGTGAGGAATGAGTCTCCTTGATTGCTAGCCTGGAGTAGGGACCTGTCACACTGTGCATGACAAAACTGTTGCAAATACTTACATTTAACTGTGACTGAATTAATTTGCAAAGGCACCAAATGGGGAAGAGCTCAAGTCAGTTGACAAAGGATGAGAGTTGCATGCTGACGTCTTTGGAGAAGAGCTAAGAGCCTTGCATGACTTTACACTGACTATAACAGGAAAATCTGTTATTCCAGCAAAGTTTTGTAGAAGTTGTTCACTTCAATTTGGCATGGAAGAATAGGGAAATATTTGGCAGAAGCAGAGTGATTGTGTTCTCCCTATAAATCTGGTGATAAAAAGGAAATGTTCTATTCATTTGTACAGGGGCTATAAACTAAGGGACAATTATGTAGATTAGAGCACGCAAGGATGAGCAGTAGCAAGCACCACCCACTGTGTGACATGGGCCAAGATGTGGTTGCAGTGATGCTGGAAGATTGCTGCTTAAATAAAATGGTATTTTATTAAGAATGGTTATCTTAAAGAGAGTAATACTTCATGATGACAGAATAAAAAAGGCATAACTCTCAAGTGTCCCTTATTTTGCATCATCTTTGCCCTGTCCTTTGTAAGATTGATGGATTTTTTTTTTTTTTTTTAGTAAATCATTAAGGATTGCAGTCAATAATGCCAAACATTAGAGTGTTATACTTCTTACTGTTCAGATAGTGCATGATGGTGTAAAATCACTAAAGTGAATTAGAAGAAATTATAGAACATGATGTCACATCTCCACACTGTCCTTGGTTTTGTCTCATGTTTTCACACTGGTCTTCATAAGATTTTTGAATTTCTTAGTAAATCACTGAGGACTGCAGTCAGTTAATAATGCTGGGCATTAGAACTAATTTATTTATTTAGTTTTTAATTTTTTTGGTCCCCTTTGACATCATTTTTACTGACCAGGCCCCCAGTACCCAATATCCACACCAGGTCTACCAGCTAATCTCCAACCACAACCCCAGACTTATGCCATTTTTTTTTTGCTAAGGCCAGTCATGGATCCTGGGGGTATCCTGGGAGCTTGGCTAATCTGTGTTTCTATCCAGGGTGTATTTTTCATGACCTACCAACTCCCTTTCTCTGCCACCCATGCTCACTGAGCACTTCTGAGGGCAACTCCCCTTTTTGGTCATTGCCTCCCCTTGGGTAGTATATCAAGGAGGGGTCTATATCATAACACCTAAGTTTTCTAACATCGAATGTTATTATATTGAACCCTAAACACTGAAGTGTGAAAACATCAAACAGTCAGAATATCGATTTTTTTTCCCCAGGGAAAAAATTCACTATTCCGAGAAACATACACACAGCACAAACACACACAAAAAACAGCCATCCACACACATACACTTAAAATCCTACACCTAAACTGAACTTTACATACAGTACTAGCTATCCACTTACCTTAACCCAACCCTAACCCTAAGGTCCGTCACTATTGCACACTCACTTCACCCGCGCCCTAACCCTAACTCACCTAACCTGCCCTCTAACCCTAACCTACACACAATCGCACACTTACCTGAACCCATGCCCTAACACTAACGTCCACATAACCGCACACTTACCTGACCTGCTCCCTAACCCTAACTCACCTAACCCGCCCCCTAACCCTAACCTACACACAATCACACATTTACCTGAACCCGACCCATAATGCTCCAACATATCGAACGCTGAAAACAGCGAAGCCACAGCGCCCACCAAATTTTTTCCCTGGGAAAGAATTCGATGTCCTGCACCTTCGCTGTTTTCAGCATTTGACATTATGGGTTTGATATTATAACATTCGATGTTAGAGAACTTTGATGTTATAATATAAACCCATCAAGGGTGTACCCTCACAACTTGGATAAGCATGCCCATCTCTTACCTGCCATTCTACCAGCCACCTGTACCACTAAACAAGCCAGGGTCTGCTGGACTGTACTCTGGGATTTATTTCTTAATGCCACTGGAGTAAACAACATTAGGGTTAAATTCTTATTAATGTTCACAAATGTATGTCCATGTAAAACCCTGTTATTCTGTGAATTTCTTAAATGAATTAGAGTGATATTTAAAAATTGCCCACAATTTCGGGACTTTGCTGCCATCATTTTTGGCTTTGTAGAGAATTCTAGGTCAAAGATGTTGTGAGGTACAAAATAAAGGACTGTAGAAATTGCTGAGAAAAACAGTTCTTACATTAGAATGTGTCTTGTGAACAATAAGAAGTCATGATTTAATAGTGAATCAAAGAATGAGAAGGAATCGGGAACATCCTTTAAAATTCTGCACAGTCAAGAGGCATTGCCTGGATGGTCATTAACAGCAACTTTAGTGTAAGTAAAAGGGTTAAACTTCGAAAGAGAGCCATCACACTAATAGACAACTGTGCCAGGATGTCAGTCAAGTAGATACCATCCATTCCCCACCCATACTCACATGAACTAAAACGGTGTGTCTGCACAACTGCCACTTAAGGATCATGTAGCCAATACAGAAGCATATTCTTTGGTACAAAAAGAGGAGATGGGTAGAAGGGCAGCATTTTCAAAAATTGATCTAAATTTCAGATATGAACAAGTACTGACAAAAACAAGAAGTATGTTAAGTATCAATACTGATAGAGGTTTGTTTATTTATAATAGTTTCTCATTTGTTGCAAGTTTTGCATCTACTGTCATCAATAGATCTATGAAAAACTTCAGGAAGGACCTAATGTAGTGGTCTAGGTCGATGGCTTTGTTAATAGTGGGAAACCTGACCATCAGCATTTGAGGAGTTTACAAAAAGTGTGGCTGAGTATATGAGATAGTAGCCCGTGAGTTAAAAAAATTCCAGTGGTGCTTGCAAAACAATAAACTGAATGTTAAGATTATCTGTTGTACATTAGTTTAATTATCAGCTGACAAGGCTAAAATCAATAGGGGTGTACCCGGTCGTATGTACGGGAAAAAGCTGCAAGCAGTTTGAGTCAGGTTATCTATTGCAAAAGGTTTACTGCTAACCTAGGCATTGAGTTGTGGAGGATGGTGAGCAAAATGCTTTCAAGACAAATTTGTAATTGTTGGCATGTGAAAATGTACAGTGATTTCTGCTGACAGATTATTTATCACTTTAGCTTGTAATCCTTCTGCATCTTGTAGCAGATATCTGATTTGACATACCATGCTCACTGGAGAGGTATATACAAGTGTAAATGCATCCCAGACACTTGTCCCTGAAAGAAATGCAATACTTCAGAGCAAAAAACCTTGGTCTTGAGATAGGGAGATAAAAAATTCTGCCCCCATCAGTGAGGAAGGAGGCTGTAGAAGTTTCTGTACCATGGGATGCTATAGACATTCCAAGATAGCAGTCATTTAATCTACTGTACTTCTGACTATAATACTGACTACAGAGCTGCAGAAACACACAGCAGTTCAGAAGGATTTTTAGGATTCCTTATACCTAAGACAAAACCAATGACAGCAGGTACACCTGAACATTGCTAAGGCAGGGGGAACGGCAGAAGGAAAGGTGACACACTGTGATCTAAAAAAGAGATGCTGTTCTTTTTTAACTATCTGCTATCATATCAGAAGCATATATGTGATATTGCCAGTCTATATTGTCAACTGGAGATGCATTAAGAATACCTGCTCAGAAGATGGATCTCATTGGTATGTGATTCAACAGCAAACCAGCATTGCTGGTCTGCTATATCACTGTGAACTATATTTATTTAATTAGCCCATTTCAAAGACTGTGAGATGTGCACTTTCATTTGAATGCACAATCTTTGATTGCCAGGAACTTAGATGACTAGGAAAAGGGGGAGGGAAGGATTACCTCCTGGTCCTGTTCACTGTAGTACTCAGCCTATATACTAATGAGCAGCAATGACAGTAGCTCTGTCAATGGTTTCTATTTCTGATCACAGTCCTGACACCCCATTGTGCACATTATATTCTGAAGCTGGAAATACCCACACTACAGAAATTCTAAAGGCTGCATACTTCTAGCTTCACAATGAAGTTTACAGCAAGCTGTTAGGACTACAGTCAGAAATAGACTTAAACCACAGTACCTTGGCTTATGTTTCATCTGACATTTAGAAGGAAAAGCTCATGACACTTTACACTGATTTTTGTTACGAATTTACAGAAGCACACATGTATACATATATGTTTGCACATGTGAACACATACACAAACACACATGCCAACAATCTTGTGTGTGTATCTATACATCCACACACACACACACACACACACACATATATATATATATATATATATATATATATATATATATATATATATATTTATATATATCATCTATATCTAATCTATATATATAAATATATATATATATATATATATATATATATATATATATATATATATATATATATATCAATAGACACACACACACACACACACACACACACACACACACACACACACACACACACACACTCTACTGTTACCTAACTCTTGAGTCATGCGTTTCATGTCCAGCTAGCGCCTCCAGTATGGAAAGCAATTGCATTACAAGTGTAACAAGAGCTACAGCACTGTTGATAGGAACAAAGTACATACAAGAACTAACACTTCAAAGAGAGTGTAACTACATTTATAGATCATGAAAAAAATTGCAATTCATGTCTGTCATTTACTGCAACAGCTACACATACATAGTATTTCCTACATTATTTTGACTTGGGAGATGCTGACATGAACTTTTTTCTTAATGTGCATCACTTCAGGAAAGATGCCATTCGTAAAGTTTCCTTCATATAGTGTTTGCACTGCAGCATGAAGTTGAAACAGTAGTTAGCATAATGAATATTCAAATCAAGTGAGTTCTCTTTATCTAGTAGCAAGTACCAAGTTACAGCTTACTGAAGTATCATCCATCAAATTTGTGACTGATTCTGCAACCATTTTTTTATCTCATACACTTCAATTAACTTTTAATGTTAGATACGTGTGATAGTGACATCCATGATACATGCATAGTCATATATGGCTTATGTCGCAGAATTCCTCTGTTATTATTGAATATAATTCAAACTTACATCTTATTTCTTGCAAAAGATTCAATATAATCTGATGAGAGAGTGATTTCATTCATAATATTGACCAGAGGAATGGCTAGTTTTTCTGAAACCAGGTGTCATCACCTGATATGCTACCCCTCTGCCTCCTAAACTTTAAGGTAAGGACAAAGGTGAAGTCCCCAATCTAGCAAGCCAGGCATATTCTGTGCCAAGCCAGGCATGTTTCACTCTCTGATTTATGTAAGCCAATGAGGTTCCAGCTCCACTCTTTCAATGTTTGTACTTTGAGGGGAAAAAAGGTGCACTCCCTGGTCTACCAAGACAGTGTAGTTCTCACCAGTCTAGCAAGCCAGCCAGGTCCCAGGTCCATTCTTTCAATACACATAAAGTCTAAAATGCTTCAGTTCAGATGACAAATGCAGCACTGGCTTTCATTTCTGAATACCAGTAATGCACTGAAGACTTGCTTGTGCCACCTAACACTTTGTGTCTGGGGAGGCTGCCTCCATCACCCTACTTTCTGATATCAACACTGTGGTATGTTCCCTTCTAGTACCACTCAGCTGCTCTAGTATATCTTTTGCCTTTGTCAGCAGGATTTCTCTGATGTTTTTTTCCTGCTTCTTTTTCACAAATGTACTGTAGCTAAACCTTGCATAACAAAAACGGTAGTGGTAGAATTCATTTACTTTAGGAAAATGTGCAATTGCTTAATTTTTGAGCATTTTGTGGGTAAGTTCAACAGCAAAGCTTATTATCTCTTTGAGGAAGCTATACTTCTCAGCAGCTGCATTGTGGAATACTGTTGCTTGTTCTGGGAATCATTTCTCAATTGCTTTCTTCTGTCACTGAATCCAACCAGACAGAAAGTAGGGTCACCGCAATGAGCACCTGCCTGCAAGGTGTTTTCTTGTCACTTGTCCACAGTAAGAAGAGGAAAATGGATATCCTTTAGATTAATACAGGTAAACCAAGAGAATGATTAGAATTAATCCAATAATTTAACTTTCTAGTCATCATTACAGCAATATCAGCCAGTTCCTTTGCCTTTTATTTCCTTCTCTCAGTTACAGTCTGTGGGGTAGTATGTTGGTCAGGGTCACTCTGCAGCACATACCTAAGTTAAGGCATCCCCGTGTAACACTATAAACATCTTTGGTTATAAAAACGTAAAGATGACTGCCGTGTTTTCAGGTAGTTACTCTCTAATCAGTAAGCATAGCTACAATACTGTTGCTTGAATCAAAGTACAACACTCAAAAGAAAACTGCAACTCATACACAGAATAACAATTTTATTGTTGGAGTTGGACTGGCTGCAACCACCCATGTGTCAGTATGGAAAGCACAAACTTAGTAATGACCATTACAATACATATAGTAAACTGTACTGTATGTTGGAAGTGAAAGCCTGCTGGAGACCCACTTGCATATATGCCCGTCCTAGCCCTGTGGCCAGCAGCTGCAAAAGTGTACATGACTAAGAAATATCTGTCATCGTATGCTATACATGTATTTTTATATGCAACAGTATGCATACTACTGGAGGTTATAGGAGCATAGTTTAGGGTTTAGCCAGACAATGGTCATGCATGATCCTGCTGTCACAGGTTCTGCTAGTGGATGGTACATCAAAATACTTCAACACAGGACTGATGTCAGCAGGGCATCTGTGGCCAACAATGATGTAAACATTCAAGTGGCACATTCTAATGACACAGTAACACTTTCTGAAATACTACAGAGGAGAATCACTCACAATCACCATCACAGAGGAGCGGTACAAGCTGATCATATAGCCTCACTAGTGCATGACAGACATCTTGTATCTGAGATTCCCTCCCCTGTATCCCCATCTTACACAGCATCCAGAATTCACACTGCCTCTGTGGTGCATACACACACCACAGTGGATATATGGAGTGAGTGGACAGATGCTGTCATAACTCCAGGAATGTCACTGAAACAGCTACAATATTTGCTATTAACCTGCAGGTGTGTAGGTCAGGGATTCAAGCACAAATGACTACTTACCACAGCATTGTATAGATAGTGTGTGTCTCCTCCATAGCTTGCAGGACAATGTGCTCCAACTGCACAGTGACTTGGAGTTTAGTAACAGGGAGCACATCATATTATTGATGTTGCTGTGGCTGAGGTAGGTTCCACAGGTGTCTCCATGAGACATACTGGAGCCACTATCCAGTCTTCCTCCACAAGCCGTGTTTTTTAGTGTTGTAAGTGGGTCTAGATTTGGGGAGGTGAACCACATACTGTCCAAGGTCAGATTACAGACACTATTGTGAGAGAGTATCATTTTCAACTCTGGGTAAACAGACAGCCACCCTCAGTCATGAGCATCATGCATTCATTGTCTGTTGAGCTACTCTGGTTCATTACGTGGAAAGCCTCATCAGGCTGTACATGCATGTTCAAGTAGTTCTGCACCTTTCTTGTTTCATGTGGGCACACAGCCTTCCATCCTGGTCATGGAGATTGACCAAGTCATTACTAATGGTGCTCATAAAGAACAGTACATGGTATGCCCCATGAAGGAGGATGCCTACAGTCCAGTAGTTCAGTGCCTTCCTTGTCATGTAATGCATCAAACCCTGACATTGCAATCTAACAAAGTGGATACTGAAAATCATTATGTTGTTGTAGCTCCAACCTTCTATTGAAGTTGTGATCCCTTATTTTTTTGTATTCACCTATGACTATGTCACTTCCAATTGAGCAAGTGATGAAGAATGTGCTGTATCAGCCTCTGAACCAGTGTGTATATGATTCTGTCTGATGCATAGCATGACCAGTCCATGCACTTCCTAGCATAACCTGTGTATGATCATGTATGCGTCGTTTTGTTCTGTGCTGTCTGTGTCAGGACCCATAGTTGTGGAACAGATGTCAGTGCTGCAATGCATTTAGATAAACCCTTCTTCAAATTATGACACTGCTGCTACAGGTTCTGCTTCTCTCCACACTGCCCTACTGCTGCTACTGCTGCTACTGCTGCAACATCTAGTATGAAAAGCCCTGCCAAGATTCTCACCTATTGCTCCATCTGTTTGAGCAATCCATATTGTGCATCATGGAACATATTACATAAATCTTGCTACAGGTGTGTGGACTGTTTGCAGTGCCCCTGTTGACGTCCAGAATATGTAAATATTCCTTCAGTAAGACAAATGCATACTCCACTGTAATTCACATTTTCACATGTTATGTACTCTATGCCATTTCTGCATGGTATTTGCCCAACATATGGGTGTCAACAGACAGGGTTCTAGGTCATATCTAGCACTGCCTGCAACACTCATAACAACATATTATATGTGGGTTGTTCCATGCCCACATACTGCATAAGCATATTGTCTATCTAGCAATCATGTGTATCTACTAATGCAATAACCCTGTAGGATATTCCCTTGCAAGAACCTTTGCACAGATCAGATGTCTGTGAAGTATGTAGGTCATGTGAATAGCAGGAGATTGCATATCACAATGCAGTTCAAGGAATAGAAACTCTTATTTATTTATTGCAGATCCTGTGGATTAGATGGGACCTTGATGCCATTGTGCTTACAATCTATGACTCTCAAGACCTCAGAGAAATAGGCTCTGTCATAAAATGCCCACATGATGACAATTCTTTTGTCTGAAGTCCTTGTCAGTCAGGTATGTTCCAGTACATTCTGTCCCATAGTGACAAGTAACTTCAGCATTCATGAGACTGATATCTGCAATAACAATAATGGAATCTCAGTAGGATACTAAAAGTCCCCTGTAGCTAAGATAGTTAAAGATACACATATCATAATATCCAGATGAATACCATGCATGGTTTTGGGTGATGCAGTTTGACTAGGTCCTTCAGAGCATCCCTGTCCACACCGAAATGGTCCACAGTCTACAGGTCTGTGAGATGCTGGCATATCAGGTGCTAATTTTGCCTCATCCAGTGGTTCAGGTGGTCATTTTGTTTAACATTATAGACACTGACTCTCATGGCTGCTGTTAGCACTTACTGCTGGGCTACTGCTACATTTGCTCATAGTATCAATGTGTTATGCATACAACAAATCTCAGTTTCCAAATTGCGAATGCCTTACAGTACAGCATTCCCATTTGATATATTTCTGATTTAGTCTGCTGTTTTGTTTGCCATCAATATCATAATGTATAAAGGTGATTTGCATGGGCCCTTCATTTCCATATCATTATGCACTCAGTAGCTTGAAATGCAAATAGTGTTACAATGGCCAGTCTGAAACCAAACTGTCTCATAGTATCACCAATCCCTGCACATTACTGCTACCCACATTAATTTGTGATGTGCAATGCACTATTCATCTATAAAACCTAGCCAACGTAAGAAGTAAACTTTTATCTAAATTGGGGGAAAACCATGAGTCTGTATAGAGCAGCAGAGTTCACCAGTGTTCAAATGAAAGATATTGCAGAAGAACTAGGTTGTGCAAATTGAAGATGAATCTAAAGTCCCTTAATAACAAGTGAACAGTGCTGCATACTAAAGGCACGAGATATAACACATATGTCTAACAGCATGACATCAAAGAACTTTTCAGTAATGCATGAGACTGATGATATAAAACTGAAACGTCATGCAACTCATTAAGTAATATTCTTTTCAGGTTGTGGTTATCAGCACAGTAAAAAGCCATATATCACTCATGACAATGCAAGACATGTGGTCAAACCAAACATTTCTTACAGGTATGCAGGTCTAGAGAAAAATGGACAAAATTGTGTTTGATGAATTACTGAAGTGAATATATTTAATGGCCATGCAAATGACATTGTATCCATTGCTCAAATTATCCCATATAAGTCAGAAAACAATATATCTGTCAGGACTGTGAAGAGTATATTGAAACTGTTTGTTCAGTTTTTTATCCTGAGCATAGAGACTCAAAAGATGTGCTAGTAGAAATGAAAAACTGCACATAAGTATACCCTCCCACCCATCTTTCAAACCCACTCTGAAAGACTTCCTAGCTAAAATCTAGCTCTATTCTTGTTCAAATCCAGAATAAACTATATCCCTAAATGTGAACAGGAATCTTGTCATTCCTTGTACTGCCTTACTCTACCTTTTCCACTTGCGTCCTTACTGCTATCTAATTTTCTTTCTTGACTTTCTCTCTAAATGTACCATAAGCCTGTTTTTCCCTCATCTCATATTGCAGTTCCTATTTGTATTAGACTAACTTACCTTTAATTTCTTTACAAACTATCTAAATTTTTTTAAAATATTAAATGATTGGCATATACCTTGTATCGATTTTTAACCAATGTTTTATATTATATCTAATGATTTTAATTATTTAAACTGCAGATATTTTTGTTTTATTTTTGAAGATTTTGAAGAAAATTAATGTTCTTAAAATATTTTGTCATAATTTGGATCTTTTTTTCCCCAGGCCTCCACTGAAAATGGGCTATTACCCAATCAGAATTTCCCAGTAATCAAACGTCAATGAATAAATAAATAAATAAATGACGCATTTTGCACTTTTATCACATTTATGTCAGCTATTAGGTACATATGAAACATCATTAATGAGATCTCATTTAGGTGATTGGGCTTAATAAATTCCTTTCTGTGTCTAATGCTTCATTATTGACTTTTCTGAGTACAAACTGAAACCACTCATTCATATTAAACTGTGTTGGGTATACAAAAATAATGAGTACAATGTATTATTTCAAGTAATATCAGTTCAGCAACCTGACATATTAGAAAGGTCTACATGTAAATTCATGGTATGAATTCCCAGTGTACTGATTTAGAAGCAGTTATTTAAAGAATTCAGTGTAGTCAGACACTTTGATTTTCAAAGCTGGGTGGGGCAGACATGTCAACATGTTACCTACTGGAGTGTGCTTGGGAACCCATTATGTCATTGCAAGTCTCACCATGCAGGGAATAACAATAAGTTATACACCCCCTCCTGAAAGAGCAGATGACACTGCACCTAGTCACCTTAAAATTTTTTTATCTCACGCAAATATATTTTAGTTGTTCTCTGCAGACTTTGATGCTTGGGTGCCAGTCCTCATTCATGAGGCAGTCAGTCTAATGAGAGGGAGGGGGGATAAAGAGTAGAAGAGGCACCAGTGGCAGCAGATGGTCAAATACAGCAGCATAATGCCAGAAACAAAATTGTCAAAATTCTGTAACATTTAGCTTGATGTAGAATCAGGTTTGCAACTTCCAGGCTGCACTATTTTCCAAGTGTCATATCACCCAGAGTTACTAAACAAAAACATGTTCTCTAAGTGGTTGCCACCAATTACTGTACAATTTTATTACTTCTGGAGTTTTGTCATAGGTATTCTCAGTTAGCAAGACTTAAATTGACCTACTGTATGACCTTGGTTTCTCTTTTAGAAATGTTCCCCACTATAACATAGCACCATGAGGAAAATAAATGTATGTCACAGATTTATTACATTATATTTTCCTGCTTTTACTATAATATTGATAATAGAGTACTATGCTTAGTATTGGATTGGAAAATGTCTACTCACAAGCATACATTAGAAATTCTTTATTTTAACAAAGCAGCATATCCCATTTTTTTTTCAATTTAAAATGCACTACTTAAAAATACATCTGGAGTGAATATTGTCAACAACCCTGCAAAAAATAATTAAAAAAACAAACAAATAAATAAATAAATCTAAACTTACTTGGTTCACAAGACACCCTGATTAAGCCTTTCCGCTTTAAATAAGCATATATTTTCACACTGTCTCTTAACAGTGTCATCAAGGATGCCTAGCTCATGTATGCCAAACAAATTTTCTACCACTCAAAACTATGTCTATTAAAGCTGTAACTGTACATTATACCTGCTGCCTCAGGATTAAGTACCTTTTTTATCACTTTCTCTCACATTCAGTGATCTAATTCATCCCCTTGTCGTGCCAGGTTATAGTAATAGGAAACAAACAATTTGGATTAACAATTATATTACTCTATTATCATCAATCCTTGAAATCCAAGCTTTTCTCACTGAAGAAAAGAGATTCTAGAAATGCAAATAAGGAGTTAAAGGAAAGTAGTCTGTCACTGACTATATAGAGAAACAGATTGTTTTTTGAGGGATATTGTGGTCTGCAAAATCCATTCCACACTGCTTCCTTGTGCATATCTTTGCTTCACTCCATTGCCTTAACCTCATTCCCCCAAACTGTTTGCATCATTTCCTTTTAACTCATAGTCTTCTCCTAGCTAAATATCAACAACTCAGAGTCACTCCCAGAATACCCTACTCTCTTAAGCTAATAGTTCAATATCTATTATAGCTATGCTTCACTCCTGCAATACTCATTTCCCATCACCATAGACTAACAATCCAACAAGATAGCATACTGTTTTACTACCTTCGTGAACAAACTCCTTTTTCAGTATATTCCTTTACTATCTATTTATTTTTCACCATGAGCAAATTAACACTCTCCAAGAATAAAACTTTTATTTAGATCAGGTAGTCAAACTTCTTTGAGTTTATACTGAAAAATTTGTACGTACAAATATTTACATAGAATGTTTGTTACTCTCTAAAATCTCTCAGTTTAGTAAAATGACTTCTTCAGTTTGTTGGAGATGTGGCAAAGTTGTAAAAGCTGATTGAATACACATTTATATTTGTTCTTTAAGTAGATCAATAATATTAATGAATGTTCCACTTCCTTTATCTGTAAAAGCCAAATGACAAAAAATGTTCTGGAACCTTCTGGCAGTAGTTAGAAAAGTTATTACAAAAATCAGAACTCAAACTCAGTTCCTACATTCAAAGATTTTTAAATTTCACACTAATATTATGTAAAACTGAAAAATAAGTCACCAAAATAAAATCTATAAATCATACTAAGACTTTTAATGGTTACAATAGCCTTGCAATGTTGTTATTGAAATATCAAGATTCTTATTGTGTTAATTGTATAAGATAACCTTGCTGAATCAATGTATTTCTAACATTGTATAACGGTATGTGATGTTAAGTTTCTTACTTTCTGTCTATATATTGTAAATATGTTAAATTAGTAAAAATAATAATAAGGCAAAATCATATTAATACTCTCCTATATTTCTTTCCTGATGATAATAGTGAATATCTCATCACCAGTACTAGAAACTTTGAATTAATTCTGCAATGCCACAAACTGCAACAAATTCACCACTTGAAAATCAAAATACCAGAGTAGTGCAAAAACATTAATGCCCACTCTCCACAAAATCTTACTATCTTAACTTAAGACTACTGTACCAACATAGCCTTCTTTGACTCCATTTTCATAAAAATGAAGTTCATGTTCATTATTGGTCTTTTTATTTTAATACAGTCTGGTGATATAAAACTAAATCCTGTCCACTAACATAGTATCAGAAAAACTATCCCTCAGAATAAATCACCACAGGCTACATGAATATATGTACCATAAATGACAAATGGACCTAGAAGAGATCAGCAATGCACAACCCCCTGAATTATTGTCATAACACTATTCAGTCTGAATGATCCTTCATGGCTATCACTGCCAACAGTTAAGTATTTAGTTTATTTACACACAACAGACCTAGATCTAAACATGAAAAATCATCTTACAGTTATCTAAAATGATACTAACCTAACACCATCACCTATTGCTAAGAGTAATAGACCTCAAGCAGATATTCCAACTGACTAATACTACAGAATAAGCTTGGGATGCATGCTAAAACACTGATAGCAGTCATATATACCCCCTTCTCCTTTTTGGCATTATTCAGCTAGCAATTACTCAATGGTATAATATAGAAAACATCATAACCTTACAGTACTAAGGGATATAAAACTAAACTGAAAAGGACTGTACAATAGCCATTTAACAGGATAATTTTTTATACTGACCTCACACAAATAGTACTAGACTCTGCAAGAGTAAATCTGAAAATTAGATGACATAATAACATTCCAGAAAAATTACACAGTCTACATATACTTCCATATACCATTAATAATCAAAACTGCATGACCTGTACCTGGTATTTTCAGCATACTAAAGCTTGTCCATAAATTGTCACCTCATGTTCTAGCACTGAAACATTTGAACCTACTTTATTAGACGAACAGCAGGAGGTAAACTACGGCCATGCTAATAACTGCTTGGAACCTACTACTGCACTGTCCAACTTCTACACTCATTTTT
>NC_056731.1:202209894-202257394 GCF_019279795.1 Protopterus annectens
GCAGGGCTCATATCTATGGCCGCTTCCTTGTTACATGTCTGGGGGTCTATGACATCACTGGGATGGTAGCAGAAATTAATGCAATAAATAATACCACATACCTCTGAACCTCTTAGTGCATGACATCTGGACAAAGCCTGACATAATTGGGGGACAGAGGCCCAAATACAGGGGTATACTGGACATATTGCTGTTATAAATGTAAAATGGATGTGTGAGTGCATATAACATGTGAAAACACCCATGTATACACATGTACCATACAGTATAGTTACACCCATTGCTACTGTAATGAAAGCACATACAGCCATGTTATGTAATGAAAATCATATACACTTACTAAATGAGGTCATTAGTGTGGTATATAATGAGAATGAACTGTGAGCAGTGGTTAGCAATGCTCAGCTCTGCTTAGCAGGTTTAACAGCACATTTCTATTGCCCTCACCCCCTTTATCTGGGGTTTGAGTGGCCACATTCACCTCCAAATTCTGTAGAAATGCACAGCTGTTGCTGTATAAGAAATGGACAGCTATGGACCTTCCATACACCTGTATTGCACATCCACAGCTCCCTCTGCATGCCCCTTTTCCACTATTTTCCCATCACCCCTTTCTCTTTTCTTTTAAAGAATTAGTGCGGGTGTAAGCGTGAGTAAGTGGTTGTAAGAGGGAGTAAGAGCAACAAAATTATCAGTCCTGCTAGGTCTTAAACCCAGACCCCTGTACACCATAGTCAAAACAATATACCTCTGCACCATTTCAGCTGTAGTGATTGCTGATGCTTTTTCCAACATATACTCATTTAACAGTAGGGAAAAGATTCCATAGAATCAGTCAGGTTTCATATTTATACATATGCACATGTATATATGTATGGAGATGTATATATATATATATATATAATATAAATAGTGATATACATATACATACACACACACACACACACACACACACACACACACACACCCACACACACACACACACACACACACACACACACTCAAACACACACGTATATATATATATATATATATATATATATATATATATATAGATATATATATAGGGTCTATATCATATGAGCAAATCGCACAAATTGTGAACTCTCATAATATTGAATGTACCAGACCTCAAACTTCCTATTGTAGGAACCTATGCCCCACACTCCACCCGCAGAGATCCCACTACAGTGAGGAAATGGCAAATATCCCATTCTTCAATGTACCACAATCTCAGAAAAAGCACTTAGAGGTCCAGTACATTTATTATGAGCATTCGCAATTTGTGTCACTCTTATGATATATATATATATATATATATATATATATATATATATATATATATATTTCTCTCTCTCACTATATATATATATATATATATATATATATATATATATATATATATATATGCCCATAACATGTAGTGGAGTCATACCTCAGAACCATACCTACCAGCCCATTCCTGCAAGAAATCTGGCCCAAGGCTGTCCAAATTAGCGGACAATGGGACAAAACTAGGGACTTATTTCAAATATTGTTTTTATAAATGTAGAATGTTGCCAGAGTGACAGGGTTTGTTTCAGCATACATGTTCTGAAGGATGTGAGTTCTGAAATTGAAATGTATGTCATCATTTACTGTCAGAAATCCTCAGATCATCACAGTGATTAACCAGGGATATGAAAATAATGCATCTCTGGAACAGACCAGAAATATGAGCAATAAACCTGGCCATACTGCAGCAATCCAGACAATTAAGAGGTAGGGTCAGAACCCCTTAGTGCAATGAACCTGGGCCAGGCCTGACAAAGTAGGGCGAGAAACCATGGAAATAGGAACATATCTGAAATACTGGAGTAGATAAGCTGACACAGTTGCTGCAGAAACACCCTCATGTCTTTCCAAACACATATTGACTGAAATAGCACAAATCCAACACGCAATTATTTCCCACTAGTTAGTGACTTAAGTTCTCATGTCAGCCCACTGATGTGTCAGAAATATACAACACTTATGGGGGCCAGACAACACTACGTCTTACAAATATCTGGACATAACATCACATTAGGGAAACTACACTCAGATGATAAGCATGTCACCTAGCACTGTCCAAACTACAGTCAGACTGAGACAACACTAACGCAAATCTGCTAGGGGAGAATTACACATGTATTGGCAAATATATCAGGCACTACAGGGATGTCACAGCACTGAAAAACAGACAGCAGTGTGAAACTGCATCCCCACAACCAATACAATCACAGTCACAGTGACATACCAGTAAGCAAAATGAACAGCACAGTATAAGGACTGTGTGAACAAAAACATTTCAACATGTTTGCCATTCAGACAGTATCCCCACATGTACTGGCCCAATTCACAGTGTACTATGATGCTTGACTGTGGTATAGGACATGTCTCAGTCTGCCCCTACAAACATATACAGCTGATAAACCAGCAGAAACAGGAGCAGCATGCACAGGCAGACAGAAAAGGATCCATAACACATGCATCCATGCCATTCCCTACACAGGCCAAATAACATTGACACAAAACACTGCTACACAGTCCTGACAGTCTGTCAACAATTGCCAGAAATACACAGACCTCTGAACTGTACAGAGTTCCACAGATTGTCCAGGCTTTCCCCTCATATATAAGGCCCTTTCACATAACATGTCTGGCAGTCTGATACATCCCTGGGATAAAGTCAGGAATGACAGCACTAAATAATCATATACCATATCTATCAATCTCTTACTGCATGACATCTTGACAAAGCCTGACATAATTGTGGGACAGAGGCCCAAAACCAGGGGCATATTTGAAATATTGTTGTTACAAACTGAGACTGTTGTTGTAACAGGGTTAGTTGTAACATATCTCTTCTGAGGGATATGCTGTTAGAAGCACAAATGAATGTTAGCAGTTACTGACTGCAATCCGCAGAGTACGCTACTGATTTTCCAAAGACAAAAAATGTCTGAGAAAGACACCAAATGTAGGATTCCAAATTCTGGTCATTCTCTGAATAACCCTACAGGTGAGAGTCGTGTCAAACACATAACACTGTCAGACTTAAAATTACACAGAAACTACTTGTCCACACAAACCCTGTTAGACTAGCATTAATCCAAATGTATAACAGCAATATTTACATGCTGTCCCTATGTCTGGAACATTCTCCCCCATTTTGTTGGCCTGACTCCACAGTTTTGGTTGTAACAGGTATTTCCAAATACCCTCTGTGATGCTGTTGTTCACACACCTTCATGAAGTCCTCCTCACTGGCAAAGAAAAGGGCCAATGCTCACATGATGTACTCAATGATAGGAGTGTGTTGCCAGGCCATTGGCTATATGAATAACAACACAGTTGTCCTGCATGCAATAATCAAGTGGGACACCAACTGGTGCACAGGCATTCAGCTGCTCATGAGCTTTATCTACAAAAGGCAAGCTGTTGCCTATGCAAAACAGATATACAACCTACATCCTTGAGAGAGAGAGAGAGAGAGACAGGAAAAAGAAAATAAAAACCAAGCAGGACATAACCACCTACACTTGAATGAAACAATCAGGTATGTCAAACAAGTAATCATGTAATGGACTACAGTAGGGGGTATGTAAGAATGGGAAATAGGAACTGTAACATATATGTCTCAACAAGACTTTCTGTACTGATATATTGCTCATCAGAACCTATGGTCATAGCATCTGGGTCTGTCTGCAGTGACATAAATCATAGGTCAGGCCCCTGAGTCACTCCAGGAAAGGATGGCTCGCATATGGATACTACTGCAGTGTGTGTTGAACAATACTGACTGTGACAATGGTAGGCCAGCTACTGTGATGTTGTACATATCCATGTCTTACTTGTGAATACAACTATGATATACTTGGTTGTCTCAGAAATGTGAGAGACCTATACATGGTATTTGAATAGTAAGGTACTGTTGCACACCTATGTGTTGAACTACATGTGATATAATGAGCTCATACCATTAAACTGTCCAGTGTTATGCACACTGACCATATGTGTGCCTCGTATTTGTAGTCATTTACTCATACACTTGTATTATGTCTGGCAAATCATTGGCAAATCTGTGAAGACTGACATTGCAACATCTCCTTCTTTTTCTTCTGGCTGTTCCCGTTAGGGGTTGCCACAGTGGATCATCTGTTGCCATTTCTGCCTGTCGTCTGCATCTTGCTCTGTCACACCAACCACCTGTATGTCATCTCTCAGAATATCCAGGAACCTTATCTGAGGCCTTCCTTTTTTCCTCTTACCTGGCAGCTTCATCCTTACCATACGTTTCCCAATATACTCAGCATCCCTCTACAGCACATTTCCAAACTGATGTAATCTTGCCACTCTGGCTTTGTCTCAAAACCATCCAACATGGGCTGACCCTGTAATATACACATTGCTAATCCTGTCCACCCTCATCACAACCAGTGCAAATCCTAACATCTGTAACTCTGCCATGTCCAATTCTGACAACTGTTTTTTGTCAATTACACTGTCTGCAACCCATATAACATAGTTGATCTTACTCCCCTGTTGTAGAACTCCCCTTTCACTTTTACTGGTACTTTTCTATCACAAATCAGTACTGACACTCTTCTCCACCCTCTCCATCTTGCCTGTACTCAATTCTTCATCTGTCCTCCAAAGTCGTCATTACTCTGAAATGTTGATCCCAATCATTTATACTCATCCACCTTTGCCAACTCTACTCCCTGCATCCTCAACATTCCACTACCCTCTCGCTTATTCACACATAGATATTCTGTCTTAGTCCTGCTGGCCTTCATTCCTCACCTCTCTAGAGTATATCTCCACCTCTACAGGGTCTCCAAAATCTGTACCCTACTCTCAGTACAGATCACAATGTCATCTGCAAACATCATAGTCAGTGGGGACTCCTGTATGATCTTGTCTGTCAAACTGTCCATCACCATGCAAATAATTAAGGGCTCACAGCTGATCTCTGATGTCATCCCACCTCCACCTAAAATGCATCCATCACTCCCGTCACAGACTTCACCGCTGTTACACCACCCTGCTACATATCCTGTACCAGTCTTAAATATATCTCTGCCACTCATGTCTTCCTCATACAATATCACTACACCCCTCTACGCACCCCGTCATATGCTTTCTCTACACCCAAAAAGACACAAAGCAACTCCTGACCTTGTCTATACTCCTCCATCAACACTCTCAGAGCAAACATTGCTTGTTAAGTCTTGTTACCTGGCATGAAAACATACTGCTGATGACTACTCATCACCATCGTGCTTAACCTAGCTTCCACTACTCTTTCCCATGACTTTATGCTGTGACTGATTAATGTTATCCCTCTATAGTTACTACAGCTCTGCACATCAGCCTTATTCTTAAAATAGTACACAAACACTTTCTCTCCACTCCACATGCAACCTCTCACTTTCCAAGATATCATTAAACAATCTGGTGAAAAACAACACTGCCATTTCCCCTAAACACCTCCATGCTACAGGTATGTCATGTGGACCAACAGGCTTTCCATTATTCATCCTCTTCATAGCTATCCTTACTTCCTCCTTGGTAAGCTGTTGCTTCCTGATTCGTCATACCCACATCATCCAACCATCTTTCTCTCATTCTCTTCATTCATCAGCCTCTCAAAGTACTCTGTCCATCTGCTCAACACACTCTCCTCACTTGTGAGTATGTTTCCCTTATTATCCTTTATCACCCTTATCTGCTGCACATCTTTCTTAGCTCAGTCCCTCTGTCTAGCCAACCAGTACAAGTCCTTTCATCCCTCCTTAGTGTCCAACCTGTCATGCAAGTTTTCATTGCCTCATCCCTAGCCTTTGCCACCTATCCCTTTGCCATGCACCTTATCTCTTTATACTCCAGTCTACTTTCCTCATCTCTCCAATACTCCCAGTCCTTCATCCCCAACCTCTTTCTCTGTATACTGTCCTGTACTTCCTCAGTCCACCAACAGGTGTTCTTGCACTCTTTCCTCCATCCACATGTCACACCAAGCACCATTCTAGCCGTCTCCCTTACTAGCTCTGCTGTACTTACCCAGATATTTGGTAAATCATCACTGCCACCCAGTGACTGTTTTAACTCTTCTCTAAACTCCACCTCACTATCACCCTTTTCTAGTTCCCACCATTTGATCTTTGGTGCTGCCCTCACACTCCTCCTCTTCTTGATCATCAACGTCATCTTACAGGCCAACAGTCTCTGCTGCCTAACTACACTTTTCCCTATCACCACTTTACAGTTTCCAATCTCCTTCAAATTGGCCCTACTATACTGGGTATATTCCATCTGTGTGCATCTCCCTCCACTCTTGTATGTCACCCTATGCTCTTCCCTCTTGTCATAGTATGTATTCACCACAGCCATGTCCATCCTTTTTGCAAAATCCACTACCATCTCACCATCTGCATTCCTTTGCTTAACACCATACTTAACCATCCCTTCCTCACCCCCTCTGTTCCCTTCACCAACATGGCCATTGAAATCTGCTGCAATCACCACTCTCTCACCCTTGGGTGCAGTCATCATCACATCATCCAACTGACTTCACATTTCTCTTTCTCATCCATCACACAAGCAATTTGTGTAGCATATGCAATAACAACATTCATCATTACACCATCAATTTCCAGAGTCATAAACATCACTCTATCAGGCACTCATGTCATCCTCCAACACCACCCTTGGCATACTGTTCCTTCAGGATAACCTCTACCCCCTTTCCCCTCCCATCCACACCCTGATAGCACAAGTGTGACCTGCCTCTGATACACCTAGCCGTACTCCCCCGTCCATCTGGTCTCTTGCATACACAATATATCCACTTTCCTCTGGCCATTACATCAGCTAGCTCTGTCCCTATACCAGTCATACTGCCAACATTAAAAGTTCTTAGACTCACTACCACACTCCTAGCCTTTTTCCTCTCTTCCTACCATATGAGTGTTGGACATCCTTCAGGATATGTCTGTCAATGCAAAGGTTACTGTGCTATTGAATGACTCAACTGTATTACAGCAATATTATGACAGTGACACTAACTTTGTCCCAATGGCCCCTCATGTATGTGTGGCGTTCTACAGATGTCCTGCTCTAGTGGGTTGAGAGGGATGACTGGACAGCAGGAGTGTGAATACAGTGAGCCATACTGACATATAACAGAAATGTATATCAGGTATTACCTGTGCACATGTCAGTGTGAGTAGGTGTATCTGGCCACCTCATAACAACAGACATGGGATGCAAAATGTCATTAAATAAGCTGTACATGTTGTACACGTGTAATCTTAGTTACTGTCCATCCAAGAAAGTGACATTTCTACAGCTACTTGTTGTTGCATTGCCCTGGCACAGCCATGAGTACTACAATAAGCATGATTATTTGTTTGAAATTGGAGAGGTGTCCAACTGTGTTATGACTGTGTGTGCATGCCTACTACAAACAGCTATATGAACACCAGCATAGCTGCATGGACTCTGCAATACCTTACTTGTAAAACCTGCCTCCATCAAAGTAGATTAATCCCCTTTAATGGACAGCAGTAATATAGAAACCACAGATTTGGTCTCTATATTGGTTGCTAAATGTATGAGGTCCTGTGATGTGTTTCCCTTTTTATGTCTTCCAGGTGCAATGTTACATCAGCAATGATCTACTTTCTCAGTGGCTGAGACAAATATAATCATAGAAGTCATAATATAGAACCATGCCATAATGTTAGCAACTTCTCAGGGAGAGGACCAGCCTGTGGGATGACCCTGTCCACAGGGTAAATGATGTCAGTCTGTATGCACGTACATATGAGCAGGTCTGGCATTGTGCAAATGACCTCATAAGCCATGCCCAACAAAGGGCTGCTGCAGTGGCCAGGGACTGCACAGCCACAGGTGGGGGCCCAGCCATGCAGCTCCCACTGACACCCACTGAGGAGCTCCTCAGCAACCTTGGGGTACCCATCTCAGTACAACATCAGGGTACAGACCCCCCACATGCTGGGGCACCCAGACAGTGGACGAGGAGTGTGCAGGGAAGGCCCCAGTGGAGATTACTAGACTAGTGTAGCAGACATACTTGTATTTGTAGAGTATCTACATGCATGTGTCAGGTCAAATTGCAGTTGTGGATGGGGTTTTCTAATGCATAGAAGTGCACATCTATGGTGAAGGACAGCAAATTGTGTACTATTGGGGATTGTACTGTAAATGTGCAGACATGCTGCATCCATCCTGTATCAATTCCACATGTGAGTCTGCTGACAATACTTCTCTCCCACAACAACTTAGGTCCCTCCAGTCTGCATGTGGGAAGGCAGCCTGAAGTGGTGAGTATGGAATTGTTCTGTTGTGGTTTGCCAATACCCCAGGCATGTGAAGGCCATGCAATGTACCATGCAGAAAACTGTCACTCATAGCCATATTGCTTTATGTGCATGTTCACTTGTGGTGGGGATAACTGCATTGCATCACAGTGGTCACTCCAGGGGCCTACCTGAAGACAATGTAACATTCCTGTAGCATACCTCACAACCTGTCAGTGCAAGACTTTTGGACAGAGTTCAATAAAATGGGGGGACAAACGGCCTAATTTATACAGTGAATATAAACAGTGTACACACCCCTGTTAAGATGCCATGTGTTTGGGATATATATACAAATTGAGACCACAATATGTTAGTCCACACCTTTTTCAACCTGTAATGTGATCTATGACATGAAAAATTCACTTGTAAAACCAATCAATCTGTTGGGCACCAAATATGGAGTATACAAACCATATGTGTGTGCACCCTTCAAATAATATTTTATTGCAGCAGCTTGTAATTTATTGACAGCATTCAGTCTGCTTGGGTACACACCTGCCAGAAAGTAATGGCACTCTGAGTAACACCAAATAATAATCTGCTGTCCAAGTAGGATATTCATGACATTTGCTCAGTTGCCTGCAACAGCAACAACCCATAGCTTGTAGACAGCTTACAGAGCAGCAAATGGATCTCATATTTGAAAGGTATCAGTCAAAAGTAGGGTACAGCAACATTACCACAGCATTGCATACACTATGGAACACAGTGGCGACAGTTGTCAAAAGGTGGATTGAATATAGGACAACAGTGCTGTTGAACAGAACCTTTCATCCCTACAAAAATGATGACAAGACATGTCCAAACCTGGTCAGGGAGGCTGCCAGGAGACATACAGCAACACTGAGGGACTTGCATGAATCTCTTGCAAGTACTGGTTTTGTGTACTACATGTGAGAACACTCTCCCATATTCTGCATATGTCTAGCCTATGGGGTATGGTCAGAAGATGGAAGCATTTCCCCACACCAAAAAACATCCAGTGGTGGATACAATTTGCAATACAGCACATCAAGTCTCCCAAAGGCATGTATGAAAATGTGTTATGGTGTCATGAGACTATGGATTGACTTCACAGCCACAATACCAAAAGGTATGTGTGGTGCACATACAACGCTCCTCTTAACCTGAAGACCAACATCCCCATGGTGAATCACACTGGTGGCAGTGGGCTGCTGTGGGGATGCTGTTCCAAAGCCAGAACTGGGCCTGTAGTCATGGTGGTGGGAATTCTGAACAGTTCCAAATAACACCCACGTCTGGCCCAAATTCATCAGGTGTCTGCAAGAACGCTGAGGATGAGGATGGGTGTCAGCCTTCAACATGGCAAAGATCCAAAGCATACATCCAAAGCTACCTAAGAAAGACTCCACATGAATGCACTCATGGTTATGGATTGGCCCAGCCAGAGCCTAGACCTACACCAGATAGAAAAACCACAGTGTGACCTGACGAGGACTGTGCACATGAGCTGCCCTTGCAATCTGACAGAGTTGGATGACCTTTGCATGGAAGAGTGGCCAAATAATTCCAAGCCATGCTGATAGACTCCTTCACTAGAAGATTGAATGCTGTAGGTCACTTACAAGGTGCTTCAACAAAGTATCATTTTAAGGGTGTGCACACTTATGCAACCACCATATTGTACATATTGCAGTCACTATATTTTACATGTAACACATTTGTTTGTTTATCAATTGGATTGCACAGGTCATATGTCATATGACAGGTGAGTACCATATTTGAATGCATTATTGCAGTCTTATCTCATATATTACAAGACCATGGCATGTTAACAGGGCTATGTACACTTATTTTATTTATTTATTTTCTGTTTGATTACCGGGGAAGTCCACTGGGCCAGAACGTGTCCATTTTCAGTGCGGGCCTGGGGAGAAAAGCTCCATAAGCAACACGAATACAAAAAGGTTACATAATGCAAAGGTAAAATACATAAAAAAATCCATACAATTAGGAACAGTGAATGCATAAATTGTACATTATACGCAATTAATGACAATAGATAACACAGTTTACAGGTATTTTCATTCAGAGCAATAAGTTTCAACTGTGTGAAAAATAAGCATCTGAGGTTACTTCAATATTTACATACTTGGAGTCAAGAGAGAGAGCTTGCTTATCATATCCACTGTAAGCTTAGAAGGTAGGTGGTGTAACAGGAATTGTGTGACCATACATTTACTGCTGGTCTGGAGGTCTGACACTCAAATGTATGTCATTAATAAGTGATGTCACTCCTCAGATCATCCCAGTTATATATTGTAGAAACACAGGGGTTATGAGAAACAGAGCAAACACATGAGCCAGATATCTATACATCCTGAGAGAATTTGTACATTTGTGAGGTATGTTCTGTAGTACTTGCAACTGTGCTATACAGGTGAACAGCAATGATTGTCCATGGGTGCAGTTTGTGCTGGGGAAGAGCCATCACCTACTAACACTAATCACATATCACAGAGCTCTATATTGTTAATTACATGTAGTAACACTGGCTGCAATGCTTTTTAGATCTGATCACCCCCCCCCTGGTTTAAATGATATAGTCCCATTAAAACCTTTTTTGAAACAGAGACCTGTTAAGCACTAGTATTATGTCTTTTAGATTATTAATAGGTTTACCTTTCTATTATTGTGAATTTATAAGGTGTGGGTTAAGTGAACCTTTTAATTCTTAGAAACTACTGCTTTAAGTGTTTTTTATTGAGATAGTTTGTGAATTTAATTATTTAATTGTCTGTGGATGTTGATTGGGTAGTTTGAATATAAGTAGCTATGTCTTATTTATTGTGATGTCTAATGAATCGGTTCTAAAACCATGAAACTGCTTACCACATTAAAATTCATTTTTCTTTAACTTGAGAGTGTACTGATATTGGTATTTCTGCCGACAGGAACACTACTTTGTTTTTTTTGTGCTGGATTAATGTACATATGTTGTCTTCCCCTCACAGGTGGTGATGAGGTTCAGGGTCCCTTCCACTTGGAAACTGATGTCATTATCTCTGCAGACTCTGACAATGATGGTAGGAATAGTGAGGTACAGATGGGGTTGTCAGGGGCTGAATCTGCACCATTGGTTGGCATCTCACTCTTGTCCACACCATCCCTGCACACAGTGATAATGCCCACACATACCATCACCAGTGGCCACAGATGATGGACAGTTGGCAGGTTTTGGCATTGAACAGGCTAGTGTGGTGACTATGGCAGGTGTGAGTGTAGACACTGGCCATAGCTAGAGTGCAGGCGAGGTCCCACACAGGCAGATGAACAGGGGTGCTCACAGGAGGACCGCTGATCATTAAGTTGCTGTCAGAACTACCACAGCAGGAGTCACCAGATGCATGTTTCAGGCTGTCATGGATGCACAGGCATGTGTTTCAGGCTGTCATGGATGCACAGGCACGTAGTGAGTGCCACACCAGACAAATGCTCAGGGTGGTGGATGCAACTCTTCCTGATTTACATGGTGACATACATGACCTTGTTGAGGCCACAGATCAAAATATTGAGGTCATGAATAGATGATGGAGTCAGACCTTGGCAATCCTCGACCATGGCATGTCTGTGCTACAGCATGTGGTGGGAGATAGAAGTGAACATAGGTCAGGACTAATAGCTGAGAATCTCCAGTGCCGTGCACCTTCACAGTGCCACCAGCACTACTGAAGGGGGGTTGCTGTCCACATCACACTGGAGAAGGCCATGGGCACATGGTCCTGTCTGGTCCCATTAGGGGCATGGATCCAGCAGACAGCAGTCACCATCAGGAAGCAGTACAGCATCTGGCCTTGGGCCTGGGAGTGGCAGTGAACTGGACACCCTGCCATGTACAGTCCACAGCTGTCCAATGTACCCCTGTGTAGGGCAGCCACATAGAGTGACTGTGTGCATACATACACATACACATCTGTATCACAGGTAGGTCACCTCCAGACACACACAGCAGCTCTGCACAGCCCATCAATTGGATACCCCTCCAAACACACATACATGATGTCAACCATATGGCCCAGCACCACACCCTGTGCATATGATGATACCTGTGCACCATCCCTGTCATTCATACCATCGATTCAGGGACATGCTAATATGGGCCTGATGCACAGGGAGAATATAGTATAGTGTAGCTATGTAATACTATGTAAGGTGCTGTCTGCTTGCATTTGTTATGAGTACACATACAGGTTTATGTACCTTATTAGCCAGGATGCATTATTGCTGTTAGTACCATTGAATGAATGTAGTCTGACATGCTGTATTCTGTTTGTATTCTAGGTGTCTGTGTGTCTGCAGGCTGTGGCTCTGCAGACATTCCCAAGAGGGAGTATGGCAGATTGGGAATGCACTGACCGTGTCATAGGCAAAGTACAGCTTTATATGTACATGTACCAAGTGTGTATGTATGCAACAGTGTATGAGGGACACTGTTGTCAGACAGTGTAACCTTGCATACGTACTTCTTGTAACAGACAGGTAGACTTCAGACATGTCAGCTCAGTGTTGTGTAGTACCAGGCTCATACATAAAGAACAGGTTTCTGCAGTACTGTCAGCAGGTCCCTCACAAGCATAGTCATTACATTAACTGCAATAGATTCACCTGTCAACACTTGTTGGCTCTGCCATTTCATTCCCATACACTCAACCCTGATGCAGTTGATGAGGGCATGCATGATGCTCTGTATAACAGGTTTGTGGTATGTATTCCTGAGTTCACATGGTGGAACAGGGAGACAAAATGGTATATCCTTTGCATAAAAACAGTAAAGACTGATATAGGGTACGTGCACACAGTAGCATAAACACAGTTGGCAATAGATATATTAGTAAACCTACATTTCCACCTTGATGTACTGTACTACTCCATACACATGACATGCCCCACATAGATTATATGCATGGGACATAACACACTACCTCTTACAACATGTAATGCTCTGAATGCCTTCATGGATGGTGAGATAACTGACCAGAAATAGCATGTGGAGTCATGTATTGCTCCTACAAGTCTGGACAAGTGATAGTGTAGCAGACGTTCTATCAGCATGATGTTTCTGTCAGGTATGATGGCTGATGCTGGTATGTGTGTCACTACACTTACTGTGGCCGATTTGGCAACAATATCACACACATGGGCATTGTTAAGGGACACAGACCACATATAAGTTGCAAACATCTGGATATTCCATCAACATCTGTACAGAGGATTGGTATGGCCTGCACAATGGTTTAACATGCCGCATGTGAGGCAGATGCCATTACCACGCTATATAAAGTAATGCCATTGGGAGGTAGTAAACAGGCACCTCACTAGACACCTGCAACAGCTGGAGAGGCCACAAAAGTACTTCACAATGAGGATCCTAGGCATTAAACACATGCCTACACAGACAGACTCAAAAGACTCCAGCTATTGTCTGTCTCATATCACCTACTTAGAGGCAATCTCTTGACTTGCAAAGCCATGTCTGAGCCAGCTCTTTTACAAATGCTACATCTAAACACATCCCTATCTCTCTGCACCACACACTGCAGGGACCGTGACCTCATTAGCACAATCAACACAACATGCTGGAGGGACAGGTTCCTCACCCAGAGACTGCACATGCCCTGGAATAGACTTCCCATACATGTCAAGCAAAGCACCTAGATGTCCCTATTTGAGAGAGATCTTGATGAGTGGATGGGTAATAGAAAGTTCACCCCAGGGATCACTCCAGTGGCTATACTTGGTGGGGGCACTGGGAACTAACATCGGGTGACTCAATGACAGGGCACTTCTATGGGCTAGGCTTGTAATGGTTCCAAGGCCATTAGCCTAGTACACACCTATGAACCTATAACAGGAGTGACATTGGCATGACTGATAAAGTAGGCCAGTTGGGGGGTAAATTATCAAAATACTTCTTCCTACAAACATACACACATGCACACACATTTATACACCCACACACACATTCATCAGATCTGAGAGTAGACCCCGGCCTATCTAGTTATTTGTATTACAGTATTACGCAGTTATCACATTTGCTTCAGAGCTTACTGGACTGACAGCTAGCCAAAGGTGCTGATAAGAGAAATGACATCAGCATGACTGATAAAGTATGCCAGTGGGTGGGAAACTTATCAAAATACTTCCCCCTACAAACATACAAACTTTCACACCCACACGCACATTTGCTAGATTTGAGAGTACAACCCCTGCCTCTATAGTTATTTGTACTATAGTGTTACACAGTTATCGAACACGCTACAGAGCTTTCGGGGTTAACAACTGTCCAAAGGTGCTGATAAGGGGAATGACATCAGCAGGACTGATAAAGTAGGGAAGTGAGTGGAAGACTTATCAAAATACTTCTTTTTACAAACATACACGCTCACATTTGCCATATCTAAGATTAGAACCCCAGTCTAACTAGTGATTTATGCTATAATGTCATGCAGTTATCACACATGCTGCAGACATGACTGGGCTAATAACTGGCTAAAGGTGCTGATAAGGAGAATGACATCAGCAGGAGTGATAAAGTAGGACAGTGGATGAGAGACTTATCAAAATACTTCTTCTTACAAACATACACACACACACACACACACACACACACACACACACACACACACACACACACACACTCATTTGCCGGATCTAAGATTAGAACTGCTGTCTAGGTAGTGATTTGCACTTTAGTGCTACACAGCTATCACACATACTACAGAGCTTACTGAGCTAAAAACTGGCCAAAGGTGCCAATAAGGCAAATGACATCAGCAGGACTGATAAAGTGGGGTCCTGGAAAGTGTTGTGGGTGGGCCTAAAACTGTTTCACCTACAAAGAAACACACACACACCCTCACTCTCACATACACAACTGTCTCACACACACTTGCCAGTATTGGGATTAGAGCCCCCAACTTTCCAGTTATTTGTACTATAGTGCTACACAGCTATCACATGCACTGCAGAGCTTATATGGGTGATCATTGCCCAATGGGACTTCTAAGGTGAATGAAAGCAGCAGCTCTTGTGAAGTAGGGCAATGTGAAGTGTATTGAGTGGGAAGAGTCTCCTAATACGTGGACCTATGGAGACATACACACACACAGGCAGCTGACGTGATATTATATATGTAACCTCAGTACTATGATAAAACACATATAGATCTCCTTGATGTAACCCTGTATAGGGTCATAGATGGAAAGCTGCACACTAAGATATAGAAAACCCTGTTATACACATAGTTATCTTGAACATAATAATATGCATCCTCCACATATTTTTGAAAATGTGGTAAGAGGTCGACTTTTAAGAGTTTCTAGGCTCCATGACCAGAAACAAGAATTTGAAACAACTATGTGTTCCACTAGTATGGAATTTATAGAATGTGGTTATAAACCTTTTGAAGTTAGTAAAGCATGCGAAAGGGTCAAGCTAGACAGGCAAAGTAGTGGATGCCCATTTTTTTCACATAAAGAAAACATAAGAAAGACTGCCCATAATAATAGCTATAGCAATGTAGCTTATTGTATGACTTTTAGTATTGACAGCATAGATATAAAAAATATTATTACAAAAAATTGGCATATTTTATCTTCTGATCCTATTCTATGTGAGTTTGTTAGTGCAGCCCCAAATTTTGTTTATAAAAATAAAAAATTGTTAAAAAGACAGATTTGTTACCCTAATACAAGTAAACTACAGCAACCTAGTATTAGAAAAACTAGTTTTAGTACCTCTGTCTGTAGTAAATCTACTTTTTGTAAATACATTGATGTATCCAATACATTTATACAACCAGACGATGGTAATCATTATGTCTCTAAAGTCAAAGCTAATTGTGACACTAGAAGCTTACCCCTGGATTCATGAAGCTCGGCGCAAAGCCGGTGTAAGGCCTGCGCCGGCTGTGCGGCGTATATATGGTGTAGTAGCACCATATGCATATTAATGGAGGTGAGCTGCCACCACATCCATGTGCATAGGACATGTGCGCAAGTGCATGGGGCGTTACTAAGCTGCGCCCGGAGGCGTGTCAATGTCGGCTGTCTATAAGCAACCTAAACTGCTGAATATTATAGTCTGCCTGCAATAGTAATCACACCTATCAGTGTCCATGGATAATGAAACGTATGCAAAGCATGCAAGACAGTTCCCGGCCACACAAAATTGAGAACCAAACAGAAATGCACGCAACACAATATGAGTTGCCGTCCATGGAACAAATGATATTTAAAATCGTGTGTCCGTAATGTACTGCACTGTAAGTAGTTATACCCAGTGGAAGTGAAGCGCATCATGTCAGCGCGCCACCAATACACACATCTAGCCCCATGGGCAGGGTCACCAGCAGTCCCACAGTGGTAGTGATAGTACACAGCTGGGCAGTTGTGGCCATATAAAAACCGTAAAGAAACCTGACAGTCCAAATTGTATACCAAACTCACAAAAACATATGAATATTAAAATGTGCTATACACATGAACAGGAACGTAACCGGCACATACACATAGGATGCTATATGCGGAACCGGGACATCCAAATGCAGAACCCATGCATGCAAATGCAATACGCAACATCCCCTGTATAGCACATAACCCACACCCGTGTCCGAATGTCCACCAAATCCAGCTACCAGCCTTGCGCAGCCATACACCTACACATAGTGAGTATTCCCCATATGTAGTAGGAAGTATTGTCCTAGGCAGTGTCAGGATTGCAAATATGTATCCCACGTTTGTAAACATCCCATCACAGTTACGTAAATCCAAATGCCTGCGCATTCATGTTTTGGCAAAATGTGTGTACATCCCGCGTGGGATAAGTAACCTGTTGAAACATCAGAGTTATCTACACGCCACGGTGTCTAGTACTGTACACATCTGGACAAAACATGTATGTGTAGTCACAGTACTGTTCAGTTTCTAGATAGACATGCAAAACATACTACGCAGGATGGAACACCTGCCCACCATGCAGGTCTCCCCACTAGGGTTGCCACCTGTTCAGATGCCCAAGGTGGGACATCTTTTGTAGAAATGTGAGAATTTGCAGGATAAAACATACCCCCGGCCAGTGCAAAGGACAAAATTACACTTGTTTGCCAAGATAAAGCTTATTTCATAGCATTTGAATTGCTTATGCTATCCCAAATAATAGTTATGTGTTTCAGAAACAAAATACCTGTATCATGCAACTATTAAAGAAAATAAGAAATATACCTTTGTCTTAAAATCACAGGACATTTGCCATGTCTTAGGTTTCATCGCAGGACACAACTGTCCAAAGTGGGACTTCCCCTCACAAAGAGGAAGAGGTGGTAACCCTACTCCCCACTGAATTATCTACAGTATATATTCAACTCAATCACATACCGACACCACCTCACAACCTATGACAGCAACAAAATCTGGACAAAGCCTAAAATGATGGGTGGACAAATAGGGACAAATGTAAATACTGCTCTCACAAACTTTGAAAGTTCACAGAATAATAGTATGTACATTAGCATGAAATGCTGTGAAGGATGTGGGGTAGTCCCCGAGTATTACAGAGGTCCGTACATTTCTACTGTAACAAACCTTCACATATGTTTACTGTACTACTGCATACCTGTAGTTAATTTATAGTTAATTCATGTTCAAAATAATAATCCTCGTATGAATGAATACAGGAAATAGTCAAATGTGAATGGGAACACCACTCACCGTGGATTATGTATTGTAACCACCCCCACCCATATTATGTATTGCCAACATTATAAGCTGCTGACAGGTGCCCAAACACCTGTGTCTGTAAACACAGGTAAAATAATGTGAATGGGAACACCACTCACCGTGGATCATGTATTGTAACCACCCCCACCCATATTATGTATTGCCAACATTATAAGCTGCTGACAGGTGCCCAAACACCTGGGTCTGTAAACACAGATAAAATGTTTAAAATGGACAAACTCTGTCCATGTGCTTTGTCTGACATTTGAACATGGTCAGGGCAGTTCCGTTCACCAGGCGGACAAGCCTAAACCCAGATCACCACATAAACACCCTGACAATTAAAGACTTGTATGTGTCAGGACTATAAGCCTTGGGGTTCTGAATATCCCTGCAGTGATTAAATATGCAGCTTGGGTCCAGAGCAGTAGGGAATGTGTAATATATAGTACCGCATTTTTCCCAGCAGGAGAATGGATGCCTGTGTCGTAAGTGAAGAGGTGAGGCATATGTTAATGTAGCTATGTACTATGGGTATGCATATAAATGAGTCAGAACACCAAAAGTATAGTGGTTACAGCATCCGACCAACATGAATGCAGTCCCGGTTCAACTACGACTACAGCACATATAATGTTAAAGTGTAATGAATGCGTCTGTGCTGTACAGACATTTAAATATGTAAAGGTGAACGTGTGTTTCGCATATGTCCGTTAACAGCACCAACAGAGGGAAACCTATCCCAGTGGAAACCAAGGTATGTGTTGCCCTAAGGATACCAGCAACAGGTACCTTCCAGAGATCAACTGGTGATATGATGTGGATTTTACAAACATCAGCATCCAGGGTACTGCACCAGTTCATGAATGCCATGTCAGCACATGTCAGTGATGATGTATATATCCCCAATTCCCGTAAGGTATTGGGCAGCAATATGTGTCTTTTCCACACAATAGTGGAATAACCTAAGTACTGTGTGCAATACACTGCACGCACATATGCATCAAAGCACCAGCCAGTGAGTGTGGTAGGGCCCACATCATCCACAAGGGCTTCCCCTCCATGAAGTGGCAGTTTGTGTGTGATGGCCAGTCCATAATAATGAATGTGTGTGCTGGATGCCCTGGAAGCTGCAATGCTTCCGATATGTGGCATCTGATGCAGCTGTACAAAACATTTGGCAATGGGGACAACCCTCATGGTCACCTAGTGGGGGATGCTGGATGTGAAGTTCAACTGTGGCTGATGACACACATCAGAAATGCACACACACATGAACAGGAATGCCATAATGAGGCACATGCACATGCAGAAACTTTACTCTAGCATGTGTTTGTGTCGCTCAAGTCACAGTTCCGGTGCCTGGACACATCTGGTGGAGCATTAAAGCACTTGTCAACTACATGTACCAGAATTGTCTGTGGCCTAGGTCATCTGTGTCACACACACACACACACACACACACACATGACAGTTTATATACATAGTGTGAGTGACTGTTCATGTATGTGTATTACTGCAGAACAGTTCAAACACAGCAAAGTATGTCAATAATGGACATTCATCATAGTTGTACAACCACCTTGGAGGATATGCATGCAGAACTCTCATTGCATATGTGATACAGTGATGTAATTCAAAATACCATTGTAAATGCAAATATCAAATGACAAATGACATAGCACTTATCTATATGTACACATTGTTACCCATTATACATATTGGGGTGTAATACCTATGTGTTACTGTTGGTAAAGTATGTGTAGTAAATGTGGATAACTGACTCTTTTTAGCCTTATAGGTTTACAGCATGGGTTGGATAACACATATCTGTCTGTATGATACCCTTGTGTAGAATAACTGTGTCATGAGCAGAATGCATTCTAGGCCACAGTATGAATTCCCAGATGTGGACAGGAATATCCCTATTGTCTTTGCTTGTAACTAACATGGCTATATGTCAAACAGTAATGGTCCCAGCAATGTGTGGCGGTCAATACCAGTGCGTACTGGTATAGTATAGTACATGTAGGATCCACGTGCTACTGTGTGTCCTACATGTGTGGGTCAGTTGTGAAGATATCATATAACAATTGGTTATTCAGACTGTTGAGGTCGTGTCTACTACCATAATGCAAAACAATCACAGATAGTAACAGTATCACCCACAGCACCGTGTAAAACCATAGCAATCACACATGTGTAGACAAGTACAACAATATGTGTAGTATAATGCATACTGGCCACCAATAGAAACTATGAAGTGTTAACAGTGTGTAATACAGGGCATGTCACCATTCCAATGTGTCCACTATACATGTACATGCAGACAGTGCACCTTCACCATGTTCACATATAAATACATGAAAATCTGTACTACACATCACACACATACTGCACACACTGAAACACATGCTGCCAATACTACACGTCAGTCAAATGGCACATGGATGGATAATACATCTTCAGAATTAACAGTGCTGTACACTATACTACATTGATGATCATAGCTGTAATATATCATGCCTGCTTACATACACCTAGAAGGAAATCACACTTTGTGTTAACAACATTGTAATATTATTACAGGGCTATGAAGCCACCCTGTGCATCAGCACCATGTTAGTCTGTACCTGCATCAATGTTACACATTACAAGAGGTGGCACAGGTTTCATCATATGCACAGGGTATGTAGTTTCTTTTCCAGAGCCTGTCATTGAACCATCCAATCAACATGTATGCATTTCTGTGTGTGTGAGGGACAACAGGTTTTGCATGGCCCAATGTTGATGCAATGTGTGTGTGTATGTGTTATCCCTAGCTGTTTGTTTTATGTGTGTCTCTGCATGTACACTGTTTCAGCATGTGTCAGCCATATACTAGAGGTTGTGGGACAGTCACAGACTGTACCTGCCAGGCTGTACAGATCGCCATTCCTGGCTATGGACACCCCTCCATGCATTCAACCATATTCCAGTCCTGCACCTGGCAATGTATACACATACATTCTTCGGATCTGTATCACAACCTGTGGATAAACGGGTGTCAGTAATGTTAACCTGATTTGCATAGTATTGTCATTTAATACATAGTTATATGAGCCATACTCATCCTCCAAAGTAATAACCACTGCTGACTGCTGCTGAGATGTGCACATGACCATTTAAAGGTGCTGTACTATCATTGTTTTCAATGTCCCTTGTAATACCCAGCAACAAAATAACTGGTCACTACACAACTATAACCCAGGATCACTACAGCACACAGTATGTGCACTATCACAGAGCCATAGCACATTCAGATACATCCAAGGTGATCATGTACAGATAATACAGCACATTCAATAGTGCTAATATCCACATACATATTACAAAAAAAAAAAAAAAAAAATATATATATATATATATATATATATATATATATATATATATATACACACACACACACACACACACACACACTTGGCAGGGCTGGGAGTTGAACATACACCTAACTACCTTATCACACTACAGCATTACGCATTTACAGAATGCGCTACCGAGATTACTGAACACAGCACTCCCAGAGACATACTTCTAGGTGGGTGACATCATTCGCAAAGACAAAGACGCCGATAGGGAATGTATGTGTTGTGAGGCATCTAAAAGCATTACTGTGTCTCCAGGAAGCTGGAAACACACACACACAGACATACACTTGGCAGGGCCGGGAGTTGAATATACACCTAACTACCTTATCACACTACAGCATTACGCATTTACAGAACGCGCTACCGAGATTACTGAACACAGCACTCCCAGAGGCATACTTCTAGGTGGGTGACATCATCCGCAAAGACAAAGACGCCGATAGGGTATGTATGTGTATGTGTTGTGAGGCATCTAAAAGCATTACTGTGTCTCCAGGCAGCTGGAAACACACACACACAGACACACACTTGGCAGGGCCGGGAGTTGAACATACACATAACTACCTTATTACAGTACAGCATTACACATTTACAGAACGTGCTTCCGATATTACTGAACACAGCACTCCCAGAGGCATACTTCTAGGTGGGTGACATCATCCGCAAAGGCAAAGACGCCGATAGGGAATGTATGTGTTGTGAGGCATCTAAAAGCATTACTGTGTCCCAAGGCAGCTGGAAACACACACACACACACACAAACACACACACACTTGGCAGGGCCGGGAGTTGAACACACACCTAACTACCTTATCACACTACAGCATTACGCATTTACAGAATGTGCTACCGATATTACTGAACACAGCACTCCCAGAGGCATACTTCTAGGTGGGTGACATCATCCGCAAAGGCAAAGATGCTGATAGGGAATGTATGTGTTGTGAGGCATCTAAAAGCATTACTGTGTCCCAAGGCAGCTGGAAACACACACACACACACACACACACACACACAAACACACACTTGGCAGGGCCAGGAGTTGAACATACACCTAACTACCTTATCACACTACAGCATTACACATTTACAGAATGCGCTACCGAGATTACTGAACACAGCACTCCCAGAGGCATACTTCTAGGTGGGTGACATCGTCCGCAAAGGCAAAGATGCCGATAGGGAATGTATGTGTTGTGAGGCATCTAAAAGCATTACTGTGTCCCCAGGCAGCTGGAAACACACACACACACACACGACAGAGCTGGGAGTTGAACATACATCTAACTACCTTATCACACTACAGCTTAACGCATTTACAGAATGCGCTACCGATATTACTGAACACAGCCCTCCCAGAGGCATACTTCTAGTTGGGTGACATCATCCGCAAAGGCAAAGACGCCAATAGGGAATGTATGTGTTGTGAGGCATCTACAAGCATTATTGTGTCCCCAGGCAGCTGGAAACACACACACATACACACACACTTGGCAGGGCCGGGAGTTGAACATACACCTAACTACCTTATCACACTTCAGCATTACGCATTTACAGAACACGCTACCGAGATTACTGAACACAGCACTCCCAGAGGCATACTTCTAGGTGGGTGACATCATCCGCAAAGGCAAAGACGCTGATAGGGAATGTATGTATTGTGAGGCATCTAAAAGCATTACTGTGTCCCCAGGCAGCTGGAAACACACACACACACACACACTTGGCAGGGCCAAGAGTTGAACATACACCTAACTACCTTATCACACTACAGCATTACACATTTACAGAACGTGCTACCGATATTACTGAACACAGCACTCCCAGAGGCATACTTCTAGGTGGGTGACATCATCCGCAAAGGCAAAGATGCCGATAGGGAATGTATGTGTTGTGAGGCATCTAAAAGCATTACTGTGTCCCCAAGCAGCTGGAAACACACACACACACACTTGGCAGGGCCGGGAGTTGAACATACACCTAACTACTTTATCACACTACAGCATTACGCATTTACAGAACGCGCTACTGAGATTACTGAACACAGCACTCCCAGAGGCATACTTCTAGGTGGGTGACATCATCCGCAAAGGCAAAGACGCCGATAGGGAATGTATGTGTTGTGAGGCATCTAAAAGCATTACTGTGTCCCTAGGCAGTTTGAAACACACACACACTTGGCAGGGCTGGGAGTTGAATATACACCTAACTACCTTATCACACTACAGCATTACACATTTACAGAACACGCTACCAAGATTACTGAGCACAGCACTCCCAGAGGCATACTTCTAGGTGGGTGACATCATTCGCAAAGGCAAAGATGCCGATAGGGAATGTTTAGAGAGTGAGCAGTCTGAAAGCATATTACTGTCCCAAGGTAGACGTAGACAAACACGGCAGTGCTGTCATCGGGCCAACTAAATATCTACGGAGCACTACAACATTAAATAGATACGGGATGCTCCACAGACAGTACACCCTTCGAGACAGCAACCAGTGTGTTCAATGTAGGCATCCATCGTGACATTGAAAATGGACATCTGTTGCCTGGATGACCACCATGGCTATACAGGATGTCAATGGCCATGCCCACATGCTTAGTATCACATGTCTGTTTGGAATGTACTGTGTGTCCATCAAAACAACGGTGTACTGGGCATGCTCACACACTTAGCAGTTGCAAAGGGCCGTCTTGCATGCACACAGATTCTAATCACGGAAGGGCGCAGTTTGGAATGTACTGTGTGTCCATCTATACAACGGCGTACTGGGCATGCTCACACACTTAGCAGTTGCAAAGGGCCATCTTGCATGCACACGGAGTCTAATCTTGGAAGGGTGCAGTGTGGAATGTACTGTGTGTCCATCTACACAACGGCGTACTGGGCATGCTCACACACTTAGCAGTTGCAAAGGGCCGTCTTGCATGCACATGGATTCTAATCACGGAAGGGCGCAGTTTGGAATGTACTGTGTGTCCATCTACACAACGGCGTACTGGGCATGCTTATACACTTAGCAGTTGCAAAGGGCCGTCTTGCATGCACACGGAGTCTAATCATGGAAGGCCGCAGTGTGGAATGTACTGTGTGTCCATCTACACAACGGCGTACTGGGCATGCTCACACACTTAGCAGCTGCAAAGGGCCATCTTGCATGCACACGGAGTCTAATCATGGAAGGGCGCAGTGTGGAATGTACCGTGTGTCCATCTACACAACTGCGTACATAGACTGTACTGTGTGTCCATCTACACAACAGCATACTGGGCATGCTCACACACTTAGCTGTTGCAAAGGGCCATCTTGCATGCAGATGGAGTTTAAACACAGAAGGTCTCAGATTGGACTGTACCGTGTATCCATCTACACAACTGTGTACATGGACTGTATTGTGTGTCATCTACACAACAGCATGCTGGGCATGCTCACACACTTAGCTGTTGCAAAGGCCTGTCGTGCATGCAGATGGAGTGTACACACAGACGGGCACAGTACAGAAGGGCACAGTAAGGTATAACTGTCCTCATGCACAGGGCGTTCACACATGCAGTGACCTGTACACACACAGCTGCCATCACAGCTGTCACAGGTGCAGGTCACACACGTACACACTGCAGTGTACACTGTAGCTGTCAAGTCAGCACCATGTCATCGGTGCAGTACACAGCCTTACAGTACCACAACACCATGTGACACATGACCACTGGGCTGTACAGAGGTGTACACCAGCTGTGCAGAGTACACATGTACCAACAGGGTTCCAACAGGTGTTATGCATTGCAATGATACCAGTATACATGAACAGGACGGCTCAAGACATACCACGGCCCTTACACAGCTGTGACACCTGATTGTTGCTGTACACCAATGAACACACATCTGGATATGTCATACATGTGATTGTGTGGATGTGTGCATGGACTGCACACACAACACATACATGCATAGCCTTTGATGTACCTCGTGCATAACATTGGCCTAATCAATGCTACACACACGAATGGAAGGTGGGCCCATGTCTGTTGAATGCTCACACTACAGGGGGTAGCAATGTTGACCGGGACACATACCCTTGTACTGGTCGTCTGTGACACCCGTGATATCATACCACAGTCCATGTGTTATGTATGTCAACACACATGTCCAACAATAGCAATGCATACAAACATGGCAACAGGAGACACATGTGACATCTGTACTGTGCATGCAGCAACCATGCATGTGCAGTGGCCGATGTCCGTAACATAGTTGCACCTACCTACGACATGCAGTCGCAATGCAGACCCATCATTGACACCTGTATACGGTGACATACAAACAGCACGTATGGAGGGATGTGTGTACATAACATGGTGAACCACCTGTGTAGATGTATGTGTGTCACACACCATCCTATCATGCCATGTGCAAACAGTACGCTATGTCGCTGTTACGTGACGGTGCTGACATAATGCATACACAGCGGTCAGGTGTTACCAACTATATGTCACATGGCACCTGTAACACCTACAACCTCCCGTGTGCATATAGCAGCACATTTGCCAGATATAGCGTTGGTACACATAATGCAATCAATACCGCTGCATGTCTATCAAACGTGTCATCATATGGCAGGTGTATCATTCCCAGCACTGCCATGTGTGTCCGAATGTGTGACCAGAGATGCCACATATCGCGGGGAATATGTCCCAGTTGTTACACATCCCTGTACACCGTTGTAGAGATCTGTACATACGTCAGTGTGGGAAGCATGACGTCGGCCGGTGTGGTGCATCATACATGTCTGCTGTCCGTATACACATGTGTGGTCACCACAGTGTGTGTGTGTCTGTATGTATGTCTGGTGCTTGGTGTGAGGGTGTATGCTAATATACGGTGAGAAATGATCACTAACTCCACGTGGTGACTAACCCATAATGGTGATGCAGTGCACTACCCTGTTGATGCCATAGGTCCCAGCCATACTGGCTACCTGTGCATGTTTCTCCTCTGTGACACATCATGTGGGTGCATAGTACTGTGAGGGTGATGACCACATAGGCAAGGGTCCCCACCTGCACAGTCTGGGGTGTGTGTTATAGTGGTGTACACCCCGTGAATGTGGCCATGTTCCTGTACTGTTACAGGGTCCTACTGCTGCACAGTGTGGCCTCCAGCTACCAAGTGACACCTCACATCATCACTGGCCAGACCGTTGTGTACAACCCCTGCACCATGTCACCATATCTGTAATGTGTCCTGCTATGTATGTCATGTCTCTGTCCAGTGTAGCCTGTGGCACTGACCACATGCATCAGGTGCAGTATATGTGCGGACATCTGTGTCATGTTGGTGTTTCCAACAGTCAGGTTGAGGGTACATGTAGCATGCTGATATTGCCAGACGTGCCTGTGAGTAATCCACAGTTACACGTGGGGGACTGCAAACACTGCTACCTGTAGGCACATGCAAGTACACCATAGGAGGGAACCAGGGTATCACAACCAACATGGTTCTACAGATGTAACCAAGACACATTCCGTGAACACATTCCAATGCATGCTGCACCTGCACTACATGGTATGACCGGTGCATGTTGACAGTACACAACCTATGTCACATACACATCTTTCAGTATTCACACACAACCACTGCAACATACACATCCCTCACTATGCATACACAGGTAATATTACATACACCTCTCACTATGCTGTTCACCCTGTGCATCAGAATAATTGTGCATAACCCTGCACCGATGGTGTGGATGACAGGGATGCGGCACAGGCTTCATCATATGCACAGGGTGATATGTTTGCCAGGGGCATAGGCTGCACCAATGGATAACATCATGTGTGTGTGTAAGGGCCAGTGAGTTGATTGGACATGTCTGTTCAGAATGCATGTGGATGTTGTGGAGCCCTACAGTTGTGTTTGCTGTGTGCGTGTATGTGTGTACACAGTTCTGCCATTTGTGAGGCCTACACGGGATATAATTGACAGCCCCAGATTGTACAGAGCAGGTTGTACAGCTCACTGTGTCCATCCACGGCCATGTGACCTGTGCCTGCCTGGGGTTGCACGGGCACTACCAGGTGGAGGAACAGAGTGGCTACTGTCCGACGACACATGTCCGCTGGAACCGTGTCCCCGCTGAGAACATCCAGGGCCACGTCCACGTGGCCTGCTGTGTTCTGGTGTTGACAGCACAGCACCAGCTGCACTGCTACTGCTACCTGCACTATGGGAGCGGGCATGTGAGGTGGAACGCTCACGTCGACCTACACTAGGTGGTGTTGCTGGCCTACATCCACGTGGCCTACGCCTCACTCCTACCAGATGTTCCAGCACAGACAGCTCCCGCTCGCGGATTGCCATGCCTCGGTCAAGGATTCAGACCATTTCACCTAATCTCCTATCCAGAACATTAGCAATCTGCTGTTGAGCATTTGCCAATGCCTGGATGTTGTCATTTAGGGTATGGATAGCAGCCCTCTGCAGCCTCTGCCCTTCTCTGTTCTGCCATTCAGCACTTGCCTGTGCCGCCATTACAGTCTGGAACATGCGTCTGGTGATACCAGCTGCTGCGCTCTGTCCTGCAGGTGCATGTCTGCCAGAGGTCCTCCTACGAGCAGCACCGGCCACATGCCTGTGTGGCACATCTGCAGTCATTACACTGACACCATGGTGTGTAGACACACCTTCTGTAGCCACCACACATTCCTGTTCCACGCTAACAGACGCTGACTGTCCTTCCTCTATGGCCACTGGTGATGCGGTATGTGTTGGCAGCAGAACTGTGTGCGGGGAAGAGGGGGACATAGCTGGGATGGTAACCATTGGCACAGATTCAGCCCCTGACAACCCTGCCTGTACCTCATGCATATGTTCATCACCACTAGTATCTGTGGGGACACTAACATCAGATGGACCGCAGGAGGGTAACGCACCTACATATCCTATGAATGGAAAGCAATACTGTAAAGTACAATAGACACAGACACACACAGAGACACACACACACACACACACACACACACACACACACACACACACACACACACACACACACACACACACACACACACACAAACACACACACAAACACAGACACACACACACAAACACAGACACACACACACACACACACACAAACACAGACACACACACAAACACAGACACACACACACACACACACACACACACAGACACACACACAAACACAGACACACACACACACACAAACACAGACACACACACACACAAACACAGACACACACAAACACAGACACACACACACAAACTCAGACACACACACAAACACAGACACACACACACACACACACACACACACACACACACACACACACAAACACAGACACACAGACACACCATGCATGTGATTTGTCAGATGGCATGCAGCATGCCTGCGATACAGCAGAGGGCATGCAGCTCAGACATTAATAGTGTTAGTAAGCATACCTCCCTGGGGTGCACACTACAGCAAGCAGGTGTCATATCAGTAGCCATGCAGTTCACACAATCATGGTAGTATGCATGCATCCCTGTGATACACCATGTGGCTGAGAACAGGATAACAGTACACATGGCTGACGTGACCTTGACATGTAATTTGCTGACATGTGCATTAACATGCATACATGTCTGACACAATGGTGTCCTGACACATGTACAGCATCATAATGGGCTTCACATTGCAGTGTTGTGTGTATGCCCTACAGATAGAATGCATGTTTAGCAAATGTGCATGAGCATGGAATGGTAGTGTGAGCCATCTACATTGCTATACAGTGTGAAGTACAGACACTGTGCCATTGCATGGCATCATGAGGCATCTATGTTGCTGTAGAATGCATAATATGTACACATTGCATAGCCATAACTGCAACACAGTCGTGATGTTCAACAGATCGTATATGGTAGACTTCAGTGACACCTCCAGTAGCTGTGCACAGGCTTTTAGGTTGTCCAGTGTACCACATCAACTGTATAATCGGTCAACTAAGGCTATAATTGGACCATGTGTGGACAATGTGCAACAGGGTGTATACACATCCCATGTACTGTGTGGCTACATGTCTCTGGCCATCCCCATGGCCATGTGTGCACATGTGTTGGCCAATTGTGTGTGATGGCCATCTATCTCACATGTCTGTGTTGTCCCATATGACATACACCCATAGATGTCAGATATGTCACAATCCACAGGGCTATGCAGACAACGGGTTGTATGTTTGGTATGTGGGGTATAGGTCATGCGATAGTGTGACAATATTGCAGACAGAACACTACATGTCTGGGACATGTCAGGTGGCACATCACAATGTGTGCACCCAATGCAGGGGCATATGACACAATGGTGACACCTGTGGGCTGCCCATATCACAGCTCACTGTGTGGTACTGTGTGCATACCACACATGTTGTTCCAATGCATACTACATATGCCTCCATTGTAGAACACCTCCACCGTTGTATGCACAGCTGACCACACATGTCGCAATGACAAGTACTGTGGTTTCAAGTCGGTGTATCATTACGTTTGTATATATTGCACATGGGTGGCCTGTGTGAATGATGGGTGATGCAACCTGCATATCGTGACTGGAACAAACATCAGGTGTGCAAGTGTTAACTGGCCACATGGCAAATAGATCTACACTGTAACATGCCTGATACTGATGACAGTCTCACCTGCAACGGACTCATGTCTATGCGGCACGCCAGAGGTACCTGTATAGGGGTGACACACCAGTATGAACATTATCCATGACTGTATGACAGCCACAGGTTGCACTGTGCATGTGAACACATTCACCTGTGTAATAGCATATAGTATGCACATGTGTGCATACACAATGTAGCATACTGTAGTATGCAGCATGTGTGTCCACATACCTTGCATATGTTGTTACTTTACATAATTTACAGTGAGACATGCAACTACATGGGATATAATAGCCATATGTGCAGTACTGACTTACCAGGCAACTCCAGGCTCATTGGTTGGGAGACACCCACCTCCACGATGGCAGCTAGTGTTTCTGGATGCTGTTCCCTGGGTGTCCCCAGACTGGCCAGTAGCTCCTCGGTGTGTGTGAGTGGGGGCTGGGTTGGTGGCCCACCACCTGTTCCACCTTGTTCCCTGGCGATTGCAGTGGCACGCTGTTTTGCATGTCGTATCAAGTCCGTGCAGTGTCTGCGCACCTGCTGGTAGGTGCGGTTATGGCCACCCACATCGTTAACCCTCCTGCGTAGATCCTGCCACAGGTCATCCCGCTGCTGGGCATGCTGTGGCTCATGGCTGAACAACAAGTCATAGTTGTTATGGAGCTGTGGGATGAGGACATCATCCTCCTGGCGGGTGTATGCTGGGAGGCGTGTACGGGGCATTATCTGTAAGACATAATGATGGTGACAGGTCACAGTTTCAGAGATGTACAGAAATACTGCTGCACATACATTTCTATGACATTTACTACATCTGCACAGTTATCTTTGCAAAGCATCATGACACTGACACGACTGACGTGTTTGTGTCACACATGTCACACCCATTACGCATTGGATATCATCACCATATATGTGTGTCACCTCATTACAGTGTTCATACTCCATGTAAATGCTGTCTTGCTGTGGGCATGTCTATTTGCCTGCACTTGTGTTCTTACCTATCTGCACATGCCTGGATGTGTCCACGGTACTGCTGTTGACCTGGATGCTGTGTATATGTCACATATCAACACAGACACAGCCATAATGGACTTGAGCAGTGACAATGCACACATACGCATGGACACCTGTACATTCATGTGTTTTGCCATATACATCTACACAGCACTGTACAACTGTTCAATATCCTGCCATGGATCACCTGTATTGCACATGTGATAGACATGGGACAATGGCTAGTCAGACGACATTCGCAGGGATGGTTATCAACCATAGAATGTGCGGGCATGGTTTCCAAGCTGTAACAGACAGCCATTATGCCACCGCAAGGTGCATCAGTGCCACATTACTGATCCAGTCAGTTGATAGTACATCTACCATGTGGCCATCACACCATGTATGACTGGGATGACATGTGCAGCTTTGATGGACAGGGTTGCATGGTATGGCGGGAGTATGTCACACATATGGCACAGGGATCTGTCCAGCCTGTGGCGATCCTAGTATTAGGACGGCGGCTGTCCTTGACATATGTCTTATAGATCAGGATATGGACATGTAGCATGTCCATCATCATGGTGTAGCAAATGTCTTTCTGCAAGGTAGACAGCATGCTGCATAGTGGAGGTGGGGATTGTGAAGGCTGGTATCGCACATCCATACATAGCCATTACCCCTTAAAGGTGGTATGTGATCCAATATTGGTCACCACAGTGCTGTATATGCCTGTCCAGTGATCTCCGTGCTCATGGATGGCACCCTGACATGACATGGGTACCTCATATGACTACCTAAGGGGCCTGGAGACGTCACCAAGTCGGGGGGTGCACTGCACAGCACCATCCCTTACACAGTGTCCATAATGTTGACCACAGCCTAGGTAGTAGTGTATGGGTACAGGGATGTTCACCTAGCGGTGACAATGCTGGTATCATCCATCAGACTGTGCACTTATGTCACACACCTCACCCACACAGCCCATTCTGTATGTTGTTCACAACACTGACACAGCTATACTTATAGGTCATGGCCATTCACAGCCTTACATACACAGATGCCTAACATTTGTCTGTGTGGTATGGGCTACAATGAGGGTGGGGTACAACACATTAACCCTGTTCTACTGCAGCTGGCACTGGTGTGATGTGCACATGTCACTCTTGCACCTTTTGTAGTTGTGAGTCTGTCAACAGGCCACTGGTGGAACACTCCTGTGACATACAAAGGTATTTGTAATCAAATATCCGTGCTGTCCTGTACATCTGTACTGCTAACATCTACAGTGACAATGGTTCATGGACATGCACACCATACTCAACAGCGTTATAGTGCGGTGCCACCCAAAATGACTGTCATCACCACTTGTGGGTTGATATTATCCAACACCCTATCTGTATTGTACGGTCATGCTAGGCACTTGTTCAGAACTTGTGAGCATGTCTTGAGCTACTGATTACTATAGCACCCATTCCACACCATTTCCCACAGGTACACTGGCTGTCCTACACTTCCCAGCTTGCTTATGGTACAACAGCTGTTGTACACACGTATCGCACATATCCTGTGGGACATGGTTGTATATACAGGCATGTCCAACTGTCACGTACCAGTGCTACTGCCTGTCTATATGAGGGATATGTCGTACATGTGGCAATAGAGCAATTGTCTCATGTACACATTTAATGCTCACCTCCCAACATACGACACTACAGCCTGTGGGGGATGCACTTCTGCAGCCGTGCTGGGGGCATAGCTCTCAAGTGTACCTCATTACGAGGAGCGTACCTCATTTGGGGTTCTAAAAGGTGCATGTTCCTCAAGGTTCCACATTGAAAGGGTCTGTCACACATTCATTGTTGGAAATTGTTTACCTGCTATCCATGGCTAAATAGATGGGAATCATATTAATTCATTAGAATATCTTTTTTATACGTAAAACCAGCCTATTTTAGCCATCATATGCCCTTCCTAGTTGAAGCTGTTAGTAAGCCAGTTGTAAGTGTTCCACATTTTGCCCATTTGTCACACAGTATGAGGGCTAATGTTCCTCATTTTGGGGACAGGAGGTTGACAGCTATGGCTGGGGGTAATGCTGTCACCAACCCTGACTGCACCTGACAGTCATTTGGGGATGTGTAACATTCGCAACACACCCCACCCATCACATAGTCTCACATGATCTACACCACTGGCCACACCTACGAGGACAACTTGTGCAGTACGTCTCCATACTCAGTGTAGGCACCAGAGGTAGCCCCATCATGGAAGACAACATCACCAGCTTATAGCCCACAGACTCATGTGTGCCCATCACATACAGCCAATAGGGAGTTATAACATTCACAACACACCAGTCATAGATGACTCTGTAGGGAGTCACACTGCAGTTCCACACAGCAGGCTACACAAGGCGATAGTCGCTTACATCTTGCTGTTGGGTAACTGCTTCTGCAACATAACCTATGCACCCATGCCACACCTTACCAGGTACAATGTGACTGTCATTCTCCATGTTAGTGTGACTTCCCTGTGATGCCACTTCACAGACTACGTGTGCAGGGGCATGCAATAGCTCACCAGTCTTATAGCCCTGAGGGTGTGGGCCAAACCCTGGGGAGCATTTTGCATTCGTCCGGACACGATACCACTGTACAATGACCGACTGTGTCACTTCAACAGTTGCCGATGCTCCTATTGTCATTCCACAGGCATCTGGTATCTGTCCGCTTTGACTGACCTGGTCAAACACAATGCTGTGGCACAGATGACTTGCACCTGTCAGCCCTGGGAGTACAGCTCACATGTAAGGCTCTTGTTGCTTCTATACTGCCTGTCTTGCACAGTTTCCAATAACTGTCACTGGCAGGATGGGAACTGGCAGGCACGACATGGGGTCATGTGACACAATGCTTGCATCTTACTCTGTAAAGCACACAGGCAAGGCACACCTTATAATGCACCACTCAAACATCTCTGCAGTGACTGGGACCTGCCTCTAGGCTCTGCAGAGCACACCTGCAATGGCAGGTTATAGGCAGACCATACCTTTCAGGCACATACCTGGACCGGCACACCCACAGCTGAGGGGTTCCCATATCCCACTATGTTTTGCACACATCCTGGCAAGTTACTTCACACAATGCATCAGAGGTGCTCCATGTGCAACTAACTGTGTCCAGGACTGCTATACACATTGTAACAAGCTACAGAGTCAACATCATACCCCACGGTTAACATACCTTCTTTGTTGGTATATTGGACAGTGGGCCTCAGACAGCTACTACTGATGTCTGACTGACACTACCCCACACTTTACTGGGATAGCCAGTCATGTACCGACACATCCATGAGTCATAACCTCCGCTCTGCTGGATCAACCCATACACACCACCTCCAAGACCTACATTAACCTTGGCATGAACACTACCACCATGTGACTGGTGTTACACACCTGGGGTTATCCCCTCATTGGTGGATTCCGAACATATGCTAATTAACCTTGTTAGCCACATCCCGGCACCACACCCATCACAGCATACACAGTACATGAGTACTACAACACCTACTACAGACGTCTGCTGACAGTGGTTGTTAATGTCATGACACCCGTGCAGATGGACAATGCACATACAAATGCTGACACATACCCCAGTGCACTTCATTAGCATGTACACAACTGCATGGATCATGCTATTCCACACAGAGCCATGATGGTACACACCAGATAACAGACGCCACTCTGGTGGTCATGTTCCATGGACATATGATGTACAACAACAGGTGTAGGCTGTTGCACAGTGGTGTACATTCCCATGTGTGGGGTGGCTCACTGGTCAGCTGTGGTGGGGCCACAGGGTCCCTCATCACATACTCCAAGACTAGCTACGTAAACATGACTGCCACACATTCTGGGGTGTACCACCAGGCATTATGGTGGTATGTCAGTAGTCGATGGCAACACGCACATCTGCTGTCACATACAACAGTGACTCAGGAATATTACAGACCCAGGTGATGTTGGCAACATGCTGGAGGATGGATTCAATGCTAACATTACACCCTCTCACTCACTACAGGGCCACAATGCATACATGAACATTGTGGTGTCCCTGTGGTCACACCTACACAGTACTGGCCTACACTCTATATGTCCTGGGACACTGGCCCCATGTCACCTTCCAACGTCCCAGGCTGTGATGTCCACCAACCTCTGAATGACATGTCTCCCCACTAGGCCACCATATTCAGTAATAGCCTTGTTTCAGACATTGTAGCTCCTGAATGGCACACAGCAGCATTTATCACACTACATACAGGTGGCACCACAATGCATGAGTGGGACTAAAGTCCTACACACCTGACTGGACTGTTCTGCATGGCTATGGGGCACATCATCAAGGACGTCATTCACAGAGACATCGTTGGGCTCCTGTCCTTTGCTGCCACCCGGGTTGGGCTTGTTAGGGCAAGAGCATGGCCCCTACACATGGTGGACTCCTTTCATACAGTTATCAGGGCAGTTGCTGATGGTATGGGAGTCCACACATCCTACATTGTCCTCTCATTGCCTTTCAGCACCATTCCCCATTCTGGTATTGACAACATACACATCCACCTGCACATCGTACCCTGTGTCTCAGGATGTTATGCTATGTGGTTCATGGACAGGACACACACAGTGAGGCCAGCATACCATAGTACCTACTACATGTCAGGTACATTTGGCATACCACAGTCCTCAGTCATAGGGGCCCTCATGTTCAGTATATGCTTCCCTGCGGAACAGGCTAGCACAGGGGACTTTCCCGGCCTAGCTTTCAAACCCCTGCATACAAAGTGCCATGATTGCTCCACCAGCTGATATTGACTCCATCCATACGGGTGTCACTGTGACAGATACATAATATGACTATCATGGCATCAAGCTGCATGACACAAGGTGCATGCACATCACCTTTGCATTACACCATTCACCCACTGACTATCACATGGATGGTAGTCCCCTACACACATATCACATTGTACATGTTTGCAGTACACACATATGTCGCACCCACTCCTGTAGTTACCGTATTGCCACTGTAGTGTGGATATCCTTCTACGTGGCCACACCTATCTGTACTGGATGCGTAGCTGGTACATAGGCACCCATTGTACCTCTGAACTCAAGACATCTACACACAATCAAGGGTACACCACCCCATTTAGGGTGTACCTTACACAACAGCTACAGCTTTACATGCCACAACATTAACACGCCATGATGTTTACTGAGCTCTGACAGTTTAAATATGCGGCTGCACTACGGACACCACATCTGTACACATTTGCATACTACATACTCAGGGGTGACCTCTGCTGATCAGACAGGGCCCATGTCCATAACATTATTAATGGATATACTCCTCATACGCGACATAGGCAGAGGCCACTGTGAGCTACATGCTCATGGATATGTGCACACACACGCCACAATGAGTGGGATGTGCTTGTGGGTTACATTCCCAAACCGGACACTCACCATGCTTTGGAACATAAGTCCTATGTACATCACGCAGGGACACTCAGTAGCACTGTTCATGTGATACCTCCCTTGGTGGTTGGGAGACACATGTACGCCTGGGATCACTGCAGCGGCTGTACTGTGCAGAGGTGCAGGTGACACATGGCTCTGCTGTTCACAGGACACTACCCTAGAGAGGTGCCACTAGTGTGAACACTGTAGTTGTGCTTACACATGGACTTGCCAGACTGCATAGTACCCCACTATGCACCTGTGAAGCTATTACATGTCCTTTGTGCATGGTTACTTGGTAGCCCTTCCATTTAGATTAGCTATTATGCTATTACAATGTCCAATGCCTACAAGCCATATGTATCCTGTTATTGTACATACCAATAGACGATACCTGTGGTATGCATGATATGCCTGTTATGCTGTGTAGAATATCTGTCATATCTACCTATAATACTATACATTACACATATTTCACATAGTATCCCATAATGCAAAGCATACTTGCACAGCGGGACCACCTTAGATATGTCATTAACGTTATATGCCCATACACATGCGTGCTGTGACAGTATATCAACATATACTATCCCCTGCTATGGCACGTCCTTGTTGGACATACCCTACCACTGACAGTGGGTTGTATGGAATTGTTCTGTTTAATGCCCTCATGTAGCATCCCTTGTGGTGTCTGTGCTGTGTACCTTGTGTCCCACTGCTGGACGCACAGTTTCTACAAGCGTTAGTATGCTCAGCAAGACATCACTACATAAATACCTTTCCCCACTTTATGCATTGCGGACACATTTAAATAATGCAAACCAGGCTATACATACAGTAAAACTAATTAATACAGATCATGCTATACATAACCTTACATATCGGGCATTCTACATACCTTGTTATCATTATGGCGTTTCGTTTCTATCTCTCTCACAGTGTTTCAACTGGTATTCGGTATGAGCATACGGTTTGAATGTCTGGCAAGTCATCCTTATATACGTCGATACCTGTAACATGTGGATTCATCCCACCAATTGGTGTTCCTGAGTGACTCATTACTTGCATATCAGCTGTGCAGCTACTCCATTCACCAATTACGCGGCAACAGTGGGGTATAATTGGATTCTCCACTTGGGCGTTGCCTATTTGCCCTACCTTCGGGGAGATGGTCTGTATTGTGTTTTGTTATGTGTAATTGCAACTGCTATGCATGGAGACAAGTATACTTTGGATTCATGTCCCCCGTGGATTGTGTGTGACAGGTAGAGTATTTGGCTCAACATGTGGGTGTACCTGTCATCCCAACATCTGATAACGGAGTATTGCAAACAAAACCTGTAACATGGCTGTTTGTTCCATTATACAACGCCTGCAATTTTGCATGACGCCTTTAATTGTGTCTCTCACACGATATGTTGTGGGTTCTGCAGATGTAATTGACTGACTGGATGTTTGTGCTGCTATTACAGTCTGTATTGCTTTAGTTTCTAGTGTGGGGGATGTCGGTGGGTGTACGTAGCATATACAGGTTTGTGGGCCTTGCATTTCTACATAATCCGTATATATGTGTGTGGGCTCCGTCCCTTATTAGAGAGCTAACAGTTAGTAGACTTATGTTACGGGATTGTACGTTGGGCCATTGTTAACTGGTTTCTATATCTTCTGCAGGTGAGCTTGCTACTTGTATACCTCCGTAATTGCAGCGATATATCAAGGGATATGTGTAAATGACAGCTATCCCTTGTATTTCTGTCCCAGATATTTGCAGTCATTGTGGTTGTGTTGGTAAAAGAGCCTGTTTGCCATGGGTTGCCACCTTTTCATATGGTCATTGTTGGACACTTGCGGGACACACAGCGGTGTTTACAGGCCAACACATAGCCACGGTCAGTACACAGGTTAGCACATACTTTTATCCTCAATACATACCTATTGTTGTGTGACTTTGGCTACTTATCATATTGCATGTAACATTTACGTTTCTTACATACAGGCATAACTATTAAATACGACTGTTACATTATATATGGGATATATTTATGTCCTACCATCTTGGACATTTGCCCTTTGTACTGTTTTATGTCAGGACACACCTGCCCAGGGTGGGGCTGTCCCTCCTACTGTGGGACAGGTAGTAACAGTATGCCTTCGGCTAGTTATACCCACACCTACCATACTGATCTGCCTCTGACGTGGCACTAACAAACATATGTTGTGGACACACACACACATTACAGTCACACAGAGATGCACACGGCACCCTCAACGCACACTTACACAGACTACGGCACTCACAGACACAGTTGAACACAGTACCTACGTGGACCGCAACACCGGCAGCAATGACTAACTGTCCCTTCATATCATCATACTATTACTCGCGGCTGTACTGTCCTGGTACTGTGTTCTATCGGTCTTTCAGCCTCGTGGTTACGCATGTCGGTATGTTACACATTCCATGGTTGGCGGTATCCTATTTATTTGTACCTCAAAGGTGTTATGAATGTCGTTGAACTATCTATTATATTTGCAGATATTGCTGAATCCATCTATATCACCATATATCACTCTATTGCCCTTTCTATCTGTATTATATATATGCATATGTGTACATATATATATATCTATATATATATATATATATATATATATATATATATATATATATATATATCTGGCGGGGAACGTGACAGGCACACAGCACCACCATATGCTGTAAGGCTCATGTACTGTTCAGGTGTTGGCATTCCGTGTTCCACTAGCTGTTGTGTTTACAATGTTTGAGGGCTGCCTATGTAGGAGTCACACATTGGGCCACCTATACATTACAATTTACAGGTGGTCATGTTTGTGTGCCATCCATTTTACTGTGTGTGCAGGTGGAGAGGTGTCAGTCCGTAGGGGCCTACACTGTCAGAGTATGTGCTATTCGTTCCCTCTTTGCCAAGGCGTAGGCATATTGGGCATGCCTCCATCTGCCTACTGGGGCTGGCACAGTGTGTTCATGGTCTGAATTCCTCTGTGCCTGTAATGGCCATGGCAATTGCGGTGGGCTATGAGGGCCTTCACCATTTTGTCCCTGCTGCAGCTGCTTCCGCAGGATCATATTATGTAGCATGGCACATACTATGATGATGTGGGCACACGTGCCTGGAGAGTACTGCAAGGCTCCACCAGATGTATCCAAGCACCAGAACCATGATTTCAGCATCCCGAACACACGCTCTATGATGATTCTGGTTTGTGCGTGTGCCTCATTATGGCGTTCTTGCATGGGTGTGTGTGCATTTCTGATGGGAGTCATCATCCACGGCTCCAGTGCATAGCCAGCATCCCCCAGAAGATGGCCATGTGGGATGTCCCCCCTGACAAATACCTGATACAGCTGTGAGGCATGCCAGATATGGGAGTCATGGTAGCTTCCAGGGCTGCCAGCACACACATCCATGATAATGCCCTGGGCATTGCACACGACCTGGCATTTGATGGAGTGGAATCCCTTGTGGTTTTTGTAGCGCCTACCATGCTCACCGGGTGGTGACTTGATTTGTATGTGCGTGCAGTCTATCGCACCCAGTACCTCCGGGTAGTGTGCCACATGATGGAAGTGGCGCATATTGCTGGCCAACTCCTCCTGAGTTCTGGGGAAGTATATCTGCTCATTGGCATGTGGTAACATGGCATCCAGGAACTGGTGTAGTACCCTGGGTGCTGATGCCTGTGAGATACCCATTATATCTCCAGTTGGCCTTTGAAAGGTACCTGTGGCCAGTATTCGCAGGCTTACACATACCTTCGTGTCCACTGGGATGGGTTCCCCTCTGTTGTTTCTGGTTCTCAAGTGTGGCCGGCACAGCTCCACTATTTGCTGTAAGATGTCCCTGTCCACCCTGTAATGCTCTACTATCTCCAGGTCATGTAGCCCCTGGTAGGTTACCCTTGGTCTGAACACTCTCCTTCTCCTCCGAGGCCTGCGGTGGTTGTCGGCATCATCCTCCACAACACCGTCAGTCTCTAACATATGCTGATGAATCACAGCTATGGCAGCTCCCAACATGTACATTTTAAAAGTTCCCCATGTGTTTACACCTATAGTGCGGTGTTTGGGAATACACAGGTGTGTGTTGGGTGCTTTCACACTTTATACTATTGTGCTGTGAACACCGATGATGTCATAGGGTGTGTATGTATGATCGTAGCTACAGGGTATCTTATGTGTTTTACTGACGGAACTACTATTGTGGTGCCTTTGGTGTTGAATTACATTTGCCTGACGTGGATTACCTCTTGACCTTCCCTTTACATTTCTGCACTTGCACCTACCATTTTCTGGCGTGCATCCTGCAGCCTACTTTCATTTGTACTTTCCTGGACCTGGCGTATCTTGCGTTATGTGTGCTACTGCCGGTCTGCTGTCGGTTTGCTTTGCTCTGCTTTGTCAGGTCTCCTATCTTTGCAATCCAATACCTCCCCTCCTTTCTTTGCATTCCAATGCCTCCCCTATCCTGTTTTGCAGGTTTCTGCAAGCAGACTTGTCAGCTGCCGTCGATTGGCCTTCGTGGGTTGATTGGTGTTGATTGCTCATTAGTACTCCAATTACCCTACTTCCGCATTTCCTTCTTTTCTTCCCCTGACCTTCCTGTTTCTGCTATTGTTTATGGCGCGTGTGTCTGATTACTGGGTTTTGGGCACGTTTTCATCCCCGTACACATGCGCTTTTGGGCACCATGTGTGCTCTCAGCTAAACGATTCTATACCTTCCTCCCCACCCCTGTCCTGCAGCTTTGATTAGCAATGGACATGCCAGATTTGCATTGCTCCAATGTGCTTACTGCTATGGTGGCACACCCCTCTGCTGATGTCATGTATCTCCTCTGAGCCACTCCTCGGTGTTTTACCGCTGCGCCGTATGGTACAACCTTCATCCGGCGGGACATTTGCGATTCAGTATTATCTGCCTCATTTGCATGGCATTGACTACTAATTCATAGTTACCACGCCAAACACTATCGCAGGCCCTTAGCAACCCTTGCACCTTGGTTGTGGTGTTCCATGCCTACCATTGTGTATTATGCTGTAAACCTGATTTCTATTACGTTGTGATTTTATGACATTTTTATATTATTTCTTTATGTTACTGCTTCCGCACACATGCCCTGCGGTTGTGCTGTGCGTTACTGTGGACATGACATTAAATGTTGTTATTTACGTGTTGTGCATCTTTTCTTATGCCGTTGGCTGTGTATTTCGCCATTGGCATATGTTAACGTTGTGATACCTGGGTCTGGCCCTCTTCCATAGCTCCGATGTTCTGTTTGGGAAAATGTTAACCGTGTTTTTTGGTTTACGTTTCCGTGGGCTTACGCTACACATGCACCACTTCATGAATTGCTATATGCCTTCATTTGCATGGTGCGACACTGCACATGGGGTGATTAGCATACCTAAGCCGGGGGCTGCGCAGTTCTGGCATACGCCTGTAGTGCACGTGGAATTGGATCATACCTGAATCGCTCGACAGCCATATTTGGCATTATACCGCCTACGCTATGCCTGCGCCTGGCGCAAGCTTCATGAATCCCGGGGTTAGTTTATTCAGCACAGTGTGTGACTTGTTTAAAATTTTATATAGGAAAAACTAATAGGGGACTTAAGGAACAAATTAGAGACCATTATTATTGTGCCAATAAAGGCCATAGTTATAGTGCCTTGGCTAAACATATACTAGAGAAAGGCACTAACCATTGGTTTAACTTTATGGCAGTAGAAGTAATCTATGAAAGTTTTAGGTTGGGTAATATAACTAATGTCACAGAAGGGAAAGAATTAAGATGGATTCTTAAACTATCAGCACACAGAGGTGCAGGTTTAAATGAATAAGTATCTCTTAAGCCAGTTCTGAAAGAAAGAAAGCTTTTTAAATAAATATACTGCTATCTGTGTTTTTATGGCAATAGCCTTTTATGGTTTCTGTCTTAAAAGAAAGCTATGCCTTTTAAATTTTTATGGCTTTTGTACTTGAATGTTTTTTATCGGTAGATATTTAATTGATTGCATTTTAAATTTTTGAGATGCTGCTGATTTTTTGTATGGTCTGAAGAAGTGGTTTTATCGTGAAAGCACTCACTTGTGTTTAAATAAAAGTCTATTTGGATTTTACATTGCTCTTTGCAATCTGCTTTTCATTGGTTTGCTGTGGTGCTGTGTTCTACATTTTTGTTCATATTAACCTTAGTACTGTTACGCAATGGGGCTCACTTTTTATGCTGGCACGTGCAACTGTTTACAACTGGTATGCCACTGTCCACAGCAAGACATCACTGTATGCCATTCAGAGTATCTGAATGTGTGACTCACTCTGTCTGTGTACCCCTATGTCTCTCTCTGTATCATTGTCTGTCTCTCAGTTCCCCACATCTATGTGTGTGTATGCTTGACATATGTTATCTGTGGCCCATATTTATGTGTGTATCTCATGCAACAGATGCAGATATATCACATATGGGCCACCTACAGCTAGCTCAGTGTAATCATGTCTGATGTGTGTGTGGGGACAGTTGAGGTGTACATAGCTGTCTGTATGCATGGACATATATACACAATACAGTCATATATTCCAATGTGGGTTCCAACATGTCCTGTGATTCTCTAAGTGCAGGAGCATGCCCAGTGTGACTTTCTATAGTTTATTCCAGAGATATGTGTACTCCAGTCCAGGGTTTTGTGTGTTACAGCCATACCTCTCAGGAGTACACAGGACTTTCCTCATGGTACTTGTTTTGTTTAGCAGACATTTTCTGACATATTTGTCATCTGAGACTGCAATGTATTGTGTCATTACCTAGTACCAGACACCTCCAGATCATCACAGTGCTTTACTAAAGAAATACTAGTTGTATGATGCATAGACCAATATTATGTGGGCAGCTATGTAAATTCTTGCCCAACAAAGCCATTTGTGAGGTCCAGCTACAGCCAGTGTAGTAATGACACACAGCTGTGTAAACAGTTCAGCAAGCTGGTGATATACTGGCTGTGGATCTCCTGTTTGTGTGATATCTTTCTAACCTGAGATGTCATATCCTTGTGTGTGCATACCTCTGATCTATACATTATTTGGCAGATTGTCCAGGTGTTTGGCTAGAGGTTTCATCCTTTCTATGTAAACTTGTGTTTTTATGGCAAGTTAGTTACATATAATTGAAGTGTGATGTTACATAATAATACAGACATTACTCTTTCAGAATACATAACCTTCAGACATTTCCTGCTACTGCAAACCCCTTACCCTACCAACTTTCTCAGTGTGTAAGGATGATATTTACAACACATGCCTATCATTGTGCCTTTGTTCCACTTTTATTTCTGCCCTTGTACAGACACCTTGCTGTCAGAGGTTGGGAGTTATGGGTGTGGGTACAGAGTGAATTTAACTGTGCAGGCATGTCCATTATTTCTAAAAGCTAACATAACAAAAAGGATTATTGAGAATGACCACTGGCAACAGTACCACAAATAACTTATATTCACAAAAGCCTTGGCAGCTCTGCTACACATCCTTCAAGATGTCACTAATATGTGTAGTATATTCCACATAGCACTGTGACTTTCACGTATGTCAGTGGCAGAGCAGTGGATCTCACTGACATGCGTAACAGTTGGCACTGCAGTTATCTGCACATGGCCCTGTCAAAGGCAGCAGTATACCTAGGACAGTACAAGACAACTGCCAGGAGAACATGCTGGCCAGATACAGACAGTATTAACCACACACACACATAGCTCATTGACCCCTGCATATTGTGGACAGGCAACATGTTTTCATGTGTATTGGTACAGCCCTTCCATTGTGTGCTATGCTGCTATTTCCATGCAAACATATATGTTACTGCATTTGTGTGGGTATATGGGGGGGCACACCTGTCAGTTGTACACATTTGCACAGACTGTGCTGATATTTGCTTTACATTTTGGTTCCATTTACCATACTATTGTGCCCTGTCTTGGGGACTGGATGCATATCAGTAAAGAGCCCAAGTCAGATTGTACTGGCATACATTTGAGTTTCAGACTTCTTACCCTTTGTAGCCTTACTGCAACTGCAGGTCCTGTTGTGCTATCACTGTGTGAGTCTGTAGGGGGTTAATTCAACATTGCTACCATTTGTGTGCCTTTACCCAACATTTCTCTGTGGTTTTCTACAGCTGACTTGCTGTGTGGGTGTGAGGGGTGGTTATGGAACCCCTACCCTGACATCCATGCCTGTGACCTATGACACCCCACTTAGTTGTCCCCACACATATACTGCAGTGAGACTTGCCATCTTGGGTACTACTGCATAGTGTGTGGAGGTCAGTTTTGGCCAGGTATTTCCTATTGTCCCACATAGCTGTCTGTTGTTTGCTGCTATCCCACTAGGCCACCCCATTCCCTTGCATGCATGCAGCATTACCATAGATATGCTAGCAGAACATACTATTCCATTCATTTATTGTTACAAAGACTGACTTGCCTTGTGCTTGCAGCAGTTGAGGGATGGTGCCTGAGGGTCCCCTATGTTGGATGCAGACAGCACACTGCCTATACATGGTAAGTTACAGGTAATGTGATGTGTGTGCTATGCATTTTACTGCATGTGAGTCAGAGAGAGGTGTCAGTCCCAGGGTTCCCTACAGTGTCAGTGTGTGTGCTATGTGTTGCCTTTTTGCCAAGGCATGAGCATACTGGGCACACCTCCATCTGCCTATGGGAGCATGTCAGGGGCCTCCTCCTTCCTGTAAGTCCCTCTGTGCCTGTGAGGAACTTGGCAATGGTGGCGGGCTGTTTGGCCCTTCCCCGTGCTGTTCCTGCTGCAGCTGTTTCCACAGGATCCTATTGTGTAGCATGGCACATACTATGAACATGTGTGCACATGTGGCTGGAGAGTACAGCAAGGGTCCACCAGATATGTCAAGACAGCGGAACTGTGACTTGAGCATCCCAAACACATGCTATATAATGATCCTGATTTGTGTGTGTGCCTCATTATAGCATTTCTGATGGGCATTATCATCCATGGCTCCAGTGCATACCCAGCATTCCCCACCAGATGGCCATACGGGATGCCCCCACTGGCAAATGCCTGGAACAGCTGTGACAAATGCCAGATGAGGGAGTTGTGATAGCTTCCAGGGCTGCCAGCGCACACATTCATGATAATGCTCTGGGCATTGCACACAACCTGGCAGTTGATGGAGGGGAAGACCTAGTGGTTTATGTAGACCCTACCCTGTTCACTGGGTGATGCTTTGATGTGGATGTGCATGCAGTCTATGGCACCTTTACCTCCAGGTATTCTGCTACATGGTGGAAGAGACGCATATTTCTGGTCCTCTCCTCACAGGTGTTGGGGAAGTAAATGTGCTCACCGGCATGTGGTAGCATGGCATCCAGGAACTGGTGGAGTACCCTGGATGCAGATGCCTGTGAGACCCCCATCATGTCCCCAGTAGGTCTATGGAAAGTACCTGTAGCTAGAATTCTTAAGGCTACACATACTTTGGTATCCACTGGGATGGGTTCCCCTCTGCTGGTTCTAGGTCTGAGTTGAGGCCGGTACAGCTCAGTGATTTGCTGAAGTATGTCTCTGTCCACCCTGAAGCACTTTACTATCTCTAGATCATGTAGCCCCTGATAAGTTACCCTGGGTCTGAACACTCTTCTCCTCCTCCTTGGTCTGTGGCAGTTGTCAGCATTATCCTCCTCTCCACTGTCAGCCTCTAGCACATACTGATGGATCAAAGCAATTGCAGCCCCTAACATTTTTCCAGTTAAAATTCCCCCGCATGTATAAATCAATGGTGCAGAGTTTGTGGGAAAAAACAGACTGTAAGATGTTTCCATACTTTATACTGTTGTGCTGCAGATGCTGCCTGTATGGTTGGCTGACTATGATACATTCCAGCTGCCACCTATATTACTCATGGCTTTGATTTGGGCACTGTGAGTGTTAGAGGCATTACTAGTAATTTGTGCATGCTTGTCTTTATTCTGCTGTTGCCCTTTTTTAATTATTTTTTACTTACATCTCCTCCCATTGTCAGCTATGCAGCCATCTGCCAGCTGTATTATTGTGTGCTGTGCATGGTCCATTTTAAGTTGCAAGAGTTCCATATTGGTGATTTCTACTTCATTTCTCCTTTATTGTGCTGTTGCCCTTTATTCTTTTTTTTTACATATTCTCCCATTTTCAGCTATGCAGCCACCTGCCAGCTGTATTATTGTGTGCTTTGCATTGCCCATTGTGAGTTGCAAGAGTCCCATATTAATGATATCTACTTCACTTCTCCTTTATTGTGCTGTTGCCCTTTATTTATTTTCTTACATCTCCCCCTGTTTTCTGCTATGCAGCCACCTGATAGCTGTATTACTGTGTGCTTTGCATGGCCCATTGTGAGTTGCAAGAGTCCCGTATTAGTGATTTCTACTTCATTTCACCTTTATTGTGCTGTTGCCCTTTATTTTTTTACATCTCCTCCCATTTTCGACTATACAGCCACCTGCCAGCTATATTATTGAGTGCTTTCACTGGCCCATTGTGAGTTGCGGAATCCCATCAGATTTGTACTGCATTTCCCTTGTTCTGCTACTTACTTTTATTTTCCTATATCCTTCCTGTTTCAGCCCCAGTGCACCACACAGAACTGTTTAGCTAATGTAAACAGCAAGAAATGGCCCTCCCCTGGGTGCGAACATCCTCCTCTGTTCAT
>NC_056731.1:202262394-202302394 GCF_019279795.1 Protopterus annectens
GGTGTACACTGTTGCCTACACCAAAGTTTCTTGTTGGACGTGTATGCGCGCGTGCTTCTGAGTAAGGCGGTGTCTTGTGGCGTGTAAGGCAGTGTGCAGCGTGTATGGCAGTGTCTTGGCGTGTAAGGCAGACTAAGCATGTGGGAGCGTGTTGGGAGCTGTTTAACACCGTTTGCTGGGCGTGCGCGTTGAAAACTGAATAAGCAGATCCAAAACTGTGTAAGTATGTGTGCGTGTAAGCCACTGTGGCGTGTTTCTGCTGGTTTGCACACGGCCCCACCCTGAGGAAACAGAAAGGAAAAAGGAAACAACAGATGTACTAGGAAGTTAGCAGGGAATACTGCTGGAGCTAGCAGGTGAAAACAATTAGATGCAGGCAATTACACAGGCAGAATACTAGGCCAGCCCAGCACTTAAAACTCTGCAAACAGCAGTGCAGAATGTTTCTCTCAAGAGACACTGCAAGACAGGAGTTAAGTTATCAGAAGTGAAAACTGAAAAGCTGAACTCAGAGCAGAAATGTTAGGGGCTGCCATAGCTGTCATAATGAGACATAGGCGACTTGCTGAGGGTGGTGACAATGCAGATGGTGCCAGGCAACCCGCAGTGAGGAGACGGAGAAGAGTGTACAGGCCCAGGGTCACCTACCACGGGTTACATGAGCTGGAGATAGTAGAGCGCTATAGAGTGGACAGAGACCTCCTGCAGCAAATAGTGGAGCTGTGCAGGCCACGCCTCACACACAGAACCAACAGAGGGGAACCCATCCCAGTGGAAACCAAGGTATGTGTTGGCCTAAGAATACTAGCAACAGGTACCTTCCAGAGACCAACTGGCGATATGATGGGGATATCACAGGCATCAGCTTTCAGGGTACTGCACCAGTTCCTGGATGCCATGTCAGCACATGTCGGTGATCATGTATACTTCCCCAATGCCCGTGAGGTATTGGCCAGCAACATCGTCTCTTCCAGCAAATAGCGGAATACCCTGAGGTACTGGGTGCCATAGACTGCACGCACATACGCATCAAAGCACCAGCAGGAGAGCGGGGTAGGGCCTACATAAACCGTAAGGCCTTCCCTCCATCAACTGCCAGGTCATGTGTGATGCCCAGGGCATAATAATGAATGTGTGTGCCGGCTGTCCTGGGAGCTACCATGATTCCCACATCTGGCATTTGACGCAGCTGTACCATACATTTGCCAATGGGGACATCCCACACGGACACCTAGTGGGGGATGCAGGATATGCACTGGAGCCGTGGATGATGACACCCATCAGAAATGCACACACACCTGAACAGGAATGCCATAATGAGGCACATGCACAAACACGTAATGTAATAGAGCGTGTGTTTGGGCTGCTCAAGTCACGGTTCCGGTGTCTGGACACATCTGGTGGAGCCTTGCAGTACACACCAACTACATGTACCCAAATTGTCATGGTATGTGCTATGCTACATAATATGATCATGCGAAAACAGCTGCAGCAGGACCACCATAGGGCAGGGCCAAACAGCCCCCCACCATCGCCAAGGCCACCACAGGCACAGCGTGACTCGGAGGAGGAACAACCTGAGCCTGCCCCAGTAGGCAGAAGGAGGCGTGCCCAGTATGCCCTGGCTTTGGCAAAGAGGCAACGCATAGCACATACATTGGCTCAGTAGGAACCTTGGGAATGATACCCCTCCGACTCACCATATAGTAACAGGGATGCCTAATGTGACACAACCTGCTCACAAACATGTACAGGGAAGTGTAATATGTGCATCCGACAGAGGCAGCCCTGCAGCACCACCTGAGGCATGAATGCTGTGTGTCAAGTAATGTAACACCAAGTACCATATGCACACCTGAGGACCCCGTCTAACATCCTACCCTCAACAAGCAGCATGCCACAACAGGACAACGAGATGATGAAGTGCAACAATTACCGAAGTAATGCAGTTAGGCAAAGGGGACGAACTGTGTGCCAGTCTGGGATGACATGCTGAGCATGACATGATGCACCACCTGCCAGGACTGCAGGCCGTATGGATACTGGCAAAGGCTGTTGTCATGCACAGTGTGCCCTGAATAGGAAGGCGCAAAACACAAACCTATCTCCATAGGTACCAGAAGGGATAAGAATCAGATAAGGGATAAGGTCAAACAGCAAGATGCATGCAGACTAAGCCCACCCAGTATGGAGAATGTTGATAACTGTGCTGTAACAGAATACTGAGGCAAGGCTCACAACAGCACCCTAACACTACCAGGTTACACCTCATACTGTGCTGTACATCCTCAACACTTGGAACAAGCTACAAAAGGAGGGCGACCAGCAAGAATTGTCAAGGATAACCACACCCCCATGTTGGTACCACCACAAAAAGCAGCATGGACTAGCCATGCTCAAGTAACAGTGGCTAAAACCGCCCACCAGTGTATAGCCTGCTACAGAGTACTGGCCCAACACCAGGAACTGCATCGCGCCCATGCTGGAATACATGAATATATCAAGTCCTCCAAACCACATTATTTTGGGTGACTGCAAATACCCAGACACATAGACTGGGAGCATTATACCAGCTGCAACAGTGTAGGACAAAAGGTCATTGAATCCACAAACCAAAAGGCCCAGGAACAACGTAGCACACCCACAAGAGGGGCAAGCATACTGGATGTGATAATCAGCAACATGGGTACGGGATGTCAAGATGAGAAGTGTATTGCACACTGGTAACACCAGACCATATAGTAATCACACTGGATATACAAATCCTGACCACAGTCCCTGTCCGGGAAATCACAGTGGAAAACATGTGCTAAGCATTATTTGCACACCTCCAAAATGATGTTGAATCCATGAAAGGTCCCGTGCAGGTGCAAAATATGGGCCACGCCTCAGAACCTGTAAGACAGCCATTCCATGAACACCGCCAGGAATGCTTGGATTATGCAGTCCCAAATTAAAACAAGACACAGTGCCTAAATCTGGCATGGTGGACACTAGCCATAACCAAAACATGCAAGAGAAAGAGGAAGCTACTACATGATAGAGCAAGCATGAACAATGACGTAATTACTGATTAGTAGTATGGCAATATAATCTGTCCACACATGCAATCCAGTAAGGCCAGGCACAACAAGTGGAATCTGTGAATCCTGAGGCAATGTTACACCTGCCCCAAGTACACAGACAACCACCAACTCCACCCAAGAAATACAAATATATGTGAGAGATGCAACCATCCATCCAAACCGGAGGCAGAGCTCCCCCAACTCAGTACACCCAAAACAAGTCAGTAGGAGAAGGTAACCACACACACCACAAACACATACCCACATAGACCTATCACAACTGCAAACCAAACACATAAACACAGAAATACATTCCCGGAGGCAGAAATCACACACAGCACACCAACAGAGGCCAATAAAGCAGACACCCAATGAAACAGCCTCCAAACATAGCACATGCAACACATAGCACACAAAGCTGGTGTGCCAAACAGTCACAGGCCAGAAGGAGAAACAACATGCCTGATACAGTTGTAATAGGTGACTCCATAGTCAGAAACACTGCTGTCCCGCACAGCAGACTGAACAAAGGAAAGGGTACAGTAAGCTGCCTGTAGGCCGCCACAATATGCCACATAACAGAAATATGAAGGTCACTCCAAAGCAAATAGAAATATGATGCAGTCATAGTCCATGCTGGTGTGAATGACCGAGATGTACTGCCCTAGACTACATGTAAAGAGACACAGATGAGCTATCCGATTATGTAGTCCAGGCTGGTATGACACTCACCGTTTGCAGCAACCTACCCTTACCAAGAATAATGCCACAGTAGAAACATGGAATGATCAGTCATAGCAAGTAGCACACTTACTGGTGTCATTCCAAGGGGATCCAATGTCTGTCAGCTTGGGATGTCATGCTTGACAAGCCATGCAGCTGCCCTTGGGATGGCCTGCACCCGTTACCCTGGGCGTCTGAATAGTGGATAAGGCCTTGGCCACCTCCACACAGCCTTTTGTAGGCAAGGCTGAAAAGACTGACCCACCACCCGAGAAAACATAAGTGGGAAGAAACATAAGAGAAATGCTGACTGATGCCAGATGTGTACACCCCAATATGCATGCTCGAGGCCATCCCCAGAATAGAGAACATCGATGTCTGTGCAGTGACAGAAACCTGCTGCAAGGCTCCTGACAGCACACCAGCACTACCAGGTTATACCATGTACCATGTGTCATGGCCCCAAAACCTGGAACACTACATAAAAGGAGGTGAGTAACCATAGGCAGCACAGACACCCATACGTCCAGGTAACTGACAATGCACAAGGCAGTGGAGTTCACCCACGTGCAACTAACTGTAGGCAAGACTGCTGTGCAGTCTGTAGTATGCTACAGACCGCACTCTCACACACAATAACCCCCCCCCCCAACCGTCCTGAAGACACTGGACAGTATGAATGTCCCACCAAATACCAAACAAGGTACCATGAAATACCACATAGGTGGTAAACCATTATGTATGGAAGGAGTAACCAGGGACCAAGGGGCACAAGTGAACAGTAACCTGTTATGTGACACCCACATTGCCAATGTGGCTAGGAAGACTGTCTACATGTGACACTGTATTAGGAAAGGAGTCACATCTATGGCAACAGAGGTCACTGTGCCCCTATACTTTATCCCAATCACAGCCATAATCCAGTACAATGCCTCATATGGGATCTACCTTACCTGACACCTGCAGCAGTTAGGAAGACTGCAAAGGTACCTCACCAAGAGGATAAAGTGTCATACATATATGTCATATGCTGCTAGGCTGTAGACACCCCAGCTGACTCCAGTCGCAGACTGCCCACACAGAGGCATTGCATGTCTGTTGTAGGAGGCCATGCCCAACACAGGAGTAATGGACATGCTCCACCCCAGACAACACATATCCATTGGAGCTGCGAGAGTGAGAGATGTCAACCCCAACACATAATGAAATAGGATGTGCCGGTGGGACAGATACATAATCCAGAGGCTCCACACACCCTGGACCAGAATCCCACCCCATGTTAGGCAGAGCCCCTCACTGACACTGTTCAACAGGAATCTTGCCAAGTGGATGGATGATTGTAGAGTTACAGTGGGGGTCTTCACTGTGTCATGTCCAGACAGAGGCACAGCTAAGCAAATAATACATGGCCATAATATCCAGATAGCAAGGGGTCTCAAAAGCCACACACACTCTGGCTAGCCTAACAAATGCCCAGGGTGGATAGCCTAGTATGAACCTATGAACCTATGTAGATACAAATTGTACAGGACAGGAAGGATAATCCCAAGGCTTACACAACTGATGGTAGGAGCCATGTTGTGAATTCACAGATATGCCCTGAATCACACAAATACCACAAACACACACACATATTGCCAACATACATCCCGACAGGTGCAGTGCAAACCCCACACCCCATGTATGCAGAATATCTATCCCAGCAGACTGCTGGCCCCCTGACATAGCAGATGCTGAGGTAACAGACAACATCTCCAAAGCAAAACACACAGCAGCAATGGTATAAGATGGTGACCTGGGCGTAGTGCAACATGGAGTCTAAGATGAATGGAATGCCAAACCACACTACTGCTCAATGTCAGCCGTACCACAGAATATATACCCAAAGAGCAGTGTACAACAACAGTGGTCCTTCTCAACAAAGGTGTTGCCTGAATGGATACTGAACAGTACTACCCCAGAATCCTGAGAAGCCCAGATTGCACAGCTATGGAAAGGAGCAGCATGTACCACAGACATATGGATGTTGGGGACCTACTGACACCGGACCCAACCCAGTGTGGCCTCCTCAAGTGCAGATCCTGCCCCTAACCATGTTGGACTCAATTGAAACAGTCATTAAGGTCATTGATGAGGGCAATGTGCTCCACACAGTGTATCTGGACCTTGCAAAGGCTTCTATACAATACCCTACATATTCAGTATAGATAGGCTCACCAGTGTAAATATAAACCCACATGTCAGTAGAGGGGTTGCAAACCAGACCAAGGACAGAACAGACATGGTCAGACATGCTTCAGCCATGTCAGACTACAAACCAGATATAACTGGCATCCCACAAGGCTTGGACTTGGTATCTCCCTCGTCTGGTATATATGTCCCATAGGTACAGGCAAACATGGAAGGACTGTGTCCTAACATGTTTGCAGAGGACTACAAACCGCTCACCACATATGATCCACCAGCTGACACATGCATCCCACAAAGGGCCACATAGAAACAGACAACTGGTGCCATAGCTATGTCAGCAAGCTAAGTGCAGAAATGTGTATAGTGAACCCCGGTGGATATACAGTAAGTGCCCACCAATTACCACATAGGTGTTAACCCATTATGTAGTTAACATGTAATGAGAGACCTGGGGACACAGGGTGATAGATATCCTGCACTGGACAAACATGTGCTGTAGTGTTTACAGAAACATACCATATACCCACCTAATCATGAAGGCTGTCAGATCTACATAAGGGAGGTCATTGTGGCTCTGCAGTCCTCCTGCATCAGTGGTACAATCGACTACAATAGCCCCTGTGGGATGTACCTCAGCAGACACCTCCATCAACTGTAAAGTCCCCAACAGTACCTCATCAGGAGTATCAATCAGCCTACACACACGCCATGTGTTGCCTGTGTTGCTGGCATCAATAAAAATGCTGCACATAGTACAATCTGAATGGCAGTGAGCTATGCACATGACAGACCTGAACCCCAGCACTGACTTACATAGGACAGGCTGTACTGTGTGATCCATAACACAGAAGCCACTCCCACCCATGAGTGAACCCTCAGCACAGGCTACCCATAGAGTCACTTATCAATCTTCCTCAATAGGAATCCTGATGGGTGGACAGGAGATGGTAGGTTTATCCTGGGTATCACTGTCATGTCACAGGTAGACAGAGGCACAGTATACTAACCATGACACATGTCATGGCAAACTCCCCTTACAATGTGTGTTGAAGGACAAGCACACTCTCCAACTTGCATCAGCCATGGACTAGGGCACATCGCTAGTGTTTGCAATTGTACACCTATGTTGTGGGATACACTAACAATGTTGGGCAAGCCTGGTGTAAGTAGTGCATATCTGAACAGAATGCAACATGGTCAGATGTACACAACTGGCCCCAACCAGGCTGTTGTGCCCACTATCAAAATGTAAAGCAGTGATAGCAGTAAAGCCCAGGTTACTGTCCACCACAGTCAAAGTACTGCCAGTACACTATACAGTACTACAGTGTTAGGTCAGTGTGAAAGGATGTTGACGACTGCATGCAAAGTATCCCATGCAAACACTGCAGGCACAGTATAATCCTGTTGTGTTCACACACAAAGCAGTTGTACAGTAACTACACAACATGACACACAACCCACAACCATGAACGGGTGATAGTTTGTGAAGTTCACACACATCCACAAATGTGGTGGGCTGCAGAGTCCAACATATGGAATGCTCACACTGGGCATGCTCACACACTTTGACAACATGCCATGGGAAGGCTGAACTGGGCATGCTCACACACTTAGTTTGTGAAGATCACACACATCCACAAATGTGGTGGTCTGCAGAGTCCAACATATGGAATAATCACACTGGGCATGCTCACACACTTTGACAACATGCCATGGGAAGGCTGAACTGGGCATGCTCACACACTTAGTCCAAATCTTGGTTTAGCAGTGGGACACACATATCTGGTATTGTTATGTGTTATGCCAGGAACCAACCACATTACAGCAGTCTGCTCAGTGCACACAGTTAAATGACTACAGAGACATACGTAATATATAGTGGATCCCTCCCATATGCAAACAGTTTCCACAGATGCAGAGGTTGTTCATACCAACAGGGAATGCTATGGCAATAAAGATATGCAAACAGTCTATCAGCAACAAATAATGTGCATTTGACAATTAAACATAATGGTGTAGAGGTCAACACTAGGCTGTTTGCCCTAAGGAATGACAGCTTAGCCATAGTGTGCTTGGTGTTTGCTTCCCCACAGGATGCACATTCCCCTTTCCAAACACAGATGATGTCAGCACCCTAGAAGTACAGCAGGAGAAATGAAACTTCTCAATAATCCGAATAGCACGCTCCGCTAATGCGTCCGTCTCAAGTGTCATGACATAGTTAGATAGGGGTTCAAATCCTGCAAGTGCTTAGTGTGTGTGTGTGTGTGTCTGTCTGTGTGTGAGGTTGGTGTGTGTGTAAGTCTGTGTGAGGGAAATGTCCCTTTTGGCAAATAGAATAAGACACTACAGGATGCACATTCCCTTTCTAAACACCGATGATGTCAGCACCTTATAAGTAGAGCAGGAGAAAGGAAACCTCCCAGTAATGCGAATAGCGCGCTCTGCTAATGCGTCCGTCTCAAGTGTCATAACATAGCTAGGTAGGGGTTTGATTCCTGTGAATAGCAAGTGTGTTTGTCTGAGGGGGGTTAGTGTGTGAGGGAAATGTCCCTTTTGGAAACTAGGTGAACAGACTACAGGATGCCCCTCCCCTTTGCTAAACACCGATAAGGTCAGCACCCTATAAGTAGAGCAGGAGAAAGGAAACCTCCCAGTAATGTGAATAGCGCGCTCTGCTAATGCGTCCGTCTCAAGTGTCATAACATAACTAAGTAGGGGTTTGATTCTTGTGAATGGCAAGTGTGTGTGTTTGTCTGAGGGGGGTTAGTGTGTGAGGGAAATGTCCCTTTTGGAAACTAGGTGAACAGACTACAGGATGCCCCTCCCCTTTGCTAAACACCGATGAGGTCAGCACCCTATAAGTAGAGCAGGAGAAAGGAAACCTCCCAGTAATGCGAATAGCGCTCTGCTAATGCGTCCGTCTCAAGTGTCATAACATAGCTACGTAGGGGTTTGATTCCTGTGAATGGCAAGTGTGTGTGTTTGTCTGAGGGGGGTTAGTGTGTGAGGGAAATGTCCCTTTTGGAAACTGGGTGAACAGACTACAGGATGCCCCTCCCCTTTGCTAAACACTGATGATGTCAGCATCCTATAAGTAGAGCAGGAGAAAGGAAACCTCCCAGTAATGCGAATAGCGCGCTCTGCTAATGCATCCGTCTCAAGTGTCATAACATAGCTAGGTAGGGGTTTGATTCCTGTAAATGGCAAGTGTGTGTGTTTGTCTGAGGGGGGTTAGTGTGTGCTGGAAATGTCCATTTTGGAAACTGGGTGAACAGACTACAGGATGCCCCTCCCCTTTGCTAAACACTGATGATGTCAGCACCCTATAAGTAGAGCAGGAGAAAGAAAACCTCCCAGTAATGCGAATAGCGCGCTCTGCTAATGCGTCCGTCTCAAGTGTCATAACATAACTAGGTAGGGGTTTGATTCCTGTGAATAGCAAGTGTGTGTGTCTGTCTGAGAGGGGTTAGTGTGTAAGGGAAGTGTCCCTTTTGGCAAATAACATAGGACACTACAGGATGCCCATTCCCTTTTCTAAACACTGATGATGTCAGCACTCTATAAGTATAGCAGGGGAAGAGAAAACCCCCAGTAATGCAAATAGCGTGCTCAGCTAATGCGCCTGTCTCACGTGGCATAACAGTCAGATAGGGGTTTGAATCCTGCAATTGGCAAGTGTGTGTTTTTGGCTGAGGGGGGTTAGTGTGTGTGGGGACAATGTCCCTTTTGGTAACTAGGTGAACAGACTACAGGATGCACATTCCCCTTCTACACACTGTTCAGCAGACGGCCATGGCTCTGGCACAAGTTGTCTGTTGCTATGATGCCCCTTTGGAAGATGCTTGTGTCAGCTGGGGAGTCGATTATGGTGTCCAGTTTGCAGTCATCTGCATATTTGGACAGCCACAGTTCATCCGTGTTGGCCTGTACCTCCAATAAATATGTACTTAACAAGAGGGTCCCAGGACTGAGCCTTCTGGGACACAACCTGTAACTGTTATGGGGTCTGGCATGGCTCCAGCAATGCTAACCATGTGGGTTCTGTTCTTGAGCCACTGTGCAATCCATCTAGTGACATAGGGGCTTATATTTAAGCTGGTGAGCTTCCCTAGAATGCCCAAGTGGGGTATTGTTGCGAAGGCGTTTGCAAGGTCCAGGTAGGCTGTGTGAACCACCTTCCCCTCAGCAATGGCCTTGGTGACTGTAGCAAAGAAATCAACCGGTTTACACCCGGTATTGCTGGTGTGCTCTCACTAGCCCTGAACCAGGCATCTGTTACTGCACACATATCAATGTTTCCCATGCAAAGGAGTGTTTTGGGTGCATGCATCTGGAGGTTTAGACATCTGGCGTTGGGTAGCATTGCTCTTAGTGTCTTATCCCTTGTGATACCTATGAAGGTGGGTTTGCCATGTGAGCCCTGCCTAACATAGGCACTATGGGGGTAGCAAGAGGCTTTGCCAATATCTGATAGGCCAGGGGTGACAGGTGCAGGCTGTCCCTAGCAAAGCAGGTAGTTCAACAGGAGATGGATGTGTGAAGGTGTAGTGCCTGTGACTACTTAGCAGTAGCATATATGACTGCTCACGTGGACACATGTCAGGCAGGTCATATGCACTGTGTCACAGTCAATGTACATGTGAACAGGTCAAACAGTGGCAACCTCTCAAGTGGGACATGGCCATACATATAGTAGGCTACACAGATGGCACTAGGAGTCCACAGAAGCTCTATAACTATGCATTGCAGGTGTGATCGGTATTCCAGGGTAATTGCAAGCAAACATGCATGCAAACAAAGGTAAAGTGAACAGGGTTCCATGTAGTCCATTGTACAACAAACAAGCTGTACCAGTTCCATAAGGTAACACTGCACATATGCAGGCGCTATGCACATGTACATGGAAATACACTGGTCAGATGGCCAGGGTCCAGTCTCAGTGCACACAAGTGTACGGAACATGCATGTACTGTCAGGATGTACAATAACTGGATATAAACCCATGTGCCCATACCTGCAGTAATACACATGTCAAATAACAGACACCGATCCTTCTCTCAGTGGTGCCATACTTAGTAGGATGTATGCTCCCTGGCCTGCCACCACAGTATCCCTGACATATATGGGGACTCTCCCTCCTGTGACAGTTCGTTATGTGTGTTGGTGCTGTCTAGCATGGTATGAGGTGTGTGCATGCAGTGCTAGTGTGCACCTGTGTGTCCTGTACCAGTTGTGTAGTTCTGCACACATATCAACATCCTCACACATCTGCATTGCAGAGTCTAGTGTGGCCAACATGCCACTTGCAATTTACATGTCCATCATTGTGTATTACTACATTCATTACCCATCCCTGTGCTACCTATGTATGTAGGCTGCTGTTGACATCATTACCACTAGTATGCCAACATGTGCAGATGATACACTATGGTACTTACCATGGGTGTAGACAACAGGACATGACAATCACACAAATACTGCATCAGGCATGCTGTGATATACCCACAATTAAATCAGCACACAGTACTGTTCACAACATGATACTATTACTACACATCTATGTGGTCACCCTGTGCATCAGCAACATGTTAACCTGTACCTGCACAGTTGTTACAGACTGCAGGAGGTGGCACAGTTTCATCATATGCACAGGGTGTGAACTTGGTATGCCTGGGTCAGCCACCCATACCACCAATTGACATGTATGTGTATGTGTGTTGGTGAGGGACAGCAGTAGAAGGTGGGGCAGTGTTTATGCAGTGTGTGCGTGTATGCGGTAGCCCTAGGTGTTGTTATTTTGCATGTGTGTATGGATGCACACAGTTCCACCTCATGGCTGCCATATACTGGTGTTTGTGGACAGCCACAGACTGTACCTGCCAGGTCATACAGATCAGTGTCTCTGGCCACGGACACGGTACCTGTGCCTTGCAGGGGTGCTACGGACCGTATCCGGTACCAACCCAGACTGGGTACTGTCATCAGAAGCAGGTGTTCATTGACTGGACACAGAGCCCTGTCGGCCCTGGCCAGAGCCACGTGCACGTGGTCTCCTGGGGCGGTCTGATGACAGCACAGACCCAGCATTGCTGGGGCTGCTGCTGGCACTACGGGGGCGGCCGCGGCCCTGTTGTCGTCCACGCCGACTGCCAGCTGCTGCTGTTGCTGGCATACGGCCATGTCGACGACGCAATCGCCCACCATCACCCTGGCTCATGGACATGTAGTTGTGGAGCCGGTGTAATATGTCCCCACGTCTGTCTACGACGTCGGTGAAATCACGGATGGCGGCCGCAATGTCACGCATACCGTCGGTCATGGCTGTGCGACATGCTGCCAGCTCCCTCAGACCCTGTCTGGTGTACCGTTCCATACGTGACTGTGCCTGCATGACAGTCTGAAACATAGCTGAGGTTGTAAGTCCTCTATGGGCACGTCTGCCAGGGGCAGTACGCCCATGGATGCTCCCACGAGAACCCTTGGACATCTGTCTGTGCGGTACCATCTCTGGGCCATGCCCATGGCTGCTGTGTGGGGAAGCATGTGCCGCAGATACCACATTACCCTAGTCAATGCCCACTGTATGCTGTCCATCACCTAGGGACAGTGGTGACAAGGGGTGTATTGGCAGGATAACTGTGTGCATGGATGGTGTCGACAGCTGTGTACTGTCAATTGGCTGACCAATGGCGGACCCTGGCATACCGTCCTGTGCCACTACACCAATGTCATCAGTAGCAGTACCCACGGCACCTGACTCAGGTTCCCTGCTAGATAACACCAGAGCAGCAACAGAACCTGTGGGAAGGAAACAGGAAACACAGTTTACAATGTCTTCACGCTACCAGCGATGCACACATGCACAGGTGCACACATGCACACATGCACACATGCACACATGCACAGGTGCACACATGCACACATGCACACATGCACACATGCACAGGTGCACACATGCACACATGCACACATGCACAGGTGCACACATGCACACATGCACACATGCACACATGCACAGGTGCACACATGCACAGGTGCACACATGCACACATGCACACATGCACACATGCACACATGCACAGGTGCACACATGCACAGGTGCACACATGCACACATGCACAGGTGCACACATGCACACATGCACACATGCACAGGTGCACACATGCACACATGCACACATGCACACATGCACACATGCACACATGCACAGGTGCACACATGCACACATGCACACATGCACACTTGCACACTTGCACACTTGCACACATGCACACGTGCACACAGTTTCACACAATTGAACAGTACTCAGTATGCGTGATATTGACACACAGACACAGACACACCTACATGCATACAAGGGGCACCACTAAGTGTGCCAAAAGGTACTATTACTACCAACATCTTTACAGGTAAAGTAAATAGACACTCACCAGCATGGATAGGCTGCAATGCAGTGATACCGGAGGGATCCTGCAGACAGGAGGAAACTAATGTTAGTGGGCACAACTGTGCCAATATTACTGAGTATGATACAGGTCAGGAGCACCACAGTCGCCTTTCAAAGGTCTGCAGCTAATATTGCGGATATCACACTTGCACATTATATACTATGGTTGCAGCTACAAACAAAGGACACACCACACACATGCATTAACTACCAGTGTACACAACAGTCAACTACACATGTGACATATTACCTGCACGTTCAGTGTCCTGCTGCTGTGCAGCTCCAGCCTCCATCATGACGCATGTCTGCTGCTGTTGTTGTTGCAGGTGGACTGGAGCCACTACACTCAGGAGCAGTCCCTCCAGTCTGGTGAGTGGGGGATGTGTAGCCACCCCACCACCTGTGGCGACCTGTTGCCTGTGGATATCTGACGCACGCTGATGGACATGTCTAATCAAATCACTGCAGTGATGTCGTACCTGCTCATATGTCCTATTATGCATGCCTATATCATTTACCCGACGGACAAGGTCCTGCCACAGTGCAGCCCTCACCTGCTGATTCTGGCTGGTGCGGGAAAAGAGTGTTGCATAGTCCCGCACCAGGCTCTGGTGTATCTCCTCATCCTCAGCCACGGAGTAGGTTGCATGTCTTGGGTGGGCCATGTACCTGGGAAAAATATAACATGGTATCAGCAATCTATGTTGGCAGACCTTGGCACACATACTACACATGCTACTTGACTGTCATGATACCACATATCACACATATGTAGCAGCTGTCTGTCTATTGGTGGATACACATGTAGATGGCCAGGTATCAGTGCTCGGCCAGCAACTGTTGTACAGTACCTGCCAGGCTACGTACGACATACTACTGGACACCAGCAGTCAGAACACCAATTCAGGTGAGGTGCACCTCCTCACTCTGTGGGTTTGTGTCTAGGTACTGTATGGCGTACATCGGCAACTACTGTGGGCTGACCACACCCTGCTTGCCCTGGATATACATATCCCACCTCCACCACCAGCACAGATGGCTACAGTGCACAACATTACAGATACAGACGTTACACTTTGTAACACTGATATGGTATCCTTACAGCCCACTGGGCCAGTGTCAGAGACAACACACAATGCTGACCCCTACACAATTGCTTTCTACAGACATCTCCAAGACCGCATGGCTCATGCATTCCCATATATGTCCAGGACACTGTCCACAAAGGGACAGCATCCTGTCCGGCGAACCCCAGCCATATACTGATTGTATTACACTTGATGTAAGCTACTACGAGACAGAGCATCAGTCTCTGAAGGGAGGGTATGTCTGAGCAGCACTGGTAAGGATCTATTTCCCATCACACTGACTACATGGGCAATGTTGAGTGGGACGTCAAGCGTGATACTGCAGATGACCAGGAGGCCTACCTGACCTATTTAGCGACCTGGTCAGGAACCATCCTCTATGCCCATGGGTAGTACACTACACATATTTCACCTACACCACAGCTAGATGACATTGTGGCGGACAGGGTCAGTGCAGGTGTCACCCCGCCCTCCCCCTGTATTAAGGCATGGTTATCCCTGCTGACCCTAACCTCAAGGTCATCACAGTTATCCAGGTGAGAGACACCCACAGGTCAGCAGAATCCACGACATGGACGGGACCTGCTGGTATCCCCAGTTGCATGCTACATACCCTCTGACAGGCGCTAAACACACATATAGAGGTGCTATGTTACACTACCTTGACTACAGGGTATGTACCTGTACACTGGCGCACAGCACCAGTGGTTCCACTCCATGCAGGAGGCACCTCACCATACCAATACAATACAACACAATACATGACATTATAATACAATACTATACAATATGCTAATGCCCCCATGTCTACAGCAGCGTACTGTTCTGCTAACCTGACAATTGTGACACATGTGGTGTGATGGTACCTGCTGCCGTCACACAGTTACACAGGGTGACACATATGGCATATTACCTATCTGAGTGACATGCAGCAGGGGTATGTGTGACATGTACACATGGGGAGTCTCGCATTGTAACACTGTGTGGTTTGTTGCAGGGTGTGTCCTGTCTGTGAGTCTGAACCCGTACCTACACATGTGCACTAAATTGCAGTGGCACAGATGACACACAGCAGACAGGTAGGTTGTGGATGGTGGGCGGTGGTACAATGCCTGTTGGACATCTGTCATGGGTGTGACCTCCATATGTGCATCTGGGGTGGTAACCTGTACGTGGGCGGCATATGTGTACTCTGTGGTGTTGACAGTCACTGTGCAATGGTACTGTGTTTGGGTGCATTGTCACCGTGTTGTACATGTCACTGTGTCCTTCTACATATCTGTTGCTGTCGTGTGAGGTCCATACCATGGCATACATTACGTGCTGTGGGGGGTACACCGACCTACATGTCCATGCCTGACTGACCATGTGTGCGGACACATACCATGTGCAGCTATTCCAGGGATAGTGTGCCACTGTGACTATCATTGGGGCCACTATTGTACACATGTCTGACCCTGACCACCCCTGACACATGCAGTGGTGGGCGGACACTCATTTATATGGTGGTTACCTGTGTAGGTGATCTGGACTGTGGTATGATACTCCGGATGTGACACTGGTGTTCACTCTGTGCCTTTGTCACCAGGCACCAGTTGCAATACATCTGTACACATGTGCCTCACTCCAGCTCTGTATACATCTCTCTCACTCTCTCTCTATACATATATATATGTATTAAGATATGTCTATATGTCTATTTCTATATATATGTACATATGTGTGTATACATTTGCACATATATATATATTGATGTACATATTCTGCTGTAGATGTGGGGGGGGCGCAGAGGGGGTGTGGGCGACAGGGGGGGGGCAGGCTGTGTTGCAGGTCAGCATATACAATCATACCTGTAGGTGGTCAGATCAGTCTGTCTATGTATATGTATCTACATATATCTATCTCTGCATGTGTGCATTACATAGATATGTCGCTACAATATTCTATCAGCATCTGTCTATGTAGTCCTACATCTCTCTCTCTCTCTATGTATGTATACATATATGCATATCATATGTATATATATACATATAAGATATATACACATACATATGTTGACATAACTACATAGCCATATGTTGGACAGCTATGTCAGCATATATGTCTACCTTACTGTATACACACACTAACATACTGCTAAACATACATAGCTGTGTAATCTAATTAGCACATGGCAGTACAACCTACAATCAAACGACATATATATGTGCACATAGATGCTCACACATACAACTGTATGTACAGCCTTCACTGATAGGTGCTGTATATCCCCTGCCCATTACACATCTTCATATACATATGGATACAGCCCAATAACACATATGGAGGGTTCACAGTATGTACACCTTGATAGTATTACTTTACAGTACCTGTGTTTGTCACAGCTGTGTCTGCGAATGTCTGGCTCTCTGTCCTGCTGCTCCAATTCACAGTTGCAGCTTCCAGGTAGCTGTTGCTGGGGATTGCTGTCTGTCTGCTTAGTTGCAGTCTAGTTCTGGGTGTGGTTCTCCCTCTCTCTCTCTCTCTCTCTCTCTGTCTCTCTGTCTCTCTTTCTCTCTCCAGGTGCAATGTAATTATTGCATGCGTGGACATGGAATACAGCATACTTTTGTAGGTATCTGCATATGCCCATGTGATGGCCTCTGCACCAATTGTTAGCCAGCATTTGATAATTGCATGCAGCCTGTTGTGTACTGATTGCAGTTCTCACTGTGATTTCAGAACTGTGCTATAAAAGGGTGTGTGAAATAGGTGTAGCCCTTTCAGATGTTAATGGCAGGGACCATGCTGTTATGCTGTGGACAACATTCTGTGAGTGTAAAGGTTGGTATCTCTAATTTTACTTGGTGGGTTGTGGGTTAACCTTCCTCCATTCATTTCTCCAGTTTCCTGTACTGACTGTGTATGTACACTAACAACTACTACTATTGTTGATGTGTGCATGTGTGTGTGTGTGCTTTCCTTTCACCTTTGCTTGCACTCTGTTGCTACATCTTCAATAGTTGCCCTTTACTGTCAGTACTGGTGTGCCTGCTAGGTGTCTTGACTGTTGTGTGCTGCTGTAGCTTTCCTATTTCCCATGTACATTCACACCCTGGAATGCTTGCTATATCTGCTAGGGTGTTACAGCATGCAGTGTGGTCTGGCCATGGTGTGGGCCTTGACATCTATTAACATATGTGGGTATGCTGCTGAGCAGGCCCCAGAGGCTTTCAGGTTCACCAGTTATGTGCCTCATGGAATGGTACATATCAGTGGGGTGCACCCATTAATATGTCTGGTATGCTGCAGTTGTGACTGTGGGTTAGCATGAGCATAGGTATTACTACACTTTTTCGGCCATGCGAGTGGTGAATACTTTCCGGACTCCATAGTTACCATTGCATGTGTTACACCTTTCTGCCTACTGTTTGTACATTTCACATGGGGTCTGTGGGGCATCCCTGTAAGACATTCACTGTTGCTATGTCTAGGTTCTTAACTATTCAAATATGGTGGTGTTGAACCCGTCATGTGTACAGATATTTGCAGGCTGTCCACATGTCTGCCTCATAATTTGGTCATTATCTCATGCACACCTTTATCTGGCAGGTCAGTCTGGGCTCAAGTCAGAATATGGTGACAAACATTCAAGTTCCAGACTACATACCCTTCCAAACATCCCACAAGGTGTAGACCCTGTTACTTTCTGAACTGTCTGCATTTGTTGTAACTTCATTTGTAATGTGTCCCTGGTTTTGGTCCTTTGCTCCACATATTTTATTACTTGGTCCGGATGTGTTCCTGTAAGAGGTTGTGGGATATGGGCAGTGCATATCCTGCTGTGAGTATGTGTGTGTCTTGCAAGGTGCTATGGTGACATTATTACCTACTAGCTTCCAACTAGCATGGCTGTTTCTGTTCACACACTACTATTATGGAAATCCACCAGTTTTGTTTGTGATTCTACATGTCATCCTTTGTGTACTACACATCTATATTCCCTTTACATTCATTCCTACTGTTAAATGATATATTTACTTTAGCACAGTGTTTCTATGTAAGAGTCATGGCTTAGTGGTAAGACATGCAGACTATAGTTGCCAAGGTCCTGGGTTTGGGACTCACAGTGGGATTTTATTTTTCTTTTGAACTGAGTACAGGACCTGTCAATCAAAGTGCCTAAGGCACTTTTAAGCAGTTGTAACCGGGTTAGCGCTGGTTTGCGCGGAGCTCACGCATGCGCACTGGCGGTTAGCTCCGCCCACATGAGCGCACACCCGCTTACAACCGCTTAAACGTGCTTACTCTTGCGCACACCCGCGCTATTTTCTTTGAAAGAAAAGAAAACGGGGAGACAGGAAAGTGGTGAAAAAGGGGTCACAAAGAGGGTAAGACAGTAGGTAAACAAGCTTGGGATGTGCAGGAGGGATGTAGGTAAGGCCCATAGCTGCCCATTTCTTCAGCAGCAACAGCTGTGCATATGTATGTAATTTGATGTGACATTTGAAACCTTCCACCCCTGAGAGAGGTGTCAGGACAACAATAATACCTGTTGTACAGCCAATTGGAATTGATGGGTTCCATGTCCAGTAGACATGTGTGCGGAATGGGCAGCTATGTATGGGGCGTAATTTTTTTGTGGGTACAGAGTGCCCTTTTTTTTTTTTTTTTTTTTCAGGTGAGAGTGGTATGTCAGGTGAAGGTAGTCGGTACAGCTGGGGAGGTAGGTTGGGTAGGTTAACAGACAAGACAAACAAGACGCATACAGGGGCGGTGTATGACACGTGTGGGGGGGTTACACAATTGACGGGGACGGAGGTTGGGATGTCCAGAGCCCATGAGCCCACAGATGGCAACAGTGGAACTGATATCCCCACCCATAGGCAGTTGCCACTGTTCCTTCACTGCCCAGGACGGGGCTGTGCTGGGGGCTGTGTAGGCGGGGCAACGGGCAAGCCCATTAGTTGCGCCACCCGTGCCTCGAGCTGGCGTAGGGGCTCGAGGACAGAGTCCCGAATCTCCCTACGCACCACAGTCCGGACGCTACGGAGGGTGAGTGGTGGATCTCCTCCGGCCACACTTGCAGAGGGGGGGGTGAGCCCCGTCCCCTGCAGCGCTTCCACCCGCAGGTGGCACAGGGCCACCGGAGGAGGGTCCGGACTCGGCCCTAGTGCCAGGTGCACTCGCCAGCAGAGGTGGGAGAGGTGGGTCCGCCGGAACCCGCCTTCCCTGTTGTTCTATGTTTTGCATTATGTCATAACAGTTTGGGTTAGTGACATATAGATACCATTCACAGTTAGTTTTAACAGTATGCATTAGTATTCCCATTAACCACACACCCAGTTATTCACACCATTGAACACCGTGCATAGCACATGCATAATTTCAACAGTAATACACAGTCCAACAACATGCAGGGTTGGTTGATGGCAACAGGCCATCAGGTGTGGATGTATGAACAGGGCGGATGCATCAACAGACATGCAAATATATATGACCCAACAGGACAGATGTCCAGGGGTGTTAATTGTGATTGCACATACCATTTTCCCGTGGAATGGGTTATAGATGGTTAGAGAGTGGGGTAAATCAGACATATTATTAACACCTTCGAATACAACCACATATGCTGTACATTTATAATAGCTACAGTTATATACACACTACTGTTCTGACTACAGTGTCCTATATGTTAACTACTTAACCTTGCAGATGGGACTGTTACTGCAACATAAGTCTACATTTTATTGCTGTTCATACACAAGTCATATCGAGATTTGTGCAGATACATCTCCTGTTAACTGTTCTTTCTATAACTGTAGACAGGTGTGGATGTTTGGGATATCAGACAGTCATCCTATCTGCATATTTCAGACTGGGAGCAGCATATCCAGATTTTGGTGTACACATTCCACATGCAGCAACACTTTGAACAGATGTTTCTGTTTGGTTTTGGGTCTCACATGCATTTAATTATGTCCTGACTGCAGTATACTTTACTCAGGGGTTATTACTACTGTAGTGCTGTACTCCTGACACTTTCTCACACTCTCTCACTTGCTTTCATGTTACTATTCAGACTGGTACTTCTAGGCTTTATTGACATGTTTTAACAGAAATTATTACAGTTCTTTCCAGCACTCTCACTTCTGTCATGTTTCAGTATTTCCACAAGTATATATCTCACACAGGTGGATTCATCCTCTTCTGCAGCTATACTTTACCTGCTGCTGCAGTTTGTGTACTATTTTCTTACAGGCAGGGCAGTTTTATTGAAAAATATGTGTTGGACAGTCTCATGATTAGTTTCAACTTACAGGCTGGGAACTGTTGTAATCAGGCAATACTTGCATACACTTTCACACTCTGTGAGTTGCAGATTTAATTCCTTCCTGGCTACACTGCACTCTTATGCTAACTGTCATACATTTATATATCTTTACAGTTACTAGTAGTGGATTACTGACCTGCCTGGTGGCGCAACCGCACCAGCCTATCAGCATAGGCTCTGCGGTTCGCAGAACGGACACCTGCAGCTGTAATATAAATGAAGTAATATTGGAATACACATCTCCATGATTTCAGGTAGTTTAACTTTCTACAAACATAATTAATTTATACTTACTCAGTGGTGGGGCGTTGGGTGATTGCCGGGCCTCCTGGATCCAACGGTTCAGTTGGTCCTGCTTACGTCTCTTCAGGTCCGCATGGTGGTGACGGACCTGCTCACCTGTCCTAGGAATTCCTGTGGCACTGGTGAGTTCATGAGCCAACTGGTCCCACGCCTCAGCCTTGTACGCTCCCCAAAGGACATGGCCCTGCATGAGTTGGGCCTCATGGTTATGGACTAGGAGCCAGGCCATGTACCTGGACTCCTCAACACCCCACCTCTGCGCTCGGAAGTGACTACCCTCACCTACACCTGACATTCTAACTGCAGGTCTGTTCTACAATCGTTTATGCTGTGTATTCCCGCCTATGGGGCTTATATAGTCCGTTTTTCCTGCACATATCTGTGATTGGCCAGTTTGGAATTGTATCAACTTCAGTAAACCTGCATTGTCATGCTGTTGTTTGTATTCATTCCTATATATGAGCTGATATTGCATTTCTATGAACTGCTGTCATGGCTTAGTGGTTCTGTACCTTGACTATGGTGTATAGTATCCTGGGTTCGAACCTGGCCACTGCTTTTTATTTTTCATGACTGTCTAGACATGTTGAGGGGTGTGTCTGTGTAAAGGCATTTTGGATACGGCTTGCTCACCGTTGCCCGTCGGTTAGCTCGTTTGCGCGGTGTGCAGCTCCGCGCAAACGGGGTACGCCGGTTTAACACTTATTTGGCTATTGGCAAGCATGTGCCACTTAGCGCAATTAGGGGCACATATAATCAGCGTGGTAAACCACTGCTCGGCTACAGGCACTCATTTTGCACCAGTTAAACCTATGCTTATCTATGGGCACATAATCTCACTCTGTTGAACTGTAGCTCAGCTATGGGCATATAAGGCAGTTTATATTCATTTCTTAGCTCACATTTATTCAATATAAATAGGCTATTACATTGCATTTTACATATATTCTGGTTTTATGTGTACATATATGTGTCAGAGACTTGTTTCATGCTTATTTTGAGAAAAAAAAAATTTGGGTTGTGGGGGCTCGAACCATGGATGCCTGCTCTGCAGCCGGCTTCTCTACCGCTTCGCTATTGCTTTCTGGCTTATTTTGCATATGTAGTTCTTATCTGCTTTCCCACTGACTGCTAACTGTAGCTGCGCTACGGGCACGCCAGACACCTGAAGCACTCACAGTTAAACATCTTTACAATTTAAAAAAAATATTAAATGTACATTGATATTTCTTTTATGTTTAATAGTCTGTAGGGGCATGTGTTGTGTTGTGTTTATTCACATTTCCGTGGACTCTGTTGTGGGTGTGTACTTTGGGCACTTTTAGACATCTGGGGGCGTGTCCGCTTGCAGGGCTCAGCCTACGGACACGCCCCCTACTGTCTTACACGGCCGTGTTCGACTTGGGTGTGATTCAGCATGCTCTCATGAATATGCAGAGCATGCTGACATCACTCAGTTTAACTGCAGCCTCCGTGTAAGAGTTATAACTCTTACACGGAGGCTTCGTGAATCCTGGGGATGGTTTATAGTTAAAATACATTTGTGCATCTATATTTTGTAAAAAATGAGGCTAATATGGAGAAAACATAAATAATCTTAGATTTATTAAAGAACTTATAAAACAACAATCCGCATAATATTTTTGCAAAAAAAATACATCCCTAGCTTTTCCACAGAACTAATACATGTTTCAAATGTTATTTTTGCAAAAAGAACTTTTAATATACTCTGAAAAGAAACAGCAGAGGGATGAACCCCATAAGAGTGTGTTCCACAAACACTTGGCCAGCTGCTATTTTCACTATTCTTTAATGATATGCACTGGAACCTGTTACAAACCAACTGCTATTTTCACTATTCTTTAATGATATGCACTGGAACCTGTTACAAACCAACTGCTATTTTCACTATTCTTTAATGATATCCACTGGAACCTGTTACAAACCAACTGCTATTTTCACTATTCTTTAATGATATGCACTGGAACCTGTTACAAACCAACTGCTATCTTCACTATTCTTTAATGATATGCACTGGAACCTGTTACAAACCAACTGCTATTTTCACTATTCTTTAATGATATGCACTGGAACCTGTTACAAACCAACTGCTATTTTCACTATTCTTTAATGATATGCACTGGAACCTGTTACAAACCAACTGCTATTTTCACTATTCTTTAATGATATGCACTGGAACCTGTTACAAACCAACTGCTATTTTCACTATTCTTTAATGATATGCACTGGAACCTGTTACAAACCAACTGCTATTTTCACTATTCTTTAATGATATGCACTGGAACCTGTTACAAACCAACTGCTATTTTCACTGTTCTTTAATGATATGCACTGGAACCTGTTACAAACCAACTGCTATTTTCACTATTCTTTAATGATATGCACTGGAACCTGTTACAAACCAACTGCTATTTTCACTATTCTTTAATGATATGCACTGGAACCTGTTACAAACCATCTGCTATTTTCACTATTCTTTAATGATATGCACTGGAACCTGTTACAAACCAACTGCTATTTTCACTATTCTTTAATGATATGCACTGGAACCTGTTACAAACCAACTGCTATTTTCACTATTCTTTAATGATATGCACTGGAACCTGCTACAAACCAACTGCTATTTTCACTATTCTTTAATGATATGCACTGGAACCTGTTACAAACCAACTGCTATTTTCACTATTCTTTAATGATATGCACTGGAACCTGTTACAAACCAACTGCTATTTTCACTATTCTTTAATGATATGCACTGGAACCTGTTACAAACCAACTGCTATTTTCACTATTCTTTAATGATATGCACTGGAACCTGTTACAAACCAATTGCTTGCTTCACGTTGATGATATAGCCATTAACAAAGCTAATAAAAATGTATACATACTAACAAGAAATTTTCAAGATTTCAAGTCACTAGGAAATCGGTTTGCTGACAATGAGCTAACCTATTAATACAACCAACACAGCAGTAATAATGTTTGGAACAACAAAATGACTGAAAAACATACAATCAGGCACAATTAACTTTAACAAAGGCACCCTGTCCTTTATATCACTCAACAAAAGTATTTAGAAGTTATGATTGTTCAGAGATTAGCATTATCTCATATACACAGAGGTGCATATTAACAAGGTATTAACTCAACTAAAATTCTCCAATAAAATAACTAACTAGAAGGGCAAAGTCTTCAGTGTGCTCTTCACCTGACTAGAAAATGCCCTCCACATTTTTGTCGTCGCAAAAAAAATTCCCTTGTACAAGTATCAGAAAACAAAATGCCAACATACACATAAGTAACAACAGAGAACACCACTGCACCTCCTTTCACATAGCAAACAGGCTTCTAGCATTTGTTGGAGCACCTTTCTCCATAACTTCATCACTTTCACTCTTTTTATGAAATATACTGCATCTTTTTACTACAAACTTTGTATCAGAGAACATTGTTGTTCACTAAGTAATAGGACAGACATCCAGCTGGAAATGGCATATTTAAATTAATCATCTGTGAAAAGGTCTTTGTGGAGCTACCCATGTATGCAGAAACAACTTACTTGAAATAATGGTAGTATTTCTCAACTTAAATTATTCAGACGTCATCTCAAAGCTGAGATCTTAAAAAGATAAAGGCATAGCAAAATTCATTTAAAATGGGTGGCGAAAGCCAAACACACTCTGGCTAGGCTTATAAATGCCCTAGGGCAGATAGCCTAGTATGAACCTATGAACCTATAATAGATGCAATTACATTAAAACAAAAGTATTTAGAAGTTATAGGCCGAACTGGAGACATATATTACCATAGTGTCTTCCTTTTCACTGGATCCATGGTATCTAGAACAGCCTTTAAAAAACACCCTCCCCTTAGAGTTCAGTCATGAAAGGAAATATTACAGCTGTATTTTGATTTACACCTAGCTATTGCCAACTATTATCTAATAACCCTCTAATGCTGACCAATTTTAATAGGTAAGAATAGATGAGGTATCCATTAGTGGCCTGTACAGTTTCACTAATATGTCCTAGCTTAACAGTGCATGTAAATAATTCAAGTCTCATACCATTGTCAAATATAACTTGCTTACACAATCCACTCTCTGTGTAGATGCAGCTATATGAAAGCTTATGCATGTAGAGCATTTAAAATTTTGAAACAACAGCATTTCTGTTGAAAATTACATGGAATGTATCCAAAATATCTGAGATTTCATAAATACATCTATCATATTAATACATGATCATATCTTATACAAGTTCTGCACAAACTCTTTAAGTTGCCTGTTTTATGTCTGTCAATTTATCTACTAATTTATCTCATATTACTGTAAGTAGTTAACCCATAAATTCAGCACGGTATTTTTCAACTTTATCTTGGATCAGAAGCACTGATTTGTGTCTGACAGTTTTTTGTTTTTGGTGTAATATTACTGCATATGGTTTGTCTGTAGTACATTACTCTCTAAATGTACAGATAATTACAATTACGTATCAGTTTAAGATTACACTGTTTAGTAATGTAATGTTTAAAAGGTACATTACATTCATTATCATTACATTAACTCCTTACAATGTGTATATTATGCCTTGTAGTCTGCATTTAGTTTCATATTATTGTAAATATTTAGCTTACAACATTCATAGCAATCTTACTGAACTCTGCAACATGTTACCACTGTATTCATGATTAAAATGTTTCTTTATGTCATGATAACACAAACTATTAATTACAGTCATATTATTCCAAATGTATCTTTGTTGATTTGCTTCCTAATGTTATTACTGCATTTTCTACTTGTTCCTAGGTTGTGGCTAAAAAGGAGCCTTGAAGGTCATTCTCTTTTAGGAAATGAAAAAATACATTCATACATGCATGCATACATACCTATGTACATACAAACATACATACATATATGCATATATACGCACACAAACACATCTTGAGTAACTGTTATCTTATAACCCTGTTTTGCCCCTTCTCTTCATATAGGTTTGAGCTTTTGTTGAATAGAACGTAGAGACTGTGCAGAGTCTGAATCATTGCCTTTCACAAACAAAAAGAGTAAAGGCCTTCTTTAACTAGTCAACTTCTGAGGGCTTCATTCCTGTTTATTCACTTTTGGCCCTCACGATTTATGTCTCATGTGGTGTTAGCAACACACATGCTTGAAATACAATGATACATATAGTTATGTAAGACTTTCAGAAAGGAAACATTTAAGTATGGCAGGCAGTAGCCCAGCTTTGAAGAAAAATAATAGCCTTGTTTTGAGAAACCAAAGTCATTGGAAATACTGCTGCATTGACAAATGACTCATTTATTCCAAGAAAACTGTGGCAGAGTAACTACAATTTTCATCAAAATATACAGGTCATGGAGTTGGTTATTTAAGTAGGGGCTGGTTAGACCATGGAAGTAGAGAGCTCTCAGAGCCCACATCTCAGAAGCACTGTTTTTATATTAATCAAAAAATATGTCATTCTCTGAAGAAGACATATTTCACTGTGTTGGCTTCTTTTAAGGTAAAGTGGTATGGAGGTTACATTAATGTCTCCATATGTCCGTATTTCGCTTTTTGTTGTTTAGTCATTAAGTTGAAACTGATTCTTCATGACCATGAGTACTTTAACACATTAGGTCTTTCTTTCAAGATCTACTTCTTTAGTTCTTTCAATTTCATATTACTTATTTTAGGAATGTCATCTATCCATCTTAGCTTCTGCCTTTCACCTCTTCATTAGCATCTGATATTTTCCAGCATTAGTGTTTTCTCTTGGCCAAGGTATTTAAAGTTTTGTTTTACCAGCAACCCTTCCAGTGAACATTCTGGATGTATTCCCTTAGGTATTGACTGGTTCAATCTTCTTGCAGTCCAGGGAATTCTCAAAACGTTTTCCTCAGCACTCCAGCTTAAAAGCCTCAAGTTTCTACTGCATACCCTTAATTACTGCCAAACTTTCACAGCCATATGTTAGTACATGGACAATCATAGTCTTGACTATGTGGATCTTAACTACTTAGATCTTTGTTGGCAATGTGATGTCTTTGTTCTTTAAAGTCTTTTTCCCCAGACCTTGCTACTTCAGCCATTCTGGCCATAACACTACCCCTATCCAGTGATGAGTCTATCTGCCCCCCTCCCCTGGACTTTTACTTCACATGAGCTAAGGCTAATGTGGGTCTTAAGGGTATCATGTGGGCAATGTCAGCAACTGTTTCTGCTGCGGAGGGGAGTTAAGGCCTACCCTTCTTTTCCCAATTCCTTGCCTGTATTTGTCACCACTGCCCAAGGGCTACTTCCCTTTGTGGGCTATGCCTCCCTTCAGTAAATTCTTCAATGTGCTCCTTCTTCACAGGATGAGCATCTCCATCCCTCCCTGCCAGCATTTCAGAGAATCAAACTGTTAATCAAATCCAGGTGACACAGACCATGGTTAGGGCTTTATCCCTCTACACCACCACACTGTTCCCCCACTGATCTTTAAAGTATTACTCATATCTGACATAGCTTTTGTTTCAAAAAACAAGTGTCTATTCACTTTGTGGTTGCAGTCACCATCTGCAGAGATCTTTGAAATCAGGAAAGTACAGTCTGTCACAGGCTTCACTTTTTCCTCATCAGTTTGAAAGAACTGATAAGGCTAGATAACATAACTGAAATGTTTTTGATGCTAATCAACAAACAACCTTTTACACTTTTTACTTCCATCTTCATCAGCAGTCTCCTCAATTGTTCATCATTTTTAGCCATTAGAGTGGTATCATCTGCATATCTGAGGATTATTAATATTTCTACCAGCAACTTTGATTGTAGCATTGATTCATCTGATCAGCATTCTCCAAGATATACCCAGCATACAAATGATATACATAGGGTGACAATATACATATGTATCATACCGATTTCCTAATCTTGAACCAATCAGGTATAACACATTTAGTTCTAACTATTGCTTCATGTTCTGTATTCAGATTCTTCAGAAAGCTATCTCTCTTATAATTTGACAAGCTTTGTTATGGTCCACGCAGTCAAAGACTTTAAAGCAGAAAATAAATCATAAATAAATATTCCTGTGTAACTCCTTGTTCTGTCCGTTACCCAGCTGATATTTGTAATTTTATCTCTGGTGCCTTTAAACCTCCTTGCACATCTATAGTTCTCAGTTCATGTACTTCCAGAGCCTATTTTGCAAATTCTTGACCATTACCTTGCTGTTGTGTGAAACAAGTCCAATTGTTTGATGATTAGCACTCTCATTAGCATTGTCCTTTTTTGGGACTGACATATTTTCATATCTCTATTGCCTTTTTCTCTTCTTCTTTGCTTGATCACATCTCGAGCCACCACATGCAGCCAATTTGACTTCTCAGTCTTATTTCTATTCAGAACAATTTTGATCCAAGAAAAATAATAACAACCCGAGATCCAAGTATGAAGTGACTTTTAATAGTTAATATATAAAAGCAACATTGAAATATAATACTCGCTTTCATTTAACAGGTTCATTAGATTATCAACTCTTATATTATCATACTACACTCAATTTATAAAGAAAAAAATCGCAAGATCAATTGAAAAACACATACCCATTAAAGAAACAAGTTTAGAAAAATGCATTAATTAGGCATACCCAGGAAGAAGTATATGACATAGTTTTATTTTTTGTGCAATTCAAGTCTGAGATACAGTCAGCTACAGATCTTTGTTTTTTGCTGATGATCTCTTAAATCTGCAAAATATATTGAAAATTTGATTTTTGTGTTGACTATCTGGTAATAACCACATATGAAGCATCTCTTAAGCTGTTCAAAGAAAGTGTTTGCCTCTTTGCTATGGCTAGTAAATCATAGCAAATGTCTATTAGACAATCCCCTGCTCCATTTCATATTCTTAGGGCAAACTTGGCTCTTAATGCAGTTGCACTTTAACTACCAGCTTAACATTCCAATAATGCGTGATGAATGCAAGCAAGATGTTGCAGATTCTTGTAGATGTGATCAGCTTCTACCTCTTTAACTTCTGTAGTTTGAGCATAAACTTGTGTCAAATAACTTACCTTATAGTCTAATGAAGACCATTTTAACATTTGGGGCTGAAACAAAGCAGTCGTTTTTATACTTTTATCAAATATGAGGGCTACTCCATTTCTTCTGCAAGATTTTTGACCACAGTAAAAGATCTGATAATTATTAGATGTACACTTATCCATTCTGATACCTTCTAGTTCACCAGTTCCAAAGATGTAAATATTTAGTCTTATAATTTTTTCCTTAAACACTTCAAATTTACCTTGGTTAATGATTAGAACATTCCACATTCCCGTGGTATATATTTCTTTGAAGCATCAGAATTTCATTTCTCAGCACTTCATCAGATGGACATCCAGACCTCTCAAATGTTCTTATTTTGGAGGAATGTTCGTATCTTTGGATTTCATTTACCCCTTCTCACAATTTTGTGAAGTCCCCCTTAATTACACATGTTTTTGAAGCTGTCTAGTATGCAGACATAAATACTGCAGAACCAAGATACTAGTGTCACCAATAATTTAAACAAACAGAATACCCATTTTTCATTTCTTTTCAGAAGCAAAGTAGGTGACCTTGTATGATAGAATTTTACAATACACTTCTTTAAAGTATACAAATTTTACTGCCTCTTTGATAACGTGATTATATTTTTTCCATCATTTTGTCAGTCTGTTTTTTAAACAAACTTCTGACTAGTATCCCCCATTCTTACTGGAAGTGGGAATAGTTATATGCTAGTTAATATTAATATTTTATGTTAGTTAGATGTTTGGATGGATGTCTATACTTTTTCAGAGACTTTGTTCCTATTTTCCATGTTTGCAGATTGGGAGGTAAGTGGACATCCATACATGTTTGAAACACTAGCACTACACTTACTTGTCCTCTGCACTTCACCAGCAGTAAGCTGGACATTTTCAAACCTGAGGATCTCATCCTCTGGTTCCATTTTGACATGCCTATTATTATTATTTCCATGGGTTTTCTTGACAATATTACTGAAGTGGCTTGTCATTACTATCTCCAGAGGACCATTCTTTGTCTGATTTCCCCACCATGACCTGCCTGTCTTAGGTGACACTACATGGTATAGCTCACAGCTTTGCTGAGATGTACAAGATGCTTTATGAATACAAGAAAATCCCATAATATTTAATATGATATAATTGAATAATATATAATGGCAAGACAATTTCCTTGCTTACCTTGTGAATATTTTGAGACTAAAATTGGTCCACTTGGGATCAGTCCAGTACTTTAGTTAATGCATGATTAAATAAAACATAATAGTCCATTCATTAAATACAATTTGAGTAAACAATATGACAATGCAATCAGTAAAGAGAGCCCTCATATTAGTACAAGTCTATATAATATGCATAATGCAATTACACTAAACACCTGATGATGTTATAGGACTAATAAGGAAAGCATGTTATCTCATGAGTGTACAGGCAAAAGTTAACATGTTGCTCTGTGTAAGAGCTAATGTATTATTTAGGTAATATTTGCATAAATTATTGTTTTCTGTTTACATCCATAACCCCTCCCTTTTCCATTTTGCATATGGAGTCGGTGTATCACATCAACAGCAACTCCTATATTGAGCCAGTGTTCACACTGCTGGATGGCTAGCCCCCATTGTGGTTGTTCTTCCATACCATGACTTACACACACTCGCACACACAGACAAACACACACACACACACACACACACACACACACACACACACACACACACACACACACACACACACACACACACACACACACACACATGTGCGCGTGCGCGAGCGCACACATACATCTATGGCCACTTTAGAGTTTGCAATCTACCTACTTTATGCCTTTGGAATGTGGAAATAAACCAAGGCACCCAGAGAAGACCGACATGAACACAGGGAGGACATGCAGGTTCTGGATAGAAGACATCCCAGATGACAATTAAACAAGAGAGCCTCTTACTTTTAGGCAACAATACTAATCACTGTGTCACTATGTATATATATATATATATATATATATATATATATATATATATATATATATATATATATATATATACATATATATATATATATGGTGTAGATTGCGTTATCGAACTTTTAAAAGTTTGAACATCATATGGCCAAAGCTATATGATCGAACTTTTAAAAGTTTGAAAAGCTAAAAAAAAAAAATAACAGAAAAAACCCACCTGACCATTTTAAGCAGGGAGGCAAGGCCCCATGCACCTCCCACACCCCCCACTCTTTAAATATACCAACTCCGAGATCGTATTACAGTGCAGGAAAGGGAAATCTTCCCATTCTGCACTCTACAGAGATCTCTGTTGAAACATTTGAACTTTTAAAAGTTCAACCCTATGGTGTCGACCATATGATGTTCGAACTTTTAAAAGTTCAATAATGAAATATACACCCATATACATACATATATATATATATATATATATATATATATATTTATATATATTTTATATATATATATATATATATATATATATATATATATATATACGTATATATATATATATATATATATATATATATATATATATATATAGATATATATATATATATATATATTTATATATATATATATATATATATATATATATATATATGTCATCTTAAAATAAATGTTTGCAGACCACAGCATATAATTTGACTGTGATGATATTTATCTGTTTAATTGTTTATGTATTTTTAAGTCAAAACAGATTGCATTTATTCAGAAGCTACACAAAATACGACCCCAATGCAGGAATCCACCAAATAATCAAAAATATCGACCAAAATGTCCAAGTAAAGGCAATGAGACACGAACCAAAGCCCAATGGTAATGGGCACAAAATACCAGGACACACAGCAGGTAACTGAATAAATAAAATTTATTCCACCACAAAGACACTACGACTAAGCGCTTTCACCAGTTAAACTGGCTTCTTCAGAGTCATAGTGCACAAAACATTTGAACACATATAAATACTAAACACATCCCTAAAATTCATCAATTATCTAATTAATCAATCATTAAATATTCACAAGGCTTTTAAACTTAAAGCCACAAACACAACTTTTACCAACATTTTAACAATGCATCCAGATTAAACAGAATGAATATACATATATTTTAATACTATAATATTCACAGTTTTTAACCTAAAAACTTGAAAAACATAAATAAAAAATGTATGTATATCAAATAAATTTCAACATAATACAAAAACCTAAACATAAATATGGTATAATGTGATACGTAATATTACTAAAAATATTGTTCATACAACCCTCCCCAGAACCTGCCCATTACAGATATTTATATAATCAATAAATATCACTAGATATAATAGCAGTGATATTAATGTTCAATACATCAATACTAATCCTAAATATATAAATATATAAATTTCATATAAAACTTGCCCTAAATTTTAACAAAGGTTTAATAGAAATACTCTCGTTAATCCCAGGTATCCTAGTGGCATTCAACCTAATCTACCACTCCATTTCACGTAGAGCTACACAGTTCTTAATGTCCCCTTGGTAGTCTAAGTTGACCTTATCGATTACAAAAAACAAGAATTTTTTAAACTCATGACACCTTTGGGAATGCAAGAAGAGAGCATTATGTTCATCCCCTCTCCTAATTGAGCCACAGTGCTCACGAATTCTTTCCCTCAGACTTCTTGTTGCATTGCCGACATAAAATGTGTCGCATGACATACAAGTTGCCAAATAAACACAATTCTTAGTTAAACAATTGCAACTACCTGGGCATATAATAGTCCGCCCATAGCCCTTCACAGTGGTGTAGGCACCAACGGCAATATACCTACACCACCTGCAACAACCACATTTATTCATAAAGGAGCGTCTATTGTCCCTCCTACTTTCTTCCAAAATATCCTTTAAATTGGAACCCCTACTAAAAACCATAATAGGATATTCACCCAAAACTTTCCTGGTACCCTTACTTAAAAAGTGTTCCCAAATACTGTTCAAATTTGCACGAATACCCAGGGAGACTTCATTGTATTGTAAAACAAATTTAGGATGACATCTAAATTTGTTATTCTCCCTCGACCCCTCGTCAAAAATCCGACAGTTACCCCTGGAAACCTTCATTTTCAAAATAGGGATATATTTGCTTTTCCTCTTCTTACATACTTCCCGTTTGATCTTAATTAACAAGTCCAAAGGATACCCCCTTTCTAGGAATAAACCAATTAATGTGTAGATCTCTTTTTTATATACAATATCGTCACTAATTAACTTGGATAAACGAATCATTTGTCCCTTGACCAAACCCCTCCTTTGATGCAAGGGGTGGCAACTTGCAAAATGTAACATGGAGTTCGCAAAACTAGGTTTTCTATAAATATTACTATGTAAACCCCATTCATTTTTTGAAATTTCAATATCCAAGTAATTTGTACAGTCAAAATTCCAATTGTAAGTAAATTTAAGAAAGTCGGAACTAGTATTCAAATATGCCATAAAATCCCTAATACTCTCTTCATCACCCCGCCATAGGATGAGTAAATCATCGAGAAACCTGTTATATAACAAAATATTTCCAGCATATCTTGAATTTAATATATTCTCCTTCTCCCATGCTAGAAGGACCAAATTGGCAAATACAGGGGCACAGTGTGCCCCCATAGCCACTCCAGTTAACTGTCTGTATATCTCTCCTTCAAAAGATAAAAAATTATTCTCCAAAACAAGCCTCATAAGATCACAACAAATCTCAAGCTTACTCAGATCAAAACTAGAACTTGAGTATAGACTGTCATGAAAAAGTTTTAAACCAGCTTGGTGGGGTATGACTGAAAATAGGTTTATAACATCAACTGTTAAAAACCCAAAACTATTCATATCAGTAATATCAACCTCACCCAGTCTCTCCAAACAGTGCCACGAGTCTTTTAAAATATGACCTGTGTCAAGTGTAACCTTTTTACAATACTGGTCAACAAAGGAAGCAAGGGGTTCTGTCTTAGAGCCCCTAGCAGAAACAATAGGTCGAAACCGGAGATTGTCTGTACCCTTGTGTACCTTGGGTATGCCAAAAAATTTTGGCATAATAGGAAATTTTACCCCAAGGTAATGGTACTCCTCTTCACTAATAATACCTTGAAACAAACTATTTACAAGATATAAATCAATACTTTTATAAGCCACATTTACCTCATGCCTTGATACTCTACAATATGTATTGGCATCATCCAACATTTCCATCATCCGACCAGTATAGTCAATACTATACATAATCACCATCCCCCCCCCTTTATCAGGTCTCATACACCTGTACTCTCCTGTGGAACAAAAATGGTGAAGTGCCTCTCTTTCTTCACAAGTTAAATTATCCTCAAAATCAAACTTATGCGAACAAGCTTTCCTTAGTTCGTATTCCATGATGTTCTCAAAGTTTACTAACTCCTTACACTGAGGTGGTACAAAGGTACTCTTTCTTTTGAGCAACACCCCATTCTGGTCATTTCCATAATCAAGGACCCCCATTTGTTTCTCCAAAAAATACATTTTTAAATTTAATTCCCTCACATACAGTTTCAAATTTTTCATTGATCGTGTTATATCCAACCTGAAATTGGGTACAAATTTGTCCCCTCTACTAAACAATTGAAAATGGGCATCATTCAAAACAAGTTCGGTGTAGTTATAAATAATAAAACCTTTGTCTTTAACTATAATGTGTTTCATCCCCTCAGAAGGCAAAATAATTCCCTCCGTCGTATTCCCAACACATGTATCAATGTCCCTATGAACAATACCATCAAAAACCCCGTTTGCTTCCTGTCCAGTGTCAATTAAATTCACTTCCATAACTTCCTGGATAGTAAAACTCCCTTCATTCATTCCATATTTATTTTCAATAAATTCCCCAGAACACACTTCATTTGAAGCATCATCAGATTCAAATCTTTCATTGACATACGTATCATAAGATGTTGAAACATTAATCATATTATTAAAAACCTGTTTGACCATTCCCCCCCTCCCCCCAGAGACGTCACAACCACTGTTGAAACATTCCCACTTCAAGTCAAAATCATAAAGTGCATCGACATCATAACACACATCAAAATTGACCATACATTTAAAATAGTCCATTAATTCTGATGAACTCTCCTTCTCTCTTTCGGACTCCTCTGCTGGAATGCATTGTAATTCCGCCCCTTGTTTTGAAGCCTCTCCGACCTCCGGGGCATAGTCGGTTCCTCTAAAAAATTGTCATTAACAAAATTTTCATCCGTACCCTCCCCATTGGTTTGGTAAATGTCCACCTTATTAAATGTCCTAGCAAAAACGTTGCGCCCCGGTGGATAAGCAACCCCGTTCTGATAATCAGAACTGTCCCTTTTGAGCTTTTTGTTTTTGACAACAATATTTTTCTTAACAAAAACCTCAACATTTCTCAGCACTTTTTCAAAATGATTTTGCTGTTGATAGAATAACAAATCTGCCGTAATACTGTTATCAAGGGCCGCTATCTCCTCACGCAATTTGATAAGCTTAACGCCATTATTGCGTAAGGTAATATCTAAAAGTTCCATACCTGTTCTTTGGTAAAGTTCCGTCAGCTCCTGATACGCTTCAGAGCCAGCTTCAACACCAGTTGGCAACTTCCAAAGGCGAAGCCCCTTCGGAACTTGCTTTATTTCTTTAGATTTAGTTAGAAATAAACTATCGAGCTGAATCGCCCGATATTTAATACACAACTTCTCATACTTAAAAATTTGTTCTCTTAAACTAAGAACTGGTTGCTCCATGGTGCCACTCACATTGCCGCCCAACGAATCAGAGTTCACGTTAAACTCAGGTGCTTCAAACCAAGAGTTCAGATTGCGTTGCTGGGTATTGTAGTTCCTAGAGCTCGATGGACCAGCTCCATTACCGTTAGATGAACCCACCGCAGCCCTATTTCTACCAACAACATCACTGAAAGTAGCATTATTATTTCCCCTCTGACCCGGTGTAATTTCAAGTGGAGAATGTAATGTAAACAAATCAATCTCAGTTTCCGTAGGAAATGATGAATCCGTAGGAAATGGGGAGGGTACGGATGAAAATTTTGTTAATGACAATTTTTTAGAGGAACCGACTATGCCCCGGAGGTCGGAGAGGCTTCAAAACAAGGGGCGGAATTACAATGCATTCCAGCAGAGGAGTCCGAAGGAGAGAAGGAGAGTTCATCAGAATTAATGGACTATTTTAAATGTATGGTCAATTTTGATGTGTGTTATGATGTCGATGCACTTTATGATTTTGACTTGAAGTGGGAATGTTTCAACAGTGGTTGTGACGTCTCTGGGGGGAGGGGGGGAATGGTCAAACAGGTTTTTAATAATATGGTTAATGTTTCAACATCTTATGATATGTATGTCAATGAAAGATTCGAATCTGATGATGCTTCAAATGAAGTGTGTTCTGGGGAATTTATTGAAAATAAATATGGAATGAATGAAGGGAGTTTTACTATCCAGGAAGTTATGGAAGTGAATTTAATTGACACTGGACAGGAAGCAAACGGGGTTTTTGATGGTATTGTTCATAGGGACATTGATACATGTGTTGGGAATACGACGGAGGGAATTATTTTGCCTTCTGAGGGGATGAAACACATTATAGTTAAAGACAAAGGTTTTATTATTTATAACTACACCGAACTTGTTTTGAATGATGCCCATTTTCAATTGTTTAGTAGAGGGGACAAATTTGTACCCAATTTCAGGTTGGATATAACACGATCAATGAAAAATTTGAAACTGTATGTGAGGGAATTAAATTTAAAAATGTATTTTTTGGAGAAACAAATGGGGGTCCTTGATTATGGAAATGACCAGAATGGGGTGTTGCTCAAAAGAAAGAGTACCTTTGTACCACCTCAGTGTAAGGAGTTAGTAAACTTTGAGAACATCATGGAATACGAACTAAGGAAAGCTTGTTCACATAAGTTTGATTTTGAGGATAATTTAACTTGTGAAGAAAGAGAGGCACTTCACCATCTTTGTTCCACAGGAGAGTACAGGTGTATGAGACCTGATAAAGGGGGGGGGGGATGGTGATTATGTATAGTATTGACTATACTGGTCGGATGATGGAAATGTTGGATGATGCCAATACATATTGTAGAGTATCAAGGCATGAGGTAAATGTGGCTTATAAAAGTATTGATTTATATCTTGTAAATAGTTTGTTTCAAGGTATTATTAGTGAAGAGGAGTACCATTACCTTGGGGTAAAATTTCCTATTATGCCAAAATTTTTTGGCATACCCAAGGTACACAAGGGTACAGACAATCTCCGGTTTCGACCTATTGTTTCTGCTAGGGGCTCTAAGACAGAACCCCTTGCTTCCTTTGTTGACCAGTATTGTAAAAAGGTTACACTTGACACAGGTCATATTTTAAAAGACTCGTGGCACTGTTTGGAGAGACTGGGTGAGGTTGATATTACTGATATGAATAGTTTTGGGTTTTTAACAGTTGATGTTATAAACCTATTTTCAGTCATACCCCACCAAGCTGGTTTAAAACTTTTTCATGACAGTCTATACTCAAGTTCTAGTTTTGATCTGAGTAAGCTTGAGATTTGTTGTGATCTTATGAGGCTTGTTTTGGAGAATAATTTTTATCTTTGAAGGAGAGATATACAGACAGTTAACTGAGTGGCTATGGGGCACATTGTGCCCCTGTATTTGCCAATTTGGTCCTTCTAGCATGGGAGAAGGAGAATATATTAAATTCAAGATATGCTGGAAATATTTTGTTATATAACAGGTTTCTCGATGATTTACTCATCCTATGGCGGGGTGATGAAGAGAGTATTAGGGATTTTATGGCATATTTGAATACTAGTTCCGACTTTCTTAAATTTACTTACAATTGGAATTTTGACTGTACAAATTACTTGGATATTGAAATTTCAAAAAATGAATGGGGTTTACATAGTAATATTTATAGAAAACCTAGTTTTGCGAATTCCATGTTACATTTTGCAAGTTGCCACCCCTTGCATCAAAGGAGGGGTTTGGTCAAGGGACAAATGATTCGTTTATCCAAGTTAATTAGTGACGATATTGTATATAAAAAAGAGATCTACACATTAATTGGTTTATTCCTAGAAAGGGGGTATCCTTTGGACTTGTTAATTAAGATCAAACGGGAAGTATGTAAGAAGAGGAAAAGCAAATATATCCCTATTTTGAAAATGAAGGTTTCCAGGGGTAACTGTCGGATTTTTGACGAGGGGTCGAGGGAGAATAACAAATTTAGATGTTATCCTAAATTTGTTTTACAATACAATGAAGTCTCCCTGGGTATTCGTGCAAATTTGAACAGTATTTGGGAACACTTTTTAAGTAAGGATACCAGGAAGGTTTTGGGTGAATATCCTATTATGGTTTTTAGTAGGGGTTCCAATTTAAAGGATATTTTGGAAGAAAGTAGGAGGGACAATAGACGCTCCTTTATGAATAAATGTGGTTGTTGCAGGTGGTGTAGGTATATTGCTGTTGGTGCCTACACCACTGTGAAGGGCTATGGGCGGACTATTATATGCCCAGGTAGTTGCAATTGTTTAACTAAGAATTGTGTTTATTTGGCAACTTGTATGTCATGCGACACATTTTATGTCGGCATGACAACAAGAAGTCTGAGGGAAAGAATTCGTGAGCACTGTGGCTCAATTAGGAGAGGGGATGAACATAATGCTCTCTTCTTGCATTCCCAAAGGTGTCATGAGTTTAAAAAAATTCTTGTTTTTTGTAATCGATAAGGTCAACTTAGACTACCAAGGGGACATTAAGAACTGTGTAGCTCTACGTGAAATGGAGTGGCAGATTAGGTTGAATGTCACTAGGATACCTGGGATTAACGAGAGTATTTCTATTAAACCTTTGTTAAAATTTAGGGCAAGTTTTATATGAAATTTATATATTGATATATTTAGGATTAGTATTGATGTAATGAACATTAATATCACTGCTATTATATCTAGTGATATTTATTGATTATATAAATATCTGTAATGGGCAGGTTCTGGGGAGGGTTGTATGAACAATATTTTTAGTAATATTACGTATCACATTATACCATATTTATGTTTAGGTTTTTGTATTATGTTGAAATTTATTTGATATACATACATTTTTTATTTATGTTTTTCAAGTTTTTAGGTTAAAAACTGTGAATATTATAGTATTAAAATATATGTATATTCATTCTGTTTAATCTGGATGCATTGTTAAAATGTTGGTAAAAGTTGTGTTTGTGGCTTTAAGTTTAAAAGCCTTGTGAATATTTAATGATTGATTAATTAGATAATTGATGAATTTTAGGGATGTGTTTAGTATTTATATGTGTTCAAATGTTTTGTGCACTATGACTCTGAAGAAGCCAGTTTAACTGGTGAAAGCGCTTAGTCGTAGTGTCTTTGTGGTGGAATAAATTTTATTTATTCAGTTACCTGCTGTGTGTCCTGGTATTTTGTGCCCATTACCATTGGGCTTTGGTTCGTGTCTCATTGCCTTTACTTGGACATTTTGGTCGATATTTTTGATTATTTATTCAGAAGCTATTTAAAAAGGAAGACTCAAAATGCCATGTCACAGAGAGGTAAGCAAACTCATTTGCACCTTTAATGCCATCCCTGTGATGTCTGATCCACACCTAGATCACAATCTAAAATGAAAGCTTTCCCTCTTGTGTTTACAGCCCCACTGAACATGGCCTACAAACATTAAAAATATTCCTCTTATCAGAGCAACAAGAAAATCACAA
>NC_056731.1:202307394-202402394 GCF_019279795.1 Protopterus annectens
TATGTGCTATACAGGTATTGGCAGACTATAATATCTGTCTAAATATGTTTTATATTTTTAAAGTCTTAATCTCTTATAGTATGTATGTAATAAATTCCATACAGCTTTTCTCCCTGGGCCTCCACTGAAAATGTGCACAAAATCCCTCATGCTCCTGAAGCAGGTTCAATGAACATCGCCCAGTAAAAGTGAGATTAAACTTTTTAATCAAAATTTATTGCATGCTAGTTTTGCTGCTTAACACAACTTCATCACTGCTGATTAAACTAAACCACTTAGTCAATTATGCAATAAAAATAAGTCACCCAATATGTGACATCATCAGTAAAGAAATGAAAATACTAACAAAACATCATAAATATAATGTATCATTAAAATCAATTAAATGTGATTTCTTAATTCGTTAAATCATAATAACAAAATAGGGTTTCACCCCATTTTGCACCTTTCTTCTACAAAACACATGCATTTATTTCATAAGTGTCCACTCAACCCCGTTTAGAACAAAGCGCCTGTCAATGTTATCCATTATTGCACTTTCTTTTCTGGAAAAAGTGCTTAAATATCAGTCTGTCATTTTTGCAACAAAATACACCTGCTCATAAATACACACGACATGTACCAAAGAGTTGTTAAATAAAACACAATGTGATTTTTCTACAGTGAACATTACTGAGGTGAACAGAAATTCATTAACTGAACAGGATGTTTGTTTAACAAAAAAGAACCCCATAAACACAATGTTAAATATATCACCCATCACACATAATCAGAGATTAGATGTACAAAAAAAAAAAAAAAAAAAAAAACACTCTTAGACTTCAAGTTAGAAACACTACCAGTTTTTAATAAATGCTTTCAGATACCACAAGGAAAACATGCAAAAATGCACCTAGTAAATTTTTGGCCACTTCATCGACTACATTCATATTTGAGTGAACTAAAGTGCTGTGCCCTTTTTTTCTGATATTACTAAATCTACAGAAACATGATGGCATACATGAAAGAACATTGATAGGTGAAGTATGGGTAAGCATTTTTGTATGATTTCAGAAAATTAATAGGAATTCGTCCCATATGTAATAACCAATCGAGCAGATACAAAAAGAGAAAGCACCCTGGCTTAGTATGCTAGTAATGAAGTTTGTGGTGGAAAATCTATATGAGACTTCAAATAATTTAATACCCATAGGGAATACACCATTTGTTTAAGCCTGTGCATCAAAATTGCAGATTGATATACATAATCTCTACATGAAAAGCAAATTTTTCTCATCCTCATTAAGTTTTGTTAGCTATCACATACAGAGAATGACAACTATTCTTATGTAAGAAAGCATTTTATTAAAGGTCTGTGATAAATTGTAGTAATCAGTGATTCACTTGGCATATTCTGCACCTTCCATCCAAAAACTCAAACTGACTCAGATGCACACATAAACAAAAAAAAGTTATGGCAAAGTATTATTCAAATAATTCTTAAATCTCAGTAGTTCAGTGTAACTGCCATCTATACTGTCCAACAGTCATTAAGATATCTGTGCCACATATTTAATTATGTCAAAATATTAATCGCTGCATTTATATATATATATATATATATTATGTTATACTTCTGCTGACACAGTTGGCATAATGGTTAAGTCCTTCTCCCATATATCAGGTACAAGGTTTGAGCCTAACCTCCGGCCAATACATGTGTGGAGTTTGCATGCATCTCTAAAGCACCTTGTACTTTAGGCATCAACTTTGGTGCACAATATCCCCTAGATAGGAGAACACAGTTCACAGACCTGTGTGTAATTCCAGAGCAAACCAGACGATGATGATGATGATGTGAAAACTGGTTCTGGGTTGCTTGTCCCCATTGACTAATGTTGACAAAAACTAGGCATGGATATTTGCCAGTAGTAAGAGGAGGTCTAATGGATATCAGGCCGTGGGGGTGGAGTAAAAAAAATTCACTTTAAGAGCAGATTGAAACAAAGCTCAAGAGGTGAACCAGTTAGACAGAGTGAGTGAGTGAGAGAAAAACATGTAGGTAAATTTTATTTATTTATTTAACATTCGTTTACTGGGAAAGTCCAACTTAGAACAAAGCCAACTTTCAGGGCAGGCCCAGGGAGAAATGCTCCAGATGCATGTCTTTGTAACATGGGAGGAATACAGAGCACCTGGAGGAAACCCACACAAATGCAGGGAGGACATGCAGACTCCTCACAGAAGGCACTCCAGCCGAGAATCGAACTGGAGAACCTCTTGCTGTGAGATGATAAAAAATGTTGTAATACACTCAATTTTTTTTACAAAAGTTTTTCTAATACATGGAGCTTTAACTACTTCACTGTACTACAAGACAGACAGAAAAAATGATGGAGATCAAAGGGCTTGACAGCTTTGAAAGCCATTGCAAACTTAGTGCTTTCTTACAAACAGTGGCCAGAAGTATTGTTTCTCTGTTTCTGTAAGAATTTTAAAAGCTGTAATGCACTTCATGCTGCTACGCACCAAAATATGTGTGGTTATACCAAATTCATTGCAGCTTTTAAAGCTGTCTTAGCTTCCAGTTAATGTTCTGTGGTGGCTGTTGTTTATTCTCTTATGGGAGATTACAGCTTAGACTCCCTGACAAGGGTTTAGCTAACTTTGTACCTTTCTTAAGTTGCAAAAGTACTTCTCAAAGGTGTCTTCTTACCAGATTTGGAGCATGATTGCTACTTTCACTACAATAACATTAAACTTTTCTCACCAGCCATGTGGCATTAAGAGTTAAAGCACTGTGTCTGTCAGAGATCACTTGTGAATAACTAGCAGACAGAGGAGGGTCTAGGCTGGGGAATATGGGAGTGAGTGCACACAGCTCTGGCTTGACTTATATTGCAAGTAGGCAGTAGCTTGAGAGAATTACAGTTGTACTGTCTTCAGCAAAGAGCCTAGTATGCACACCTTGCAAGCAATGAAACATTTCACCAAGAGACAGCATGCATTATTGGATAAATGGGCCTCCTTGTAGCATCTACACATTACATGCAAGCCACAGAGGTTGACAGTTACAACCATAAACAAAATAATCTCAGCCCTTTTAAATAATGAGAGAATTACTGTACATGGCTCTCACATCCAAAAGGAACAATCCAGTGACATGGGGTGGAATGAATATCTCAACAGGGGGTCCATTGGGAATAGCTGATGGTCCATCCATCCATCCTCAATCTCTTTTCCCATTTTTATACATGGGGTCTAGGTGTCACTTCCGTAGTGACGATAATCCTGAGCCAGGGTTTACGCCACTGCTTGGCTAGCCTTGCCACGGTAGTTCATTTGTACCAATCACTCTCACACACACTCTCACCTACAGCCAGTTTAGAGTGTCTAATCCACATATTACATGTCTTTGGAATGTGGGAAGAAACAGGAGTGCCTGGAGGAAACCTGTGTGACTGCAGGGAGGACATGCAGACTCCGCATTTAATGGTAATCGTGAAGTCAAGGGCCAAAAAATGAGCTGTTTATGTTTCCTCACCAAACTTTAAGTTTACATCTAATTTTTGAAGTTTATGCAGTATGTCTGTCAACTAGTGCAGGAGACTAAATGTTGGACGTAATGAGCTGCTTCCTGTTCTGATGGTAGAGGGTTTGAATTGTTCTGCCTTCATTTGCCTACTGGACAACCTTTAATAAGTCACTTAACTAGATGTTGCTTTGAGGCAACTGGAAATCGGGGCTAGAATGTTTAACGGTTTCCTAGACTGGATACCTAGTAACTACATATGAATATAGTTTAAGGAACTAAGAGCAGACAGACACATTTTGTGATGTCAATCATTGTGCACTGTAATATTGCGCAAAATGGATACTAAAGTTTTTATATCATGGCTAGCTAACCAGTCAGATATGACAAGAGGGAAAATATTATTATGCTGATATGCAGATTGATATTACTTTCCCATGTAATATTTCTCTTTGTCATAATATTGGCTATCACCAGATTGTTTACATGACTATTGATATTAAGGGGCTAATTTTATATTAATATTTATACCTCAATGGGAGTAGCAATATTTAAAGACATAGATCCATTTCAAAAGTGCCTTGTTATATGAGTGTTTCATAGCTAACTGTAAGTGACACTGATTTAGGATTCATAAAAACATTTAATTTGATGAAATCCATGATTTGTTAGTGGAATTTATGGTCACCACCCAATATTTCATTTTAATGTAAGTCTTTAGAATAATTTTAACTCTTGAGTAATCCATATATCTGTATGGTTTCCTCTAAAGTCTATCATGTCTAATACATAGATTTCACATGAAAACACATTTTCAGGAGTTTATATGCAGCTTTAAGCAATAACAGTTTTCAGATTTTCTGTTTCATCCAGCAGGGCTGTTTATGACAGCTCCATATTGAAATTCTCAGAACCAAAAAACGTGAGCTCCAGAATTATTAAAATAAAACAGTGAAGCAACAGGAGTTCAAAAATGCCAATAATCAATGTTCTCCTTTGAAGTTGCTTTCCCTGCATATCCCACATACTTACAAGTAATAAGTCCAAGAAGACTGTCCTGGGGACTCAGTAAACTCTGTGTAGGATTACCGCAAAGCCTACACTGAGTTTACATGTTTGCACGGTAAGTAGCAGTGATAATTACATATTCATGCTGCATACCGCTTTTAAACATAAACAAACATGGTTTTGTGGCTAGCAATAGTGTTGCTGGTCAGGAAACCATGTAAAGCAACATGGACAACAGCAGACATGTAAACCTGTTTACTTATGGGCAAACTAGAGCAGTGTGTTTGTGCGGAATGCCACAATGATTACCAGAGTTATTACTATAGCAATGTGTATATTTCCAACACATTACATGACAGTGTATACAGCACAGAGTATTGTGGAAACCTGTTTCAGTCATACTGAACAAAAGGTTGTGTAAATGATCAATAAGACATAAACTGTATTATAAATAAACAGTTAATGGAAGTGTGTGGTGTGTGTATTGAATAGGGGACACAAGATGACTTGTAGGAATGAACACAGGGTAAGAGGGCAGGTAAAACATGGCAATGTACAACAGATGAGGGGATGTCATTGAAGACAATTGCAGCATGAACACTAATCACATAGCATGGTACAGTATGGACTGCACAGTGAATGTATATGTAGAATGTACCTTCACCTAAGATGATGCCACAATATAAACAAGAAATGATTAACATCAACAACTGGCTTAGCTTCTGGTGTCAACCCAGGAGAATCTGTTATCTCTCAGCCTGGAATGAGGTGGTTGACAGGCCATTCTGCTTCACCAGAGATGGTCTGCACCTGTGTCCTCTAGGCTGTTGGATACTGACAAAGGCTCTTGCCTCCCCATAGTGTCTTTTTTAAGCAATGTCAAAGCAACAAAAATTTTGATGTAAAAAAATCCACTGGAGGCAAACTCAAAGTTCTGCTCATTAATGCTAGGAGTCGAAACATGAAGCTGCACTGGAAGACATTTTCAACCTACTAGCTGACAGACTTGGCAAAAACTTCACTCCTCCTGGACCCACAGGCCAAATCTCAAAGCATAGCTGACAACAGTCCTCTGCTAAGTATCTATAGAGATCAGGTTATATCTGTGCTCTCCAGTGCTAAAAACATGACCCCAAATGGTACCAGATAACTTCTCAGGTAAAACAAGACCTAGCAGACCCACTTAAAGTCCTCTTTAACAATAGACTGAGAACTTCCTTTGTTCCAGCAAAGTGGAAAACAGCAACAATAGTCTATTGCACAAGGGGACCATCAACAGATCCTGGGAACTATAGAATCATACGTCTAATGATTCTCATCTACGAGGCCATGAAAAGAACCATCATGGACATTATCAACAAGGACATAGGTGACCCTAAAACTCTACACCCAAGCCAATGTGGCTTTGATAAGCGTATATCATTCTTATTAAACCTAGAAGACTTATTCAAGAAAGTCACCAAAGACCTGGATAAAGGTAAGACAGTGTATACCACCTATCTTGACCTGGCTAAGGCTTTTGACACAATCTCCTACTCAGGTGTCCTTGAGAAACTCTCTCAGCTGGGAATTAACCCTTATGTCACTATATGGATAGCCATTTGGCTCACCAATAGAATACATAGTGTCAAAGTTGGAGACTCAACCTCTACCAATATAGCCATCACCAGTGGCATACCACAAGTACAGTAGATGGCCTTTGGCTTACCAAGTTTGCTGATGTTTGGAAATTGGGTGCAATCACTGAGTCCGCCAATATTAACATATTGCAGGAGGGGCTAACACAGTCAAATGATTGCTGTCAAAACTACAGTCTACAAGTAAATGCAAAAAATGCCATTATTATTGCCTTTGGCATACCAGAATTCTCCCTAATTACAGTATTGACAATAACCACCCAAGCTCCAAACTAGTGTTGCAAGACCTGGGAACACAGGTAGATAGCAATCTGAACTTGAACCAACAAGTTTTCACAGTGGTAAGGAAAGCCTTCTATGTTCTGAACCTCATAAGTAAGGGCATCGTATCCAGGTCTGAGGATGTTATAACACCACTGTAGTTGTCCCTCAGCAGAACATTAATAGAGTACAATTCTCCCTTTTGCATGTACCTCACCAGACACCTGCAGCAGCTGGAGAGACCACAGGGTTTTCTCAGCAAGAAAATACAGGGCCTCCAACCCATGCCATGACATACATGGATAGACTGAAAGCCCTGTCACTGTACTGTGTATCATACTGGCTCCTGAGAGGTAACTTGTGCCTGGTCTACAGGGCAGCCTTTGACACTGCATTGAAATGCTGCATGTCCATAAATCTAATGACACAAGAGTCACTCACTTTAGGGATCTTAATCTAGCCTGTGAAATTAACAGAACATGCTTGAGAGACAGATATATCTCCCAAAGACTGCCACTCCTCTGGAATAAACTTCAAAATCACATGAGCCACAGGTCCTCACTGACCCTATACAAGTGCAACTTAGACAAATGTATGGGAGACTGCAAATTCACCTTGGGGGTGGCACCCATGCCCCCCATGGACAGAGGTAGTCAGTGTTGACCAAAAACTTCCTCTGAAAATTATGTCCGCTTAATAAGAACACTTGGTGCTACTTGTGATGAATATATCTAGGTTTGTAAGGGCTGTAGGACTGGTAACCTGGTAAGCTCCTATGAAACTATGAACCTATGTCAACAGTTCTTAGGAAGCATATTACTACAGTTGTTACAGAAGGAGCATTTAATGTAATGGCAGCAGTGGCCATCAGTACATTAGCTGACATTACAGATTGTAGTATCCTCTTGTAGCCATACTGTACATCCACACCTCAATATAGCATATGTCAATGACAGCAACACTGACATATCAAGTGTTGATGGCTCAAAGCTGTGGAGAGTACCCAAGCCTTACCTGGTTACTCATCCTATCATACATTCAGACCTCAAACTGTCAGCAGCAAAGCCAAAGGAGGTGGAGTTTCAATATATATTAAAAACACACACTCCTCCAGGCTGGTCAAATAGTATGACACACAGGAGACACTCCAGGTGCAGTTAACCATTGACAAGACCCTTATTCAAATCATAGCTAGCTACAGGCCCACAAATTTGACTCAAGGTGCCCACTCCATCTATCTGAACCTCTTTGAATCTATCAATACTCAACCCTTTATCCTGATCCTGGGTGACGTTAACTAACCAACCATAGACTGAAAAATCTACTCATGCCAGAACGCAAATGCTCAGAGATCCCTCAATTTTAACAATGCAAGTGCCTTGCAACAACTAGTCGATACCCCCACAAGAGGTCATAATATCTTGGTCTTGGTATTAACTAACATGAGTAACCACTGCAGCAACCCTACAGTATCATCCTCCCTGGTAAGATCCATCCATAAAGCAGTCACTTTTGAAATCAGCATTGCCCCTGATCCCCCTTTAGCTAGGGTCAAACAAAAAAATTCTCCAAAACTGATTACAACCTCGTGAGGGATGGTATAAACAGCTTCACAACCCCCACCCCCTTTGTTGAAACTGGCACCAATGTCCAAATCTACACCAAAGTACTATACGAGCACTTATATAGATGCATGGAATCAGGAATACCTAACAGGACAAAGTCATCCTCTGCAAGGAAGGGTAAACCTGTCTGGTGGACAGTTCCAATAAATAAATGATATAACAAAAGGAAAAATTGCTGTCCAGAACCAAGATGGAGCAGGTGCTCAATTGGAAGCAATCTCTCCTTAGCCTGAACAAGCAAATACGGGCACTAGTGAAATCCTCTAAAGCCAACTTCATGTCCAAATTGGCCACATCTTCTCTAGAGGCAATCATAAGGCCTTCTTCACATATGCCCACTATCTCAAAGGAAGAACCCAGATCTGTTAAGAACTGGTGATTAAGGACACCACATACACAAATGCTGTAGATATAGCCAACCTACTGGCTGACAGATTCAGCAAAACCTTCATGTTGCTTCCATCAGTAAATCAGGATATCCCCAGTACCTGCCCCCTTCCCTTATGTCTAGGGAACAGGTCATCACCACCCTCTCAAAGGCAAAAAATACAGCCTCCATGGGACCTAATAACATCCCAGGCTGCATCCTACATGAACTCAGGCATGAACTTGCAGCACCATTAAGCACCCTATTCAACCAAATCCTGAGTACTGGCTTTGTCCCAGCCAAGTGAAGGACAGCCACTGTCATCTCTTTACACAAAGGTGGAGCATCCACCGATCTGAGAAATTACAGACCCATCAGCCTAATTAGCCTGATCTGCAAGGCCATGGAATGGATTATCATGCACTTCATTAACAGGGACATTGGCAACCTCCAAATACTTGACCACCCACAGTTTGACTTTGTTAAGGGGAGGTCACGTCTGTTAAATCTGGTAGACTTCTTTGAGACTGTCAACAAAGCCATGGATGAGGGGAAGATGGTGCACACTGCCTACCTTGACCTGGCCAAAGCCTTTAACACTATTCCCCACTCAGGCATAATAGATAAACTCTCTCAACTAGGCATCAATCTATATCTTATAACATGAGTAGCATACTGGCTCATTGTTAGAACCCACCTAATCAAAATAGGGGAAGCCACCTCAAGCAGTAGACCTGTAATGAGTGGCATACCCCTAGGATCAGTCTTGGGGCCTCTGTTATTCAGGATATGCTTCTCTGAGGTGCAGGCCAAAACCAGTGGGCTATGGCTGACCAAGTTTGCAAATGACTGCAAGCTGGGCACGGTCATCAATTCTCTAAGTGATGTGGATGTCCTCCAAGAGGTTCTCACCCAAACAAATGACTGGTGCCAGAAACATGGCCTTAAGCTGAATGCCAAAAAATGCATCATCATCTCCTTTGGGGAAAGTGATGTCCCCACATATTATCACATTAATAACAATGTCCCAAGCACACAATCAGTCTTGAGGGATTTGGGCACCCAGGTTGATAGCAACTTGACTTTGGACCAGCATGTTGCTTCCATTGTACAGAAAGCTTTCTACATGGCCCACCTCATAAGTAAGCGTCATAACATCCCTGCATTCTTCCCTTATAAGGTCAGTTATTGAGTACAACACCCACTTCAGCATGTGCCTTGCAAACCCCATGCAGCAGCTGGAGAGCCCACAAAGGTTCCTTACCAGAAGAATCCAGGGCCTCAAATATCTATCCTACACAAATAGGCTAAAAGCACTGTCCCTCTACTCAGTTTCATACAATTCCTCAGCAGTGAACTCTGTCTGGCATGTAAAGCAATCTCAGACTTCGCCTTTATGGGACTACTGCATATCCACAAGTGAAGCTCCACTTGAGTAACCTACATGCGTGACCTCAACCTGGTCTGTGACATCAATAGGACTTGTTGGAGGGGCAGATTTGTGTCCCATAGACTACCCGATCTGTGGAATAGACTCCCTCTCCATGTCAAGCAGAGCACCTCATTATCCCTTTTCAAGTGCAACCTGGATAACTCGATGGGAAACAGAAATAACACCCCTGGGATTCCATCGGTGTCCTTGCAGGACAGGGGCTTTGTGTGCTGAGTTGTATAAACATGGGCTAAACTCTTGGCTAGGCTTAGAAGGGCCTCAGGGCCAGTAGCCTAGTAACTTCCTATGATCATAGGGTCATAGGACACTATTACTCTGATGGCTGACATCACAAGAAATCCTAGCCATTAAGCTAGTATTATAAAATGAAAGTAAAAATGCCTATATATATATTTTTGCAAGATAGTAAAACTATTGAGTATATACATATATCTGTTGGATTGCATTACATGCATCACTCCTCTGCAGGAAGGATGTCCTAAGGAAAGAGGACCAAGAAGGATGTGTGGGGCTATGTGAGTGGCACCCCCAAATGGTAGTGAAATGAAGAGCTATTCCAAAAAATCAAACAATGACCATAATGTACCAGCAACCAAACAGACAGCAGTACATTGGGGCTGATATAAAAATGACACCAATGTAGGCATAGAATATGAATGCCATGCAATGTTGCAGTAGCAAAAAAACAGATGTCTGACTGTCACACTGTCAGTTTGCTGTATATGGAGTATGATGCCATCAGTTTATGTTGTGAGGACTGTAAGGCATGGGTGTGGAGTCACATCCCTATGTAAAATTGTCTCATAAGTGATAGTTGTATGCATAGACACACAAGTAGTTTGCTGTCAGATTAGAACACCTATATGTGTAGTTAAAGTACATTGCAAACACAGCATTTCATGTTACTGCCACAGCACAGGTTTGTCTTGAATACTGTCTGAGTACATGTGACACAAGTTGACATAATTATTGTATACTACAACAAGACGGGTCTTGGAAATAGCTGTGGACTCACATATCATTTTAAAACTACCTATTTAAAGAGCACAGTACTTAACACAAGAACCAGAGTATAATTTGAGCTTTTATAGTGCTGGAGAATACTTTGTAGCTGATGACATCAGCCGAGTCTGGTGAGAGGAAGATTGTAATAGCAGTATCCCACATTCTGGTGTAAAATGCTCTCTCTAATGTCAAGCACACACACACACACACACACACACACACACACACACACACACACACACACACACACACACACACACGCACACACACACACACACACACACACACACACCAGTTGTCTGCAGTGAGAACAGAACCCTTGCCAAAGTACACTGACTAGATACCTCTGCATTTAGTGCAAGTGCCACAGCACAAGTCTGACTTGAAGAGTCTCAGACAACACTTTATAAGTGATAGCATAGGTAGAGTCTGGTGAGAGAAAGCTGATAACAGCAGTGTCCCACACACTGGTGTAAAATGTTCCTTCTAATATCAAGCAAGTGCAAAAACACCCACACACATAACCACCAGTTGAGTGCAGTGAGAGGAAAACCCCTACTTATCTAAGTACACAGACTGGAGAACTGACATTTAATGCAAGCACAACAGCAAGAGTCTGACTTTTACAAGGCTGCAGGACAATTCATATTGAATTACATCATAATCGGATGTTGGATAGAAGATGTTGGGAGGCTTAAATGAAATGTATATGTAGGCATCTCCAACTGTCAAAATATTGATACTTCATGGGATTGTAGTGATGACAGCAGGATACACAATTATGCTGTTCTGACTAGACAGATACAGACACCAGTTCACTACAGTGAGATTAGAACCCCTACCTAAGTATACAGATTAGAGAATTCAGTACTTAATGGAAGCATCATGGCACAAGTCTGACTTTCACAAGGCTGCAGGACAAGTTATAGTGGATGACATTATCGTTGGATGCTGAATAGAAGATGTTGGGAGGCCTGTCTGAAATGGATGGCTAGCCATGTACAACTGTCAAGATATTAAAGATCTGTATGTTACCACATTGATGAGTGTGCAAAGTGTAGCATTTGCTGTTGTGTTTCCAATGTGCAGGTATACCTTAAAAAGAAAGGTTTGCCAACTATTTTCAAACAGCTGTCCATATTACTAGAAATATTGGAAAATCTGAATGTGTATTGTCATTATAAAGATGTGTATGTTATATAAAAAAGAAGTTGTTATTTATTTCTGTAGTGTAGTCGATATATTTGTGAAGAAATACTGAGATACCAAGTGTGAAGTGCATGGGTGAAGTAACAGCTGCAGTGTAAATATGTGTTCTTTCCTTAAAAAGTGCCTTCCATTTGTTTGCGTTTTTACATCTACATTCATAGGATGAAGACTAAATGGGCAGTAAACATAAGTAATACATGTTATTGTGCACTTTTCATAGTGCAACTCCAAACAGCAGGTGTACGCTATTGACAGCAAAGTGTTTGCGCATGTGAGATACACATTTATACTGTATTCCCTGTTTGCAGGTAGTTAAGCAGCAAGCAAACACTAGCCTGATTGCTAAAAGTATGAGAATTCTGAGTACTGAATGTATGAAACACACCTGTTGCTTAGCTGACTCTGTGGCAGCTGGTGTAAATCCACTGACACATTTCTCTTGGAGACCAGATGATATAGGGTTTCAATCCCCAGAGAGCAACAGTGCCAAACACAGAGGAAAGCAGTTTTGGAAATTGGAAGGTTAATGTGACACTTGGAAATAGTTTGAGGGTTGTTTGCTGATAGAACTGTTAGGTGATTTAACTTTGCAGGCATGTGCTTGGGGCATACATTTCCTGACCTGACCATTTTGGTTTGGCTTTATACACTGATAAAACTGATAAACCACAAGAGGTGAAAATATCCTGGACCTGGTACTAACTAACATGAGTAGCCACTGTAACACCCCTACAGTGTCATCTTCCTTGGTAAGATCTAACCATAAAGCAATCACTTTTGAAATCACCATTTTCCCTGAATCCCCTCCTTGCCAGAGTTGAACAAAAAACACTTTTCCAAAGCTGACTACAACCTCCTGAGAGCGGGTATAAGCAGCTTCACAGCCACCATCCCTTCAGTTGAATCAAGCACTAATGTCCAAGCCTACACCAAAAAACTATATGAGCATCTATATAGCTGCATGGACTCAGCAATACCTGACAGGACCAAATTATCTTCCTCAAGGAAGAGTAAACCCGTCTGGTGGACAGCAGCAATAAACAGACTCTATAATAAAAGGAAAAAAAAACTGGTCCAGGACAAAGAAGAAGCAGGTGCCAAGTTGAAAGCAATCTCTCCTTTGTCTGAGCAAGCAAATAATGTCACTGGTGAAATCCTCTAAGGCTAACTTTGAGTCCAGATTTGCCACATTCACTAAGGACAATCACAAGGCCTTCTTTACAAAAATGTCAAAACAACCCACAAAAGTTCTGAGCTGCAGTTAACAGCATATTACAGCCAGGCAAATCTCCTACTCCCACTCTATCAACACCCAACAGTACAGAGAATTTAGCATCCCAGTTTAATAAATACTTTACAGAAACAATTCAAGCCCTTGCAAATTCTCAAAGCATCTCTAACCATACCTATCCTATCATAGACCAATACATAACCCATGCACAAACATCCTACAAACAGTTTACATTTCAACCAGTGTCTGTTGATACCATCAAAAAACTACTCAAGAAGCTAAAACCAACTACCCTGGCTGCAGACAACCTTGCTGCTGACTTCCTGCAAATTGTAGCAGAAGGAATAACCAAGCCAGTGGCCATATTCATTAATAGGTCTGTCTCTGAGTGCCTGATTCCTGTTATTTGGAAAACATCCAATATTTTACTCTTACATAAGGAAGGTAACTCTACCGAATTAACAAACTATTACCCCATTGCCATCCTATCCCCCCATCTAAAATTCTAGAGTTGTTCATACACAATTTATGGATTACCTTCGCAAACATAAATTACTTTTAAACACTCAACATGGTTTTTGCCCCTCACCCAGCACAACCACAACCCTCATGTCCTTTAATAACACAGTGAACCAACTTAAGAATAAAGGATAATTTGTATCTGACATATTTCGAGACCTATCCAAGGCCTTTGATATGGTCAATCACAATAAATTGTTCAAGGTTCTCAACACCCTAATCCTCAGTACCTCTTCTATCTCCTGGTTCCAAAATTACCTAGCTGGATGTCAACAGGCTGTCCACTGGCAACAGCACCCCTCCCTTCTCCCAGTTACCTTAGGAGTCCCACAAGGCTCAATCATTGGACCCCTTCTATTCTCTGTTTTCACCAACCAATTCCACACCTCCACACCTCAGTCCACTGTGGCTCAATTTATAGAAGACTCAACTTTGATATGTGCAGTCTCCTCTCTACAAAAACCTCTCAACAAGACCCAATACTCCTTTCCATCTGCTGAAACATGGCTCACAAACTCTCAACTAATTCTTAATCCCAACAAAACTTCGTCTCTTCTACCCAGGAAACCCCCCTCCTTTTCCCCATCCTTCAACATCTTATCAAAGAATAAAACCATCATCACTCCAGCAACCCACACCAAACTGCTAGCTGTCGAAATCAATAACAACTTGAAAGTTTGACATCCATACTGCCCAAACTATTAAAAAAGTAAACAAAAAACTTGGCCTCTTTTACAGGAATAAAAATGTCTTTCAAGCAGCACAAAAAACATTATTTCTCACACACACCTCTTGTCTACTCTCTTACATGCCTCCCCAATACTTACAATCCCCTATAAAAGTGACCTTGTCAAACTAGAATCTTGCTACAATAAAATTGCCAAATTTGTCACAGATGTCTCATATAGGTCATATCACTGTGCATCTCTTAAACAGCTAAAATGGCTTGAACTTCCTCAGCTACTACACTGCAATCAACTGACCTTTGCCCACAAAGTCCTCCATCAACCAGATTAATCCCTGTCTCTCCAAAAAAGATATACAGCCATATATTACCTCTAGATCCCTCTGCTCTGGCAATAAACTCCTCCTACACATCACCAAAGCACACAATGCAGCAGTTGAATCACTTTTTTCAAACTATATCCCAGAACTATGGAATAAACTACCAATCTCACTTGCTTCAAACTGCACTTCTTTGCAATTTAAAAAAAAACGCCTAAAATTACATCTAAAAACACCTGGCTCTGTCCCTGCAACTCTTCAGAATAGCCCATTTCCCCTGCCCCTGTAACTAGACATCCCTTCTGAACTTCTGCTTTGCCTTCATAACTAGAATTTCCTTCTGCATTATTATTTGGTAGATTTATCAGACTTAATTGCAAGGAATAATGTATTCTCTCCATCACTGATTTGTTATGACTGTGTTGTAAATGGAAATGTCATTGAATTTCTCTTACTACATTGTAATTGTAAATGTAGAATTCTCATGAGTTGTACATAACAATAGTATGTAATATTTGTTTTTATGAGAACTTCTGTTATTTCTTCTATGTATTTTTCTTTGTATAACTGAAGCTTTTCTCCCCAGGCCTCCGCTGAAAAAGGACCTTGTCCAATAGGACTTTCCCAGTAAACAAATGTAAAATAAAATAATAAATAAACTGCAGCTTCAGCAGCCCAAACACATGTTCTATGATATTTCTTGTTTAAGCATGTGCCTTATAATAGTGTTCTTCAGCTGGTGTGTGTGCATTTCTGATGGGTATAATCAGCCATGTTTCCAGAGCATAAACTGCATCCCCCAGTAAGTGACCCTGTGGGAAATCCCCATAGTAAACATCTCATACAGTTGACAGTTGTACCAGATATGTGAGCCGTGGTAACTGCCTGAGTTGCCAGCACACACATTCAAGATGATTCCCTTAGTGTTACACATGACCTGGCAGCTAATGGAGTGGAACCCCTTTCTGTTTATGTACACCCTTCCCTGTTCCCTGGGTGGTGCTTTGATTTCTACATGTGCACAGTCTATGGCACCCGGGACTTCAGTGTAGTGTGCTACATGGTAGAACTCCTGCATAGTTCTGGCTCTGTCCTGAGGTGTATGGGGAAAATATATGTACTCACTGGTATGTTGCAGCATAGCATTCAGGAACTGATGTAGGATCCTAGATGCTGATTCCTCTGACACCACCAGCATGTCCCCTGTTAGTCTCTGAAAGGTTCCTGTAGATAACATTCTAAGTGCTACACATAGCTTAGTCTCACTGGAACTGGTTCCCTGTCTGTTTGCCCCTGCTCTCAGCTGAGGATGACAGAAGATGCAGAATTCCTGTAGTGTGTCTTTATTTACCCTGTAGCACACTATAATTTCCAACCTCATTCACATTATAAATAGTTAAACAGGATCTAAAAACCTTCTCTTTCTTGGTCGTGGTCTATCAGCAGCAGCAGCAGCAGCTGCATAGACTTGGGCCTGTTGCACATACACATGAATAACAGCAACAGCAGCCCCTGACATTCTTTCTCAGTAGCCTAGTTTCCGTGGCTGTATTCCAATAGACTTTGGAATTAGCGGGAAAAACCAGCACTGAGTCTACATGGTTGTTATATAGCTTGTTGAATAGCTCCTCCATCTTGTATTGGTTGTGTAGGCTTTATTGAATTTGCACCTGTATCTCTGAGAATAAGGAATATTCTGTGAAACAGCAATGTCAGATTTAATATTTGTAAGTTCCTATTTTATGATATTCAGTCTCACTATTCAAGGAGTTCCTCTTAAAAGCTGCAGAATTTAAAACTGCAACTATTTGAGATGTAGATGCATCTGCTTGCTCTACCTCCTGAATGCTCACATTAAATATATGTTTAGTGAACAGATGTATGTGATCATACTTACACAAGCTTGCCATCTTCTCAACGAGCTGCACAAAACCTTGGTTCAACTGCTTTACAGATAATCCCATCCTTAGGCTTATGACCAGGATTCTGGATGAGCTGCTAATGGGAGAAAGAAGACTGAAGAACCAATGTCTGCTTAATTGTTTCTGGTTAGATCAGGTGCTGTCGTTGTGGGGAACTGCCTGCCTACAGTATCCTGAGAAGGGATCGTATAAACAAAAAGGGAGGGGGTGTAGCAGTCCTCTTTAAAAATAATCTACAAGTCACCATATCTAACATAAATCTACCTATATTTAATAACTCAGAAATCCTAGTCACTAAACTTCAAATCAACAAATTCAAATCCATTAACATCGCTTGTATTTACCTTCCCCCTGGTAATAACATTAATACCCTTGAAAACATTCTTAACTGGATATCTATCAATCTTCCACAAGAAACCTTAATACTTGGGGACTTTAACATCGATTGGAAGTCCTGCAGTACCCCTCAGCCCACCACCCACATTAATCTTCATGGCTTCTCTCAAGTTATAACCTCCCCCACAAGAATTGATAAAAGCAACAATAAAGAAAGTATACTAGATTGGATTCTTACAAACTCCCCACATCTTACATACAAGGCAGAAACCCTCCCTGATAATCTAAGTGATCACGTACTCACTTATATCATCAGACACAAAATTAACTTACCTAACCCAACTACATATCGTACAATCAGGACTAAAAAATCATTCAATCCAGAACTTTTCCAGTTAGAACTTAAACACTGTGACTGCTCACCACTAAAAACACTTCCCCTAGATAAAGCAGTTGACTACTTTAATACCTCATTCTTATCCATCCTTAACCAACATGCCCCTGTACGCTCTATTAGAAGTAACACTAAACCTGCCCCATGGCTCACCAAAGAAACTAGACAGAAAATTCTCCTCAGAAACAAATCTTGGTCAAAATGGCACACTACCAGGAATCCAACAGACCACCAAACCTTTAGACAACTTAGGAATACCACTAAAAAAGCTATCCTGCTAGATAAAAAAACTTTTACATCCAACTACAACAAACTAACCAAAGAAATCCACAAAAGTTTTGGTCCAGCATCAACAAACTCCTACACCCAGGCCAATCTATAACGCCTTCCCCTCTAGGCTCTAACCAAGAAAACCCAACACAAACTGCTAATGCCTTTAATTCTTTCTTTACAGATACCATTCAAACTCTAGCTAAGCAATTATCTCCTACTTCCCCCAATCTAACCACCTCTTCCACTTTCCCTATTCCATTACTTCAGCTAAAACCAGTTCCTACATCCTTTATTTGCTCTCTACTAGAAAAATTAAAACCTACCACCCCCTCTGCTGACCATCTACCTGCTGAGTACCTGCAAAAAGGTGCCAAAGCCATAGCCCTCCCCATTTCCATACTCATAAACAGAACTATATCCGAAGGAAATATCCCATCTATCTGGAAAATCTCACACATCATCCCCCTTCATAAAGGTGGTAACTCTATCGACATCTCAAACTATAGACCAATAGCCTTACTCTCTCCACTAGCAAAAATAATGGAAAAATGTGTCCATAAGCAAGTACTCACCCATCTAATTGATAATAACTTACTTGCCAACTGTCAACATGGATTTAGACCTAACCACAGCACCACCACAGCCCTCCTCTCCTTCACAGACTGTATAAATTCTAACCGTAATAACAATACCCATTCCTCCTCTGTCTTCATTGATTTATCCAAGGCTTTTGATATGGTTAATCACCAGCTCCTTATTCAAATACTTAAAACTCTTTCTCTTGATTCTCTAGCATTACAATGGTTTAAATCCTACTTAGATAATAGACAACAAGCAGTACTATGGGAAGGTAACCTATCCTCTCACCTCCCATTTTAGGCCCACTGTTATTTTCCATTTTCATTAATGACCTCCACCTAGCAATCCCACATGCCACCTGCATTCAATATGCAGATGACTCCACTATTATTTGCTCAGCTAATACCCCTGCCGAGCTACAATCTCTTACACAAAATGCATTTAACACAGTGGAACAATGGTTTTTAAACCGTTGCCTTTACTTAACCCAAAAAAAACCAAACTCCTACTTTTTACTCCTACTCGTAGGACTGCCCCTCTTCACTTTACTCTTACATCCAACAATGGGACTCTCATATCTCCTGACATAACCACCAAACTTCTTGGAATTACTATAGATAATAATCTAAACTTTGACACTCATACTAACATCACTGTAAAAACAGTAAATAAGAAACTGGGATCCCTTTACAGAATCAAACCCTTCCTCACTCCCACAACCAAAATCGCTATAGCTAGAACTCATTAATCACTACCTTACTCTATGCCTCACCCATATACACCAATCTCTCAAAACATAATCTAAACAAACTTGCTACTGCCTATCACTCCATTGCTAGATTTGCCACAGGTTCTCCTTTTCGTACACATCACTGCAACAACCTAAAACAACTAGGATGGCTTGAGTTTCAAAACCAGATACTATCTCAACAACTCATTATTATCCATAAGAGCTTGTACTACCCCACCTATACACCTATACTGACTACCCTCATCACCCCCTATAACAATCTCAAGAACCTACGCTCCTCCAGTAAGCCACTTATTACTATCAACAAATCCAACAACTCAGCTGGAGATTCTCTTTTCTCTAACTCCATAGGCAAACACTGGAACAAACTTCCCCCTGAACCCCTATCTCTGACCTCCACAAGACTCTTTAAACTAAGAATAAAACAATTTCTCAGTTCTCATTGGCTTTGTCCTTGTACTAACCCTGACTAAATATCTTCTCTGCTCCTAGCAAGAGTATATTCTACCAATTTACATACTCTTGCTGCCTCTTAGATACCTTTATCTCACTACATCATATGATACATTTCTATAATGTATCAACAGTATATACTTTCTGTTATCCTGCTACCAATTGAAAATTACTAATTTGTTTCTATTTCTATTGCATTGCATATCACCTCAGCACAACCTAGGTATCCTTGTAATGTCAACTGAACCTAATCAGTATGTTTGTATTCTGCTTGACCCTTTTTAATTATTATTATAATTCTTTTAATTTGAAACAATTTATTACAGTCATATATTGTGTATGTGAATGGCTGTAACTGTTTAGAGCTATTTTACTACTGTTATTTTGCTTTGAACTTATTTTTTACTGTATAAAGTTTTCTGTGCTGGAGCTTTTCTCCCCGGGCCTCTACTGAAAATGGATTTTATTCCAGTTAGACTAGCCCGGTCAACAAATGTAAAATAAATAAATAAATAAAAATAAAAAAATAAATGAACTCCAGTGATGAAACTGGAGACAAGACAGGAGTGCAGTAATAACTCGTTAAGTTAGCAAGTGTAAGTGGGGCTTGATGGGTCACCATAAGAGAGGCCTATCATAGTGCAGGTCACAGCACTTCCAATGCAGTATCCATTGAACACATTTTCATTCACATTGGAGGCTTCCTGGTGTTCATATCATTTATTTATGCAACATTTGTTTACCAGGAAAGTCTGACTGGGAACAGAGCCATTTTTCAACAGAGACCTGGGGAAAAAAGCTCCATAACAATTTACAACAAACTTACAATAATACAAAAATACATAGTATACAAGTATGTACAAGAAGAGCAAAGGAAAAACAAGGTGTGTTGATTCAGAGGATGGGGATAAGGGGAGAGGGGCAGGTGATAAATGGGGTAAAAGGTGGGTAGAAAGGGAAAGTTGTGGGGGTGGTAGGGGAAGAAGATAGAGTATAAGAGGTGTATTTACACAAGCAAGATATGACATAGATGAACTGTAGATTTTGAGGTAGGAAAGATAGGAGGTTTTGGATTTAGCCAGGGGATGAGGAGGAGAAAACCCAGTTTTTACTCAAGTAGTCTCTGAGTAGTTTCTTGAAATTTAGGTTTTACGCTGCTATAGATTGTGGGATACTGTTCCAGAGTTTGGAAATGTAGTTTGAGTAAAGAGTGTCTCCAACACTATTGTTAGATTTGGAAATTTGTATAAGGGATTTATATGAGGAGTGGAGGACTCCATTATTTGTGTAAGGGTGGAGCAGTTGTTGGAGGGTAGGGGATTTGTCTGGATGGTGAATGAGTCTATGGGTGGTAATGTGGTGGGTGAAGGTTAAATGGATGGGCAGTTCTAGCCAGTTAGGCTGTTGTGATGCCAGGCAGTGATGGGTTCAATGAGAAGAGTTTGTTGCAGACTTAGCAATTTTATTTTTATAGCAAGCCTCAAGTTTTGATAATTCATTTTTTTTAAGTTTGTGAGGATAGGAGAGGCATATAGTAATGTTCTGGCAATTTCCTGTCTGGTAGTAGGGATGAAGAAAGGTTTAATTCCATAAAGAGACCCTAGTTTTACATGTGTTTTTTTGATGGCTTTTGCTGGGTGTTTGTTGGATTTCATGTTGTTGTCAATTATCACACCTAGCAGTTTAGTTTGGGACACTTTTGATATAGTATTATTATCTGATGATTATATATGAAATGAAGATAGCGACTCAGGGGATTTACCAGGATGAAAAATCATGAGCTTAGTCTTATTTGGGTTGAGAATCAGTTGTGAGTCTGATAGGTAAAATTCTACAGCTGAGAAGGCCTGTTGTGTTGTTACTTTGAGTTAATTTTGGGTAGATGCAGCACAGATGGGTGCAGAGTAATCTGCGTATTGAACAATGTTGGCAAGATCGATAGTAGTGAGAAGTTTATTGGTAAAGATGGTGAAAAGAAGTGGACCCAGGATAGAGCCCTGAGAGACCCCCATGGACACAGGTAAAAGAGAAGATAGCTCCTGTTGCCATTTGACAGCATGATGTCAACCAGTTTTATAATTATGAAACCAAGCTAGAGTTGCTTGACTAAGTTTAAGAGACCCTAGCTTAGTGAGGAGTTTCTGGTTGAATGTTTTAGAGAGATCTAAGAAAATGGAGGAAACTACTTTCCCTTCATTTCTGTATTTGTTTATAGTGTTTGCTAGGCTTAGAAGAGCAGTTGTGGTACTGTGGTTGGGGCAGAAATCATGTTGTGTATCTCTTAGGTGGTTGTTAGATAAAAGATTGTTCAAGAGTTGTGTACGGATGTATTTTTTAGTGCTTTGGATAGTGGGGATAAAATTGCTATGGGTGTGTAATTAGTGAGCTCAGTAAAGTTCCCTCCTTTATGCAGTGGGTGATGTACAATATTTTCCAGAGCAGCAGGATGTAGAGTTCTGAAAAAGAGTAGTTCATCAGAAATTAGGAGATGGCATCAGCTGCTATTTTAAGGAATTTGGAAGTTAAATTATTGGCTGCAAGGGAGGTGGGTTTGAGTCTGCTGAGAAGTTATTTTATGGTGGTAGTTTGGATCAGCTGGAAGGAGAATGCATCTTTTGTTTCCATGGATGTAGTTGGGATGGTCAGTGGAGATTTATAGTTATTCTTAATTAGTGAAAGTATTGATTCAGTAAAGAATGCATTGAAGTAGCTATGTTGTCATGATTACTAGTAACTGATGGGGTTGATGTAGATTATTGTTGAAGTATTTGTTTTATGGTGGGCCAGAATTTTTGTGGGTTGTTATGGTATTTTAACTGAATATTGCTGTAGTAGTTTTTCTTATCTAATTTTACATGAGTTTTAATTGTATTTCTAAGATTACATTAGTGGTCAATGTTGGCTTGGGTTTTGTTAGTGTGCCATTGTGCCCAGACTTTATCTCTTTGTTTAAGTAGATTTGTGGTTTATTTTGTAAGCCACAGTGCATAATAAGCTTTAAATCTTATAGATCTACATGGGCACAGTTTATTTAGAATATTGAGGAAAGTAATTTTAAAGTAGTCTACTGCAGTATCTAGGGGGAGTGAGTAGTTTACTGCAGTATCTAGGGGGAGTGAGCAGTCTACTGCAGTATCTAGGGGGAGTGAGTAGTTTACTGCAGTATCTAAGGGGAGTTAGCAGTCTACTGCTGTATCTAGGGGGAGTGAGTAGTCTACTGCAGTATCTACGGGGAGTGAGCAGTCTACTGCAGTATCTAGGGGGAGTGAGCAGTCTACTGCAGTATCTAGGGGGAGTGAGCAGTCTACTGCAGTATCTAGGGGGAGTGAATAGTCTACTGCAGTATCTAGGGGAGTGAGTAGTCTACTGCAGTATCTAGGGGAGTGAGTAGTCTACTGCAGTATCTAGGGGGAGGGAGCAGTCTACTGCAGTATCTAGGGGGAGTGAATAGTCTACTGCAGTATCAAGGGGAGTGAGTAGTCTACTGCTGTATCTAGGGGGAGTGAGTAGTCTACTGCAGTATCTAGGGGGAGTGAGTAGTCTACTGCAGTATCTAGGGGGAGTGAGCAGTCTACTGCAGTATCTAGGGGGAGTGAATAGTCTACTGCAGTATCTAGGGGGAGTGAATAGTCTACTGCAGTATCTAGGGGAGTGAGTAGTCTACTGCAGTATCTAGGAGGAGTGAGCAGTCTACTGCAGTATCTAGGGGGAGTGAGCAGTCTACTGCAGTATCTAGGGGAGTGAGTAGTCTACTGCAGTATCTAGGAGGAGTGAGCAGTCTACTGCAGTATCTAGGGGGAGTGAGCAGTCTACTGCAGTATCTAGGGGAGTGAGTAGTCTACTGCAGTATCTAGGGGAGTGAGTAGTCTACTGCAGTATCTAGGGGAGTGAGCAGTCTACTGCAGTATCTAGGTGGAGTGAATAGTCTACTGCAGTATCTAGGGAGAGTGAATAGTCTACTGCAGTATCTAGGGGAGTGAGTAGTCTACTGCAGTATCTAGGGGAGTGAGTAGTCTACTGCAGTATCTAGGGGGAGTGAATAGTCTACTGCAGTATCTAGGGGGAGTGAGTAGTCTACTGCAATATCTAGGGGGAGTGAGTAGTCTACTGCAGTATCTAGGGGGAGTGAGTAGTCTACTGCAGTATCTAGGGGGAGTGAATAGTCTACTGCAGTATCTAGGAGGAGTGAGTAGTCTACTGCAGTATCTAGGAGGAGTGAGTAGTCTACTGCAGTATCTAGGAGGAGTGAGTAGTTTACTGCAGTATCTAGGGGGAGTGAGCAGTCTACTGCAGTATCTAGGGGGAGTGAATAGTCTACTGCAGTATCTAGGGGGAGTGAATAGTCTACTGCAGTATCTAGGGGAAGTGAATAGTCTACTGCAGTATCTAGGGGGAGTGAGTAGTCTACTGCAGTATCTAGGAGAGAGAGAGTTAAAATCTTTTTTGTTCCGAATCTGTCTAAAGGTGGTGTACAACATGTATGACATTGCAGACAGGAATACCACTTCCTGCTTACCAGCAGAAATAGTTTCCCAGTTCATTTTTCTGACCCACAAATCTATATTGTAGGCTGGCAGCTCATGGGTTGGAGGGTTTTACACAGGACAGAGATGTCCTGGAGAAGATAAGATGGGCATGTGATAGCAGATTATTTAGTCTTCTGTCTGTAAGGCTGATACTTTTCAATGTTTTTTGTCACAGGAGTTTAATGCCTTAATCACACTTGCACACACACACACACACACACACACACACACACACACACACACACACACACACACACACACACACACATATATATATATATATATATATATATATACATACACACGCACACACACACACACACACACACACACACACACACACATATATGTGTGTATGTGTGTGTGTGTGTGTGTGTGTGTGTGTGTGTGTGTGTGTGTGTGTGTGTGTGTGTGTGTGTGTGTGTGTGTGTGTATATGTATATATATATATATATCTATATATATATATATATATATATATATATATATATATATATATATATATATATACATATACATATCTCTCTGTCATAAATACTTCTCAACATGCTTATATGGTCCAATAATAAATATTACCAATGGTCATTAAGACCTGGTTTGAATAATATTCCCAAGTTAATAATCCACATGTGTTCTTTCCTAGTTAAAATGTCATGCTTTTTAGAAACCATAAGATGATCTCCCTCCACTTTATCTATCCCCAAAAATACAAAATGAGCTGTATTATGAACTAGTTTATATTTATATATTGCACTACATGAACATCTACATTTGATATCACTTACATGTAATGCTATACGTTGTTTTTGTGAGCATGACATTTGTCCAATGTAGAAAGACCCACATTGACACACCGCCATGTATGCAATCCATTCACTCATGCATGTTATCAGATGTCTTATAGCATAAACTTTAGGGGTATTTATAGATGTGAAGGATTTAGTTCTGGATATCAACTTGCAAAATTTACAATGTCCACAATAAGTACTACCTACTATTGTTTTTACTACAGCACGCCTATCATAAGTGCGTCCCTTAGTAGATGAAGGTGGGAAACTTAGACTGACAACTACTTTTGGCACTAATATGTTTAGGATTCAATCAGTAATAGCCAAATATTGGCATATATTAAAATCAGATCATTTTTTTTGCACCATTGATGGATGATAAATGTAGGTTTAGTTACCGCAGGGGAAAAACTTTGGGTGAGCACTTTTCATCACATAAAAAGGATGCACTTCTGATAGGGGTGCTGTAGTAAAAACATTAGCAGGTAGTACTTATTGTAGACATTGTAAATTTTGCAAGTTGATATCCAGAACTATACCATACAACGCAGATTGAATGCACTTCATTCCAGAGTAGTGGGTATTTATCGCAACTAATTAAACAATTTTTCTTACTGGAGTTTTGCAGACTGTGTCTTTGTTAAATCTTCACAGAAATCACAAGCCTCACAAAACTGTCTACTTTTGATGCAAGGGTTTAAACAGGTTCAAGTCATATGAAATCTCTGTAGTCTTCCTGTTCTGTTGCACTTCTTAGTTTCTTCAGAGATGCCTTTGAGGAACCCCTAAATTCACCAATAACCTATATTGCATTTCAAAAAAACTTATTTCTCTGCAAATAGGCCAGCTGGTGTTCCACATTGCCTCAAAACCATAGTGCACTTAAACCTTAGACTTGGAATAGAATTTTCAGGTATAACCACTTAAGTTGGTATATCCATTTAACTCCTTTGAAGCCAGGGCCACTTCAGGCACCAGATATCTAATCTGCATCCCCCATTTCATATTGTATACACATCTGCTTACAGTTCACTGTTTACAAAGGAACAATATGGAAAGTCATTGCAGTCGGATGGAATACTTTACATACTACGCTATAAACAGATATTGCTTTTTACAGCATTTTGTTCTTTGCCCATCTTTATGGCATATTGTTGGTTTATATGTTGTATAAAATGAGCTGTAAATGTAACTGTTGTGAAGAAGCACTGTTAATATGACAATGTATAGATGAGCTGTAACAATTTTTTCTGCATAGCTCTGAGATCTTTCAGTTGTGCTATTGTGTCATGACAGTCTTAGCTGACCGAGTGCCAGTAGCACTGAATGTTCATTCTGGAGATGTGTGAGCTAAGTACAGTTACAGGAACTTACTTCTTTCTAGTTTCATATAAATCAACAATCCATAACAGTATGCGTTCTCCTATGCATTCAGGTAAACATGTGCACGTAGATTAAAAGAGAAGGATAATGTTTTCTTTCCAGAGTTTGTTGCTGTTGCTAAGCATTTTTCGTACACTTCAAGTTGTGATTTTACCAATTTGATCCTTTACTTTAATCTATTATGCATTTCCATATATCAACAGGACCTTCACATATCCCTGACAATAGCATGCATAACATTTCTAGAAACCTGACAGATGCTTTCACAAAGTATCTGTACAGCTATCTATTGGATGAAGTAATGAATAAATGAATGAACAAACATGATACATTCTAGTGAGCCCTTTAAAAGCAAATTGTGCAACTATACTATGGAGTGCTTTTCAAATTAAGAATATATCATATATGTTGAAAAAATGAATGATATACAATACGTACTTTTTTTCTGGAAAGAAACGATTATTTTAAAGTAAGTCTTTTACAGTTTGAGAAACTTAGTGGTTTGTTGAATACAGTTCTCATGTTACATTTTTCAACATAAAATATCTAAGGAAAAATGCATGCCAAAGTAAAACTGCAAAGATTTGTTTAAAATCATCCTCTGTTGGATTTTTCATAAGATCTGGCTTTCATTTTAGTGAACCATTGTAAGTTTAAATTTAAAATAAATGATTCCTGATATCTAATTACGGAGAACATGTCAAGTCACCCTAAGTGGTAAGCAAACTCCCATCAGTTTCTAAAAGGACTAAGAAAAACTTTCAAAGAATATTATAGCTCAATTAACTCAGTTAAGGTCAAGCGTACTTTTGTAGAAGATTTTGAGTAAAAATGAGGAGCACAAGAGGAGGGAAGTGTAATTGCCTTTACAAAGACATCAGGGCATCATCAATCTTGACAAGATCATACCTTTCTTTGACAAAGTCAGACTTAATAATACATTTCACTGACCAATCATTTTACCTTAACCTTTGCAGAATGTATTGCCTGTAGAACAGTAAGGCAGTGATTTATGGGTCTTTTATTTTTGTGCTGTGGAAGTTGATGGTGCTTAGGTAACTAATTATCTTAACAATTTAAGTTTTTTTAGATATTTTTTATGAATTATCATCCCTGAATTATTTAATTTTGGAAAAGAACAATGAAAGCAATACTAAAAAATGACATTCTGAATTGTATACACTTCGTTTTTCAAAATTACCTGTTCAAAACTTGGCCCTCTAATAAGGCAATTAGTGATTATTAGCTACTTTACAATTACCCATGAAATATATTAATTACTTCAAGAAATGTCCTCAGTATGAATTGCAGGTCATTAGTGTTTCCTATTAGTCCATTAATATTGGTTTGAATGCAGTCTATCATGTTGTCAGAAATGGAATAACAATTTAACAGTGTTCACACATATTAGTCTCTTATTAGAATATCAAATGTATAGATGTTGCTTGCATGACCAATACATATTTTTGAATAAATCATTTAATTACTGTGTTTAATGTATACAAAAGTAAAGAGGGTGAGGAGGAGTTTCATGTCATGCACATCAGGGGCTCAGTTTGGCATCGGAAAGTAGAACATTTACAAGAAACTGGCAAAGCAATATCAGCAAACTAGAGAAAATACAAGTGCACTTGTGTATTGAGCAAGAGGATGCTCAGTTTCAAATGTAATTATGTCCTCTGACTGTTACGATTGCAAATAATGTTTAGACTTTCTGTTATAATGAATGAGAAGCATCTTCTGATACTAAACAATGTAGATGAAAAATACATTATGTAATGAGCATTGCAAAATAAGTAAATAAAAACAGTATGCTTCTTTTTTGTAATTTTTAAGAAGAAATTCATTGAATAATAAGAAGCACACAATGATTTCAATTACTTACAATTTGCTAAGACTTATATACCATCATGAATCTAGTATATTAACTACTGACTATGTTTAGGGTTCAACAAGTTTGGGACAGGAATAAAGAACAAATGATTATCCCATTAGTCATTCCACTAAACAGTCTGAGACTCAGGCTCTGGAACTGATACAGTGTAATTACTTTTGTTAAGAGACCATGCAACTCATTAAAGGCCTAAGTCTCTAACTTAGCCAACAAAGCACATATTTAAGCATTGCTTTTTTGCTTAAGTGCCAAAAAAAGCAAAGTGTTAAAGACAGATGAAACTTCAAAACTCATGTAGTATTTTGTAAAATGTTCTAAGCTGCTTTCCCAAGACAGCCTGTTTATCGCTGGCTAAGGTCACGCTACATTCAACAAATCAGTATGTATTGATTCTGAGTATGGTATAGAAAGAATTTTTGTTTTTCCACAGTGAACTAGTATGCATCTGTAATTATTCATTCTAATATGTTTTAGCACGTTATACCAAGGGACTACACAAATGTGTGAAGACTGATATCCATTTCCCTTGTTAGACTTTCAAATATAACAGGGTTTATATGCCATTGTACCTAGTTCATCAAATATCAAAGATACCTCCTAATACATGATTTTTCTGACATCAAAATTAAGCATAACATTATGGCTACATTACACTGTCATACAGAAACATCTAATGACGTTTAGAAAGCAAAATAATGAAAAATTAACGTTATGCAAAAATACCAGCTTTAAAACAGTACATGCAATACATTATCAGAAATCTGATTTCATTATGTTTTTACAAGAGTACTATATCTTAAAGTAGTTAGAAAACATATTTTATTTTGTTTTGAAAAAAAAAAAAATTCTAGCCTAAATACACAGATACACATAAAAATACAAACACACACACAGACACATACATACATGCATAGATACATCAACACATAGATACGCACACACATACGGACACATATACCCATGAATGCATAAGGGGATATGTACACATTTCCACCCACACAAAACATATAGCTACACCCATAAATTTAAACATAGTTTATTATGATTATAATTAAGCTGGGTTGTCATTAGAATATCTACTTTAGTTACTGAATGAAGAAACACCTTTCTGTACATTTTTTCCAAGTCATACTGCCTGTTTATGTGCTTCAGGATATAGAAAATATCTTGACTATCTTCCTGGTGGAAAAACAAAATAATATAAGGGTGTCTTTCACTTGTGCAATAGATTGCTAATAAATCCTCACTCAGATACATAAGACATTTGGCTTAAAACGTCAGGTTGGTTTGGTCATGTTATGGCTCCTTATTCTTTTTAGATCTGTATAACTATGCCAATGGTCTTACAATGTGACATGATGTATTTAAATACTTCTGACAAACCTCATGATCTCATGCCATTTTAGGATGCAGATTTTTTTAAATATCACTTTAAACCCTTATGTCAAGAGAGTAATATCTAGCTTGAAAAATTCTCTGTAGAATATTCTTTTATATGCCTATTTGTTAAATGTTTAACAACGAATTTGTTTACAGAAGGTCAATGTTTACTTTTTCTTGATATTGAAGTACCTGTTAAAATTTACAGGACAAAAAATAATGATCAATAAAATACCAAAAATGTCTGTGAAAAAAATGGTGACATAGGTGAAATAGACATACCCCGGGATTCATGAAGCTTGCGCCAGGCACAGGCGTAGCATAGGCGGAAAAACGCCAAATATGGCCGTTGAGCGATTCAGGTACGATCCAATACCACATGCACTACCGGCGTATGCCAGAACTGCGCAGCCCTCGGCATAGGTATGCTAATCACCCCATGCACAGTGTCGCACCATGCAAATGAAGGCAGATAGTGATTCATGAAGTGGTGCAGGTGTAGCGTAAGCCCACGGAAATGTAAACCAAAAAACATGGTTTACATTTTCCCAAACAGAACATCGGAGCTATGGAAGCGGACCAGACTCGTGTATTACAAAGTTAACATATGCCAATGGCGAAATACACAGCCAATGGCATAAGAAAAGAAGCAAAACACCTAAAAAACAACATTTAATGTCATGTCCACAGTAACGCACAGTACAACTGCAGGGCATGTGTGCGCAAACTGGAACATAAAGAAATTATATAAAAATGTCATAAAATCGCAATGTAATACAAATCAGGTATACACCATAATACACAATGGTAGGCATGGAACACCACAACCAAGGTGCAAGGGTTGCTAAGGGCCTGCGACAGTGTTTGGCATGGTAATTATGAATTAGTAGTCAATGCCATGCAAATGAGGCAGATAATACTGAATCACAAATGTCCCGCCAGATGAAGGTTGTACCAAATGGCACAGCGCTATAACACTGAGGAGTGGCTCATAGGAGATACATGACAGCAGCAGAGGGCTGTGCCACCATAGCAGTAAGCACATTGGAGCAATGCAAATCTGGCCTGGCCATTGCTAAGCAAAGCTGCAGGACAGGGGTAGGGAGGAAGGTATAGAATAGTTTAGCTGAGAACACACATGGTGCTCAAAAGCGCATGTGTACGAAGATGAAAACGTGCCCAAAACCCAGTAAGTGGATGCACGCATTGCGAACAATAGCACAAACAGGAAGGTCAGGGGGAAGAAAAGAAGGAAATGCCGAAGTAGGGTAATTGGAGTACTAATGAGCAATCAACACCAATCAACTCACGGCGGCCAATCGACGGCAGCTGAAAAGTCTGCTCACAGAAACCTGCAAAACAGGATAGGGGAGGCATTGGAATGCAAAGAAAGGAGGGGAGGCATTGGATTGCAAAGATAGGAGATCTGTCATAGCAGAGCAAAGCAAACCAACAGTAGACTGGCAATAGCACACATTACGCAAGATACGCCAGGTCTAGGAAAGTACAAATGAAAACAGGCTGCTGGATGCATGCCAGAAAATGGTAGGTGGAACGTGCAGAAATGTAAAGGGAAGATCAAGAGGTAATCCACATCAGCCATATGTAATTCAACACCAAAGGCACCACAATAGTAGTTCCCGTAGTAAAACACATAAGATACCCTGTAGCTACGATCGTACATACACACCCTATGACATCATCGGTGTTCACAGCACAATAGTATAAAGTGTGAAAGCACCCTACACACACCTGTGTATTCCCAAATACTGCACCATAGGTGTAAACACACGGAGAACTTTTAAAATGTACATGTTAGGAGCTGCCATAGCTGTGATTCATCAGCATGTGTTAGAGACTGAAGGTGTTGTAGAGGATGATGCTGACAACCACCGCAGGCCCCGGAGGAGGAGAAGAGTGTTCAGACCAAGGGTAACCTACCAGGGGCTACATGATCTGGAGATAGTAGAGCATTACAGAGTGGACAGGGACATCCTACAGCAAATAGTGGAGCTGCGCCGGCCACGCCTGAGAACCAGAAACAACAGAGGGGAACCCATTGCAGTGGACACGAAGGTATGTGTAAGCTTGCGAATACTAGCCATAGGTACCTGTCAAAGGCTAACTGGAGATATAATGGGGATCTCACAGGCATCAGCATCCAGGGTACTACACCAGTTCCTGGATGCCATGTTACCACATGCCAATGAGCATATATACTTCCCCCGAACACAGGAGGAGTTGGCCAGCAATATGCATCACTTCTACCATGTGGCACACTACCCGGAGGTACTGGGTGTGATAGACTGCACGCACATACAAATCAAGTCACCACCCGGTGAGCATGGTAGGCACTACATAAACCGCAAGGGATTCCACTCCATCAACTGCCAGGTCGTGTGCAATGCCCAGGGCATTGTCATGGATGTGTGTGCTGGCAGCCCTGGAAGCTACCATGACTCCCATATCTGGCATGCCTCACAGCTGTATCAGGTATTTGTCAGGGGGGACATCCCACATGGCCATCTTGTGGGGGATGCTGGCTATGCACTGGAGCCATGGATGATGACTCCCATCAGAAATGCACACACACCCATGCAAGAACGCCATAATGAGGCACACGCACAAACCAGAATTATCATAGAGCATGTGTTCGGGATGCTAAAATCATGGTTCCCATGCTTGGACACATCTGGTGGAGCCTTACAGTACTCTCCAGGCACGTGTGCCCACATCGTCATAGTATGTGCCATGCTACATAATATGATCCTGCGGAAACAGCTGCAGCAGGGACAAAATGGTGAAGGCCCTCATAGCCCACCGCAATTGCCAAGGCCATCACAGGCACAGAGGGATTCAGACCATGAACACACTGTGCCAGCCCCAGTAGGCAGACGGAGGCGTGCCCAATATGCCTACACCTTGGCAAAGAGGGAACGTATAGCACATACTTTGACAGTGTAGGCCCCTACGGACTGACACACCACTCCAACTGCACACACAGTAAAATTGATGGCACACAAACATGACCACCTGTAAATTGTAATGTATAAGTGGCCCACTGTGTGAATCCTACCTAGGCAGCCCTCAAACGTTGTACACACAACAGCTATCGGAACACGGAATGTCAACACCTGAACAGTACATGTGCCTATCAGCATATGGTGGTGCTGTGTGTATAGGTTCCCAGGTATATCGTTAGGTACACGGCCGATTGTCAGAGGCCATACACCAAACGGGGCAAACAGTGTCCGCTATCGCCACAACATCGAGTAACCAACTGTCGCTTAGTGGAGCAGAGACAATTGTGGGAGCACATGTGTGTAAGCACTGTTCTGCACACACTCAGCACGGAGTCCCTGCTGCGTTAATGAGGGGCTCCACATAATATAATCATGGATGTTGTGTCAAGGCATGGGGTGTACCCATGACAGATATTTGTCACCCCAGCATGCTCCACCTACGGTCGTTTGAAGGTGTAGCACAGTATCGTGTGTGGCTCACTGTGATATACATACCCAATGCCGGAGCACATCCAGTAAACATCACATGGACATACCATTAACTGGACTCAGCAATATGTAAACTAACTGAGTTACCCATGCGAGTGCAGTATGGAGTAACAGCCATAGTATACTCCACGTACAAAACGACATAACACGTGTACAAATCCCAGATGGCCATGTGTTAAATGCAGTGACCGTCATGCATGTTCCCGGTCCCACATCCTGCAAGGGATGTAACGTAATCCCAAAGGCATGAGTAATGCATGTCGGATGCAGGTCATCAGATCATATGTGTAGCACACATTAGCGGGAATATGCATTGCCCACTGCTGGTAAGCGACGTTTAAATATGACTATATGGATATGCGCGAAACAGGGATAAGCTTCTCCGAATATCGCGCAGATCACAGTCAATGATGTCCAGAACATGTGAAACCAGCATTAATCACCCTTGTACTAATAGTGCCTGCTCTGAAGGGTAAAACGACCACTGCCAGGAGTAGAACACGCAATCATGTATAGAATCACCTAACACTATTGCTAGCCAAGATGTACCTATGGTAGGGTTGCCACCTCTTCAAATGAGCAATGTGGGGCACACGTCAGATGTCTGCAGGCCGACACATACACCCAGCCAGTATGAAATTGAGAACTTCACTATTTTGCCTAGATAAAAGCTCATCCTTGTAATGTTTACTTACTTATTCTATTTCTAGAACATATAGGTGGTTCAGATACAGAATAACTGTTTCATGCAACTATTACATAAACTATAGGAAATAAGTATGTTCTAAAATCTCAGGACATTTGCCATGTTTACAAATATTATGCAGGACACAACTGCCCAAAGAGGGACTGTCCCTCGCAGAGTGGGACAGCTGGTAACCCTAACCTACGGCAGGTGTGTAATGTGACAGGTACTGACACAAACATGCGGAGTCCAGGAAACAGTATACACCAAGTACACAATGAAAGGTGTAGCTTGCCTGTCACTTTCTCCGTCAGATATATATATATATATATATATATATATATATATATATATATATATATATATATATATATATATATATATATATATATATACATATATCTATATATATATATATATATATATATATATATATGTGTGTGTGTGTGTGTGTGTGTACACATATATACATAATTATAATACAGATAGAAAGGGTGATAGAGTGATATATGTTGATATATACAGATTCAGCGATATCTGCATATATATATAGATAGGTCAACAACATTCATAACACCTAGGAGGTACAAATAAATAGGATACCGCCAACTATGGAATGTGTAACATACCGACATGCGTAACCACGAGGCTGAAAGACTGAAAGAACACAGTACTGGAACAGTACAACCGTGAGTAATAGTATGATGATATGAAGGGACATTTAGTTACCGCTGCCGGTGTTGCGGTCCTGTGTTTGTGAGTGCCGTAGTCTGTGTATGTGTGTGTTGAGGGTGCCGTGTGCATCCCCGTGTGACTGTAATGTGTGTGTGTGTGTCCGCATCATGTGTCTGTTAGTGCCAACTCGGAGGTAGATCATTACGGTAGGTGTGGGTATAGCTAGCCGTAGGCATACGGTTACCACCTGACCCACATTAGGAGGGACAGCCCCTCCCTGGGCAGGTGTGTCCTGACATAAATCATTACAAAGGGCAAATGTCTGGGATTGTAGGACATTAATATATCCCATATATAATGTAATAGTTGCATTAAATAGTTATGACTGTATGTAAGGAAACGTAAATGTTACATGCAATATGATAAGTAGCCAAAGTCCCACAATAGGTATGTATTGAGGATTAAAGTATGTGCTAACCTGTGTGCTGACCGTGGCTATTTGTTGGCCTGTAAACACCGCTGTGCATCCTGCAAGTGTCCAACAATGGCCATATGAAAAGGTGGCAACCCATGGCAAAGAGGTTGTGTTACCAACACAACCGTAATGACTGCAAATATCTGGGACAGAAATATACGGGATAGCTATCATTTAGACATATCCCTTTATATATCACTGCAATTCCGGAGGTATGGAAGTAGCAACCTCACCTGCATACTATATAGAAACCAATTAACAACAGCTCAATGTACAATCCCGTAACATAAGTCTACTAACTGATAGCTCTTTAATTAGGGATGGGGCCCACACACATATATCTGCAATATGTAGAAATGCAAGCCCCACAAACCTGTATATGCTACGTACACCCACCGACATCCTCCACAATAGAAACCATAGCAATACAGACTGTAATAACAGCACAAACATCCAGTCAGTCAATTACATCTGCAGAACCGTCAACATACCTTGTGAGAGACACAATTAAAGACGCCATGCAAAATTGCAGCCATTATATAATGGAACAAATGGCGATGTTACAGGTTTTGTTTGCAATAGTCCGTTATCAGATGTTGGAATGACAGGTACACCCACATCTTGAACCACATACTCTAGCAGTCACACACAATCCATGGGGGACATGAATCCAAAGTATAATTGTCTCTATGCATAGCAGTTGCAATTACACATACAAAACACAATACAGCCTGTCTCCCCGAAGGTAGGGCAAATGGGCAACGCCCAAGTGGAGAATTCAATTATACTCCACTGTTGCCATGTAATTGGTGAATGGAGTAGCTGCACAGCTGATACGCAAGTAATTAGTCACTCAGGAACACCAATTGGCGGGAGGAAACCACATGTTACAGGTATCGACGTATATAAGGATGACTTGCCAGACATACAAACCGTATGCTCATACAAAGTACCTGTTTAAGCAGTGTGAGACAGATAGAGATGAAAGTCCGTAACGATAACAAGGTATGTAGAACACTTGGTATGTACGTTTATGTATAGCATGTTCTTTATTAATTATTTACTGTATGTATAGCCTGGTTTGCATTAATTAAACGTGTCCGCAATGCATAAAGTGGGAAAAGGTATTTATGTAGTGATGTCTTGCTGAGCATACTAACGCATGTAGAAACTGTGCGTCCAGCAGTGGGCCACAAGGTACACATCACAAACACCACAAGGGATGCTACATGAGGGCTTTAAACAGAACAATTCCATACAACCCGCCATCAGTGGTAGGGTATGTCCAACAAGTACGTGCCATAGCAGGGGATAGTATATGGTGATATACTGTCACAGAAGGCATGTGTATGAGCATATAACGACAATGACATGTCTAAGGTGGTCCCGCTGTGCAAGTATGCTTTGCATTATGGGATACTATGTGAAATATGTGTAATGTATAGTATTGTAGGTAGATATGTCAGATATTCTACACAGCATAACAGGCATACCATGCATACCAAAGGTATCGTCTATTGGCATGTACAATAACAGGATACATATGGCTTGTAGGCACGGGACATTGCAATAGCATGATAGCTAATCTAAATGGAAGGGCTACCAAGTAACCATGCACAAAGGACATGTAATAGCTTCACAGGTTCATAGTGGGGTACTATGCAGTCTGGCAAGTCCATGTGTAAGCACAACTATAATGTTCACACCAGTGGCACCTCTCTAGGGTAGTGTCCTGTGAACAGCAGAGCCATGTGTTACCTGCACCTCTGCACAGTACAGCCACTGCAGTGATCCCTGGCGTACATGTCTCCCAACCACCAAGGGAGGTATCATATGAACAGTGCTACTGAGTGTCCCTATGTGATGTACATAGGACTCATGTTCCAAAGCATGGTAAGTGTCCGGTTTGGGAATGTAACCCTCAAGCACATCCCACTCATTGTTGCGTGTGTGCACATATCCATGAGCATGTTGCTCACAGTGGCTTTTGCTTATGTCGCATATGTGGAGTATATCCATTAATATTGTTGTGGACATGGGCTCTGTCTGTTCAGCAGAGGTCACCCCTGAGTATGTAGTATGCAAATGTGTACAGACGTGGTGTCCATAGTTCAGCCACATACTTTAACTGTCGGAGCTCAATAAATGTCATGGCATGTTAATGGTGTGGTATGTAAAGCTGTAGCTGTTGTGTAAAGTACACCCTAAATGGGGTGGTGTACCCTTGAATGTGTGTAGAAGTCTTTAGTTCAAAGGTACAATGTGTGCCTATGTACCAGCTACACACCCAGTACAGATAAGTGTGGCCACGTAGAAGGATATCCATGCCTCAGTGGCAATACGGTAACCACAGGAGTGGGTGCGACATACGTGTGTACTACAAATATGTACAATGTGACATGTATGTAGGGGACTACCACCTATGTGATAGTCAGTGGGTGAATGGTGTAATGCAAAGGTGATGTTCATGCACCTTGTGTCATGCAGTTTGAGGCCATGATATTCATATCAGGTATCTGTCACAGTGAAATCCTTATGGATGGAGTCAGTATCAGCTGGTGGATCAATCATGGCGCTTTGTATGCAGGGGTTTGTAAAGCTAGGCGGGGAAAGTCCCTCTGTGCTAGCCTGTACCTCAGGGAAGCATATACTGAACATGAGTGGCCCAATGACTGAGGACTGTGGTATGCCAAATGCAACTGAAATGCAGTAGGTACTATGGTATGCTACCCTCATTGTGTGTGTGTCCTGTCCATGAGCCATGTTGCATAACATCCTGAGACATAGGGTATGATGTGCAGGTGGATGTGTATGTTGTCAATACCAGAATGGAGAATGGTGCTGAAAGGCTATGAGAGGACAATGTAGGATGTGTGAACTCCCGTACCATCATCAACTACCCTGGTAACTGTATGAAAGGAGTCCACCAGGTGTAGGGGCCATGCTCTGGCCCTAACAAGTCCAACCCATGTGGCATCAAAGGACCAGAGCCCAACAATGTCTCTATGAATGATGTCCTTAATGGTGTGCCCCATAGCCATGCAGAACAGTCCAGTCAGGTGTGTAGGACTATAGTCCCACTCGTGCATTGTGGTGCCACCTGTGTGGAGTGTGATAAGTGTTGCTATGTGCCATTCAGGGGCCACAATGTCGATACAAGGCTATTACTGAATATGGTGGCCTAGTGGGGAGACATGTCATTCAGAGGTTTGTGGACATCACAGCCTGGGACTTTGGAAGGTGACATGGGGCCAATGTCCCAGGACATATAGAGTGCAGGTTAGTACTGTGTAGGTGTGACTGCAGGGACACCGCAATGTTCCTGCATGGATTGTGGCCCTGTAGTGAGTGAGAGGGTGTAATGTTAGCATTGAATCTATCTGCCAGCATGCTGCCAACATCACCTGAATCTGTAATGTTCCTGAGTGACTGTTGTATGTGAGAGCAGATGTGGGTGTTGCCATAGTCTTGGAGTATGTGATGAGGGATCCTGTGGCCCTACCGAGGCTGACCAGTGAGCTACCCCACCCATGGGATTGTACACCACTGTGCAACAGCCTCCACCTGTTGTTGTAGGGACACCGCAATGTTCCTGCATGGATTGTGGCCCTGTAGTGAGTGAGAGGGTGTAATGTTAGCATTGAATCTATCTGCCAGCATGCTGCCAACATCACCTGAGTCTGTAATGTTCCTGAGTGACTGTTGTATGTGAGAGCAGATGTGGGTGTTGCCATCGACTACTGACATACCACCATAATGTCTTGTGGTACACCCCGGAATGTGTCGCAGTAATGTGTACGTAGCTAGTCTTGGAGTATGTGATGAGGGATCCTGTGGCCCTACCGAGGCTGACCAGTGAGCTACCCCACCCATGGGATTGTACACCACTGTGCAACAGCCTCCACCTGTTGTTGTACATTATGTCCATGGAACTTGACCACCAGAGTGGTGTCTGTTATCTGGTGTGTACCATCATGGCTCTGTGTGGAATAGCATGATCCATGCAGTCATGTACATGCTAATGAAGTGCACTGGGGTATGTTTCAGAATTTGTATGTGCATTGTCCATCTGCACGGTTGTCATGACGTTAACAACCGTTGTCATAAGACGTCTGTAGTAGATGTTGTAGCACTCATGTACTGTGTATGCTGTGAAGGGTGTGGTGCCAGGATGTGGCTAACAAGGTTGATTAGCATATGTTCGGAACCCACCAATGAGGGGATAACCCCAGGTGTGGAACACCAGTCACATGTTGGTAGTGGTCATGACAAGGTTAATGTAGGTCTTGGAGGTGGTGTGTATGGGTTGATCCAGCCGAGTGGAGGTTATGACTCATGGATGTGTTGGTACATGAGTGGCTATCCCAGTTAAGTGTAGGGTAGTGTCAGTCACACATCAGTAGTAGCTGTCTGAGCCCTACTGTCCAGTACACCAACAAATGAGGTCTGGTAACCGTGGGGTATGTTGTTGAATCTGTAGCTTGTTACAATGTGTATAGCAGTTCCGGACACAGTTAGTTGCACGTGGAGCACCTCTGATGCATTGTGCTAAGTAACTAGCCAGGATGTGTGTACAATATAGTGGGATATGGGAACACCTCAGCTGTGGATGTGCCGGTCCAGGTATGTGCCTGAAAGGTATGGTCTGTCCATAACCTGTCATTGCAGGTGTGCTCTGCAGAGCCTAGAGGCAGGTCCCAGTCACTGCAGAGATATTGGAGTGTTGCATTATAAGGTGTGCCTTGCCTGTGTGCTTCACAGATAATGATGCAAGCATTGTGTCACATGACCCCATGTCTTGCTTGGCAGTTCCCATTCTGCCGGTGACTGTTATTGGAAACTGTGCAAGACAGGCAGTATAGAAGCAGCAAGAGCCTTACATGTGATCTGTACTCCCAGGGCTGACAGGTGCAGGTCATCTGTGCCAGAGCATTGTGTTTGACCAGGTCAGTCAAAGCGGACAGATGCCAGATGCCTGTGGAATGACAGCAGAAGCATAGGCAACTGTTTAAGTGACACAGTCAGTCGTTGTACCATATGAATGCATAATGCTCCCCAGGGCTAGGCCCACACCTTCAGGGCTACAAGACTGGTGAGCTATTGTATGTCCCTGCACATGTCATCTGTGAAGTGGCATCTCAGGGCAGTCGCACTAACATGGAGAATGACAGTCACATCGTACCTGGTGAGGTGTGGCATGGGTGCATAGGTTATGTTGCAGAACCAGTTACCCGACAGCAAGATGTAAGCAACTTTTGCCTTGTGTAGCCTGCTGTGTGGAACTTAAGTGTGACCGCCTACAGAGTCACCTATGACTGGTGTGTTGTGCATGTTATAACACCTTATTGGCGGTATGTGATGGGCACACATGAGTCTGTGGGCTATAAGTTGGTGATGTTGTGGTCCGTGATGGGGGCTGCCTCTGGTGCCTACACAGAGTACGGAGGGGTACTGCACAAGTTGTCCTCACATGTGTGGCCTGTGGTGGAGATCATGTGAGACTTTGTGATGAGTGGGGTGTGTTGCGAATGTTACACATCCCCACATGACTGTCAGGTGCAGTCAGGGTTGGTGACAGCATTACCCCCAGCAGGGCTGCATAAGTGCATCCCCCACAAGCTGTAGTGTTGTATTTTGGGAGGTGAGCATTGAATGTGTACATGAGACAATTGCTCTATTGCCACATGTATGACATATCCATCATATAGACAGGCAATAGCACTGGTACGTGACAGTTGGACATGCCTGTATATACAACCATGTCTCACAGGATATGTGCGTTACGTGTGTATAACAGCTGTTGTACCATAACCAAGCTGGAAATGTTAGGACAGCCAGTGTACCTGTGGGAAATGGTGTGGAATGGGTGCTATATTAATCAGTAGCTCATGACATGTTCACAAGTTCTGAACAAGTGCCTAGCATGACCATACAATACAGATAGGGTGTTGGATAATATCAACCCAAAAGTGGTGACGACAGTCATAATGGGTGGCACTGCACTATAACTCTGCTGAGTATGGTGTGCATGTCCATGAACCATTATCACTGTAGATGTTAGCAGTACAGATGTACAAGACAGTACGGATATATGATTACAAATACCTTTTTATGTCACAGGAGTGTTCTACCAGTGGCCTGTTGACAGACTCACAACTATAAAAGGTGCCAGAGTGATGTGTGCATATCACACCAGTGCCAGCTACAGTAGAACAGGGTTAATGTGTTGTACTCCACTCTCATTGTTGCCCATTCCACACAGACAAATGTTAGGCATCTGTGTTGTAAGGATGTGAATGGCCATGACCTATGAGGAATAGCTGTATCAGTGTTGTGAACAACATACAGAATGGGCTGTGTGGGTGAGGTGTGTGACATATGTGCCCATTCTGATGGATGATATCAGGATTGTCACCGCTAGATGAACATCCCTGTACCCATTAACTGCCATCTAGGCTGTGGTCAACATTATGGACACTGTGTAAGGGATGGTGTTGTGCAGTACACCTCCCTGCCTTGGTGACATCTCCAGGCCCCTTGGGTAGTCATACGAGGTACCCATGTCATGACAGGGTGCCATCCATGAGCACGGAGATCATTGGACAGGCATATACAGCACTGGGGTGACCAATATTGGATCATATATCACCTTTAAGGGGTAATGGCCATGCATGGATGGGCGATACCAGCCTTCACAATCCTCACCTCCACTATGCAGCATGATGTCTACCTTGCATAAAGACATTTGCTACACCATGATGATGGACATGCTACATGTCCATATCCTGATCTGCAAGACATACGTCTTGGACAACCACCGTCCCAATACTAGGATCGCCACATGCTGGACAGATCCCTGTGCCATACATGTGACATACTCCTGCCAAACCATGCAACCCTGTCCATCACAGCTGCACATGTCATCCCAGTCATACATGGTGTGATGGCCACATGTTAGATGTAGTATCAACTGTCCGGATCAGTAATGTGGCACTGATGCACCTCGTGGTGGCATAATGGCTGTCTATTACAGCTAGGAAACCTTGCCCGTACATGCTATGGCTGATAACAATCCCTATGAATGACGTCCGGCTAGCCATTGTCCCATGTCTATCACATGTGCAACACAGGCGATCCGTGGCAGGATGTTGAACAGCTGTACAGTGCTGTGTAGATGTATAAGGCAAAACACAGGTGTTCATGCGTATGTGTGCATTGTCACTGCTCAAGTCTATTAAGGCTGTGTCTGTGTTGATATGTGACATATACACAGCATCAAGGTCAACAGCATTACCGTGGACACATCCAGGCATGTGCAGATAGGTAAGAACACCAGTGCAGGCAAATCGACATGCCCACATCAAGACAGCATTCACATGGAGTATGAACACTGTAATGAGGTGACACACATATATGGTGATGATATCCAATGCATAACGGGTGTTACATGTGTGTGACACAAACACATCAGTCGTGTCAGTGTCATGATGATTTGCAAAGATAAATGTGCAGATGTACTAGATGTCATAGAAATGTATGTGCAGCAGTATCTCTGTACATCTCTGAAACTATGACCTGTCACCATCATTATGTCTTACAGATAATGCCTCATGCACACCTTCCAGCGTACAGCCGCCAGGAGGATGATGTCCTCATCCCGTACCTCCATGAGAACTATGAGGTGTTGTTCAGCCATGTGCCACAGCATGCCCAGCAGCAGGACAACCTGTGGCAGGATCTACGCAGGAGGGTGAACGATGTGGGTGGCCATAACCGCACCTACCAGCATGTGCGCAGACACTGAATGGACTTGATACGACATGCAAAACAGCGTGCCACTGCAATCACCAGGGAACAAGGTGGAACAGGTGGTGGGCCACCAACCCAGCCCCCATTCACACACACCGAGGAGCTACTGGCCAGTGTGGGGACACCCTCAGAACAGCATACACACACACTAGCTGCCATCGTGGAGGTGGGTGTTTCCCAACCAATGAGCCTGGAGTTGCCTAGTAAGTCAGTACTGCACATATGGCTATTATATCTCATTTAGTTGCATGTGTCACTGTACATTATGTAAAGTAACAACATAAGCTAGGTATGTGGACACACATCCTGCATACTACACTATGCTACCCTGTGTATGCACACATGTGCATACTATATGCTATTATACAGGCGAATGTGTTAACATGCACAGTGCACCCTGTGGCTGTCATACAGTCATGGATAATGTTCATACTGCTGTGTCACCCCTACACAGGTATCTCTGGCGTGCCGCACAGACATGAGTCTATTGCAGGTGAGACTGTCATCAGTATCAGGCATGCTAAAGCATAGATCTATTTGCCATGTGGCCAGTTAACAGTCGTACACTTGATGTTTGTTTCAGTCACTATATACAGGTTGCATCACCCATCATTCACACAGGCCACCCATGTGCAATATATACAAACATAGTGATACACTGACTTGAAACCACAGTAGTTGTCATTGCTACATGTGTGGTCAGCTGTGCATACAACGGTGGAGGTGTTCTACAATGGAGGCATATGTAGTATGCATTGGAACAACATGTGTGGTACGCAAACAGTACCACACAGTGAGCTGTGATATGGGCAGCCCACAGGTGTCACCATTGTGTTATATGCCCCTGCATTGGGTGCACACATTGTGATGTGCCATCTGACATGTCCCAGACACGTAGTGTTTTGGTTGCAATATTGTCACACTATCCCATGACCCATACCCCACATACCAAACATACAACCTGTTGTCTGCATAGCCCTGTGGATGGTGACATATCTGACATCTATGGGTGTATGTCATATGAGACAACACAGACATGTGAGATAGATGGCCATCACACACATTTGGCCAACACATGTGCACACATGGCCATGGGGGATGGCCAGAGACACGTAGCCACACAGTAGATGTGATGTGTATACACCCTGTTGCACATTGTCCACACATGGTCAAATTATAGCCTTAGTTGACTGATTATACAGTTGGTGTGGTACACTGGACATCCTAAAAGCCTGTGCACAGCTAGTGGAGGTGTCACTGAAGTCTACCATATAAGATCTGTTGAACATCATGACTGTGTCATAGCATGACAGTAGTCACCTGTACAGCTTCCACAGACATTGACACCACATCAGGCCACAGATACTGTACATTTCCCTTGCTGCTGTAGGACATCACCGTTAGCTGTGCACCTCGTGTGTGTGGTACATCAATGTCATGTGGGAAATGGTGAATTGACATGTCCGCTATGTGTGGACATGGTTGTCAGGCAGCTAAGACCCTGTAGTTGTTGTGCAGGGGTGTTATCTGTAGGTACTCCAGTGACCTGTCACTTGACACAGCATGGTTTTGTGTGCATACACCTCAGCATCGTGGGCCACAGTCCACAGTTATGTCATGGATATGCATGCAGTTATGGCTATGCAATGTGTACATATTATGCATTGTACAACAATATAGATGCCTCATGATGCCATGCAATGGCACAGTGTCTCTACTTCACACTGTATAGCAATGTAGATGGCTCACACTACCCTTCCATGCTCATGCACATTTGCTAAACATGCATTCTATCTGTAGGGCATACAGAGAACACCGCAATGTGATGCCCATTACGATGCTGTACATGTGTCAGGACACCATTGTGTCAGACGTGTATGCATATTAATGCACACGTCAGCAGATTACATGTCAAGGTCACGTCAGCCATGTGTACTGTTATCCTGTACTAGTCCACATGGTGTAACACGGTGATGCATGCATACTACCATGATTGTGTGAACTGCATGGCTACTGATATGACACCTGCTTGCTGTAGTGTGCACCCCAGGGAGGTATGCTTACTAACACTATTAATGTCTGAGCTGCATGCCCTCTGCTGTATCACAGGCATACTGCATGCCATCTGTCAAATTACATGCATGGTGTGTCTGTGTGTGTGTGTGTGTGTGTGTGTGTGTGTGTGTGTGTGTGTGTGTGTGTGTGTGTGTGTGTGTGTGTGTGTGTGTCTGTGTGTGTGTGTGTGTGTCTGTGTGTCTATTGTAATTTAGAGTCTTTCTTTGCATTCACAGGTGATGTAGGTGCATTACCCTCTTGCGGTCCATCTGTTAGTGTCCGCACAGATACTAGCAGTGATGAACATATGCATGAGGTACAGGCAGGGTTGTCAGGGGCTGAATCTGTGCCAATGGTTGCCATCCCAGCTATGTCCCCCGCTTCCCCACACACAGTTCTGCTGCAAACACATACCGCATCACCAGTGGCCATAGAGGAAGGACAGTCAGCGTCTGTTAGCGTGGAACAGGAATGTGTGGTGGCTACAGAAGGTGTGTTTACACACCATGGTGTCAGTGTAATGACTGCAGATGTGCCACACAGGCATGTGGCCGGTGCTGCTCATAGGAGGACCTCTGGCAGACATGCACCTGCAGGACAGAGCGTAGCAGCTGGTATCACCAGACGCATGTTCCAGACTGTAATGGCGGCACAGGCACATGTTGAATGGCAGAACAGAAAAGGGGAGAGGCTGCAAAAGGCTGCAATCCATACCCTAAATGACAGCATCCAGGCATTGGCAAATGCTCAACAGCAGATTGCTGATGTTCTGGACAGGCGATTGGCTGACATGGTCGGAATCCTTGACTGTAGTATGGCAATCTGCAAGCGTGATCTGTCTGTGCTGGAACATCTGGTCGGAGTGAGGCATAGGCCACGTGGATGTGGGCCAGCTACACCACTTAGTGCAGGTCAACGTGAGCATGCCACCTCACATGCCCGCTCCTATAGTGCTGGTAGCAGTAGCAGTGCAGCTGGTGCTGCGCTGTCCACACCAGGACAAAGCAGGCCATGTGGACATGGTCCTGGACATTCCCAGTGGGGACACAGTTCCAGTGGAAATGTGTCGTCGGACAGTAGCCAAGCTATACCTCCGCCTGGTAGTGCCCACGCAACCCCTGGCAGGCACAGGTCACGTGGCCATGGCCGGACACAGTGAGCTGTACAACCTGGTCTGTACAATCTGGAGCTGTCTATAATACCCCTTGTAGGCCTCACAAAAGGCAGTACTGTGCGCACACATACACGCACACAGCAAAGACATCTGTAGGGCACCACAACACCCACATGCATACTGAACAGACATGTCCATTCATATTACTGGCCCTTACCCACACGCAAGATGTCATCCATTGGTGCAGCCTATGCCCCTGGCAAACATTATCACCCTATGCATATGATGAAGCCTGTGCCGCATCCCTGTCATGACCACTATTGGTGCAGGGACATGCTCAAATGGTCTGATGCACAGGTTGAACAGAATAGTGAGAAGTGTATATTACATTAGTTGTGTGTGAATAGTGAGAGACGTGTATATTACATTAGTTGTGTACTGTTGACATGCACCAGAAATACCATGTAGTAGAGGTTTAGCATGCATTGTTATATGTTCGCGGTATGTGTCTCGGTAACAACAGTAACAGCATGTTGGTAATGATGCCCTGGTTCCCTCCTTATGGTCTACTTGCATGTGCCTACAAGTAGCACTGTTTGCAGTCTCCCATGTGTAACTGTAGAGTACTCACAGGCACATATCAGCATGCTATACGTAGCCTCAGCCTGACTGTTAGAAAGTCTAACATAACACAGATGTCCACACATATACTGATCCAGAAGCATGTGGGCAGTGTAATAGGCTACAGTGGCTAGAGACGTGATATCCATACCAGGTCACATCACAGGTATGTTGACATGGTGCAGGGGTTGTACACAGCGGTCTGGCCAATGATAATGTTAGAGGCCACTTGATAGCATGTGGTCATCACCGTCACAGTACTGTGAACCCACACAACGTGACACAGAGAAAGAACATGTACAGGTAGCCAGTGCAGCTGAGACTGATGGCATCAACAGGGTAGTGGACTGCATCACCATGAGGGGTTAGGGATCCTGTGTATTCTGTATGGTAGCATACACCCTCACTCCATGCACCAGACAGCCATACATACCTACATACACACACTGTGGAGACCACACATGTCATACACATATGGATAGCTGATGTGTGTGATACACACACCACACCTGCCTACATCATGCTTTCCACACTGCAGTATGTACAGATCTCTACAACAGTGTACAGGGGTGTGTAACAATTGGGATGAATTCCCCACCATATGTGGCAGATATTATCACACAAGCAATCACATATGGCAGTACTGTGAATGATACACCTGCTATATGATGATACATCTGACAGACATGCAGCAGTATTGGCCGCATTATGTGTACCAACGCTACCTTTGGCAATTGTGCTGCTATATGCACATGGCAGGATGTAAGTGTTACAGGTGTCAAGTGACGTACTGTCGGCAACACCTGACTGCTGTGTAGGTTCTATGTCTCCACCGTCAAGTAACGGTAACATAGCGTACTGTTTGCACATGTAATGGTAGGATGGCGTGTGACACACCTGTGAGCCGTCTCCGGCAAACATCCATCTATACAGGTGGATCACCTCTTTATGTACACACATCCATCCATACCTGCTGTACATCCTACCGTACTGTCAGTATGTCACCATATACAGGTGTCAATGATGGGGCTGCATTGCAACTGCATGTTGTAGTTAGGCACAGATGAGTTACTTACATCAGCTACTGCACATGCATGGTAGCTGCATGCACAATACAGATTGTACATGTGTGTTGGTCCTACATGCCTGTCATGTAGCCATGTTTGTATGCATTGCAATTGGTGGACATGTGTGTTGGCATACATAACACATGGACTGTTGTATGATATGATGGGTGTCATGGGTAACTAATACAGAGGGAATGTGTCCTCGGTCAACATTGCTGCCTCATGTACTGTTAGCATTCAACAGCCATGGACCCACCTTCCATTTACGTGCGTATGATTGCTGTAGCCACTTGTCTGCACGGAGGACAACAAAAGCTATGATATGTACATATGTGTTGTGTGTGTGTGGTCCATGCACATATCCACTGTAATTACATGTATGACATAGCCAAACATGTGTGTTCGTTGGTGTACAGCGACAGTCATCTGTCACAGCTGTGTAAGACCCAGGGCCCCTGGTATGTGTAGAGCCAACCTGGTTATGTACAGTGGTATCAGTGCAATGCATAACACATGGTGGAACCCTGTCAGTACATGTGTAGTCTGCACAGTTGCTGTAGACCTATGTACAGTCTACTGGTCATGAGTCACATGGTGTTGTGTTAATTTATGGCTGTGCATTGCTGGTCCAATGACATAGTGATGTTGGAGGGCTACATTGTAGTTTGTGGTGTGTACCTCTGTGATATGCACCTGAGACATCTGTGATAGCTCCTGAGTGTGTACTGGTCAATACATGTGAGTGGCCTTCATGTATGTGGGGACAGTAATACCATACTGTGCCCTTCTGTGTTTAGAATCCATGTGCATGCAAGACAGCCCTTTGCACATGCTAAGTGTGTGAGCATGCCCTGTACGCCGTTGTGTAGATGGACACACAGTACATTCAAAACAGCGCACTTCCATGTTTAGAATCCGTGTGCATGTATGCAAGATGGCCCTTTGCAACTGCTAAGTGTGTGAGCATGCCCTGTACGCCGTTGTGTAGATGGACACACAGTACATACCAAACTGCACCCTTCCATGTTAAGAATCCGTGTGCATGCAAGATGGCCCTTTGCAACTGGTAAGTGTGTGGGCATGCCCAGTACGCCATTGTGTAGATGGACACACAGTACATTCCAAACAGACGTGTGATACTAAGTGTGTGGGCATGGCCATTGACATCCTGTATAGCGATGGTGGTCATCCAGGCAACAGATGTCCATTTTCAGTGTCATGATGGATGCCTACATTGAACCCACTGGTTGCTGTCTTGAAGGGTGTACTGTCTGTGGCGCATCCCGTATCTATGTAGTGTTGTTGTAGTGCTCCGTAGATATTTGGTTGCCCTGATCACACCACTGCCGTGTGTTTGTCTACGTCTACCTTGGGACAGTAATATGCTTTCAGACTGCTCACTCTCTATACATTCCCTACCGGCGTCCTTGCCTTTGCAGATGATGTCACCCACCTAGAAGTATGCCTCTGGGTGTGCTGTGCTCAGTAATCTTGGTAGCGCGTTCTGTAAATGTGTAATGCTGTAGTGTGATAAGGTAGTTAGGTGTATGTTCGACTCCCAGTCCTGTCAAGTGTGTGTGTGTGTGTGTGTGTGTGTGTGTGTGTGTGTGTTTCCAGCTGCCTGGGGACACAGTAATGCTTTTAGATGCCTCACACCACATACATTCCCTATCGGTGTCTGCCTTTGCGGATGATGTCACCCACCTAGAAGTATGCCCTTGGGAGTGCTGTGTTCAGTAATCTCAGTAGCGCGTTCTGTAAATGCGTCATGCTGTAGTGTGTTAGGGTAGTTAGGTGTATGTTCGACTCCCAGCCCTGCCAAGTGTGTGTGTGTGTGTGTGTGTGTGTGTGTGTGTGTGTGTGTGTGTGTGTGTGTTTGCACGCATGCTCCCATCCGCCTGGGGACTCAGTCATGCTTTTAGATGCCGCACAATACAGCAGTTTGCTACCTACATCTTTACCTTTGCAGATGATGACACGCACCTAGATGTCTGCCTCTGGCGCTGCTGTGCTTAGTAATGTCAGTCGCGCGTTCTGTAAATGAGTCATGCTGTAGTGTGTTAGGGTAGTTAGGTGTATGTTTGACTCCCAGCCCTGCCAAGTGTATGTGTGTGTGTTTGCGCGCATGCTCCCATCCGCCTGGGGACTCAGTCTTGCTTTTAGACACCGCACAACACAGCAGTTTGCTACCGACGTCTTTGCCTTTGCGGATGATGACACGCACCTAGATGTCTGCCTCTGGGACTGCTGTGCTTAGTAATGTCGGTAGCGCATTCTGTAAATGCGTCATGCTGTAGTGTGTTAGGGTAGTTAGGTGTATGTTCGACTCCCAGCCCTGCCAAGTGTGTGTGTGTGTGTGTGTGTGTGTGTGTGTGTGTGTGTGTGTGTGTGTGTGTGTGTGTGTGTGTGTGTGTGTGTGTGTGTGTGTGTTTGCGCGCATGCTCCCGACTGCCTGTGGACTCAGTCTTGCTTTTAGACGCCACACAACACAGCAGTTTGCTACCAATGTCTTTGCCTTTGCGGATGATGACACACACCTAGATGTCTGCCTCTAGGACTGCTCTGCTTAGTAATGTCGGTAGTGCATTCTGTAAATGTGTCATGCTGTAGTGTGTTAGGGTAGTTAGGTGTATGTTCGACTCCCATCCCTGCCAAGTGTGTGTGTGTGTGTGTGTGTGTGTGTGTGTGTGTGTGTGTGTGTGTGTGTGTGTGTTTCCAGCTGCCTGACAACAGTACATTGCTTTGACAGTATTCACTCTCCATAACATCCGTGCAGCGTCTTTGCCTTTGATGCTGCTGTCTGCAGGCTAGACATGTGCCTGTGTGAATCATGTGATCAACTGATCATGGTAGTGCGTTTTGTAACTGCGTAATGCTGTCGTGTGGTACAGTGCTTACATTTTTGTTCTGCTCTCAACCCTGCCACGTGTGTGTGTGTGTGTGTGTGTATATGTATCTATCTACATATGTGGTTGTGTATATGCATCTATCTACATATATATATATGTCAATATATATATATAGATATATATATATATATATATATATATATATATATATATATATATATATATATAGTGTATATTGTATATAGATATGTATGTTGGGATTATCACTCTTGACTGTGCTGCATTGTCTGTATGTGAGCACGTGAGCACCCCGGATGTATGTACATCGGCTATGGCTCCGTGATAGTGCACATATGTGTGCTGTAGTGATCGTGGGTTATACATGTGTAGTGACCAGTTATTGTGTTGCTGGGTATTACACGGGCATTGGAAACAATGTTAGTGCAGCACCTTTGACTGGTCGTATGCAGATCTCGGCAACAGTCAGCAGTGGTTATTACATTGGAGAGTGAGTATGGCTCATATCCGTCTGTAGTAACTGTCAATTCTATGCACCCCAGGTTAACATTACAGACGCACATTTATCCACAGGTTGTGGTACAAATCCCAGGACTGTATGCATAGTCATTGACAGGTACAGGACTGGGTTGTGTTGGATGCATGGAGGTGTGTCCATGGCCAGTAATGGGGATCTATACAGCCTGGCAGGTATGGTCTGTGACTGTCCCACAACCTCCTGTATATGGCTGACACATGCAGTACCTGTGTATATGCAGACACACACACTTACCACAAACAGCTACGGCTATCACATACACACACCCATTGCACCACCATTGGGCCATGCAATAACCGTTGTCCCTCACACACACACACCCCTACGTGTACATTGGATGGCTCTATGACAGCTCTGGACATGCTAACACCACACCCTGTGCATATGATATCACCTGTGCCACCACCTGTGATGTGTAACATTGATGCAGGATCTGACTAACCTGGCTCTGTGGCACACAGTGGCTTTATTCCAATGTATTGATGTTAGCATGCTGTTAACACACAGTGTGTTACTTCCAGGTGTACTTCAGCAGGCATGATGCATTGCAGCTATGACCATCACTGTGGCATAGTTTACAGCACTGTTACCTCTGATGATGTAGTCTCCATCCATGTGCCATTTCACTGATGTGTGTAGTATTGGCAGCATGTGTGTGTCTATGTGTGAAGTACGTGTGTGATGTGTGTAGTACACATGTATACCTGCTTACAAATGCATACATGACATTACACGGGTTTCACTATTCGTACACTAGCTTACTCGTTCTTCCACATGCGCACACAGGCTAACACGCGCACACATGCTTACACAGGCTTACTGGCGTGCATGGGCGCAGACACACTGTGGGATGGTTTGCAGGTCACATCTGTGGTATCCATGGCGTATGCTGTCAGTCTCCTGACATTCCCTAGGATAGCTCATGACACGCCTCTTCCACTGAATACTGACAGCACACATGTGACACTGCTTCGGTGAGGTTACAGTGTTTTGTACATACACACTCCTGTTGTCACCTATCTTCTACTCTAATAGTCCCCTTAACTTACACTACACTGTAGAGGCTTGGCCCATATGGCATGACATGTTGTGATTCACTATCCTCAGCCTCACTTGCCTCACATTGCCTACAAATGCTTCGTTACATCTCTGACAGAGCACTTCCACACATAGGTACCAGTACGCAGTAGCCATGTTGTCTCCAACTTGCCATTCATCTGCATGGCGTACTAACATCTAGCTAAACCTACATTTTGTATGTATATTATCCATCTGTATTGTTTGGAAGCACAGCACGTTCTCGTGGTGCTGCGCTACGCTTCCACATCAGGGATCGGGGGACGACAACTGGTTCATTGATATCCAATGGACAAAGCCGCCACTGGCCTTGGACTTGGACATTGGCATGCTTCTTCGACTGTATTCATACTGTATTTGCAGCTGTCATTGCTCCATTTAGCAATGTGCAAAATGTTAGTCGCATAACATCCGGGTACATTTCTGCACATAACTCTGCTCTTGCACGGACAGCTTATTGTTTCATGTATCGCGTAATTACGTAGGGTTACCACCTGTCCCACTTTGCGAGGGACAGTCCCTCTTTGGGCAGTTGTGTCTTGCAAAAAATGTGAATAAATGGCAAATGTCCTGAGATTTTAGGACAAAATTATTTTCTATATTTTATGTCATAGTTGCATAAAATAGTTATTCTTTATCTGAAACACCTAAATGTTATAAGAAACAGAATAAGGAACTAAAATGCTAAAAGAATAAACTTTTATTCAGGCAAAACACTGAAGTTCTGTCATTTGTACTGGCTGTGGGTATGTTTTGCCCTGCAAAATCTGATGTTTGTAGCACAAATGTCCCACTTTGGGCATTTGGAAAGATAGCAACCCTAGAATTACATCATTTGCATAGCTTACACATACAAATGGGTATGTTGCAAATCCCAGCATTGTCCGTGCAATGTTCGTGTTACGGGCGGTCTTGCACGCCCCTGCGGGTGTTTGCTGAATAGCCTGGCAGTCATCTTTCCTTGCTGTACTCTCACTCAATCCATACATGCCGGAGGCGTCATGTATCATGGCCTAGGCTTTGCTGTGTGCTATGTCTATTTGTGGTGTATGCATGGCTGTGGGTATGTCCCACTGTCATCATTGATAAAGGTGTCACCCTATAGGTACTTCCTGTAGACTGCTGTGTCATTTGACATGTCAGCACATACCTGCGGATGAACTTCCTACTGCAGTGCTTTTCATACCTTCTGAGTTATCTTACAGTCAATAATGCTGTTTCCTCAGACATGTATCTGTTTCTGATCATACCTATCAACCTCCTAGTGCAAAACATCTGTACAAAGCCTGACATGATGGGGGGACAGATAGGAGCAGATTCTACATATTGCTCTTACAAACGTAGATAGTAACAGTATTATAGGTTTTGCATTAGTATGCCCTTTCTGAGGGATTTGGGGTCTTAAACACATATGTTTATCATTATTTAATGGTGTCAGTTCTCAGGTATTTGGCAGACAGGTACAGATTGTGAGAGGGACATACCACACATATGAGACATACATCTGCACATTCGTACAGTTGCGAGGTATGTTTCTGATACTGGACATCAATTTCCTTACGCCAATACACACAATACATGGTGCCATCACAGGCCAGTTACCATTACATTCCTATTGCAGAACATACCCACCCACTGGGTTATATTCCTCACACAGGCCAACAGGTGCTTATCCACACTAATTATTCCATCATGTACCTTATGTGTATGCCAGTATTTGCACTTTCCATCAGTGGCAGAGCTCACATACGTGTATGGGGGACTGGGCACTGTATCGGTGACACTGCATGACACCCTGAGGGACACATGTCTTTTGAGTCTATTAACCTTCCACATTGACTTTCACAGGCCATACATTGTAATTCACATTTGTGGACAAACATGCTTATGACTTGTACATGTTTTTTCATTTGTCCTGGTGTCTTTCTTCTCACCTGTCCACCTAGTATCACTAGTTCTGTACATTTCATTAGGACGGGTTACCTTCATACCTCTCACCTGTACACATTATGGGTATATGCCCTGGGGTTTGACCTATCATTCTGTTACATTTGTCATGATAATGTGCCTTTCTGGAAGATTGCTGGCAAGCCATGATGGACTGTGCAGTTAGGTAATCATGACTGACATTTCTATTTCATGATTACTAACTCTCATAACATTCATATTCCTGACTACGCAATTATTCTATCGACGGTCTGACTTTGTCTGAGGTATATTTAATATAGTCCCTATTTGTCTGTCGTGTACTATGCCTTAGTCCAGCTGTCTTATTCTGACATTCTGGCAGGTATGGTTACCATCTTGGTCGTACGCGTGTCCATCCATGATAATCGCCTACATGACACTGATATAGGTCTTTACGTCTTCCCCCAATGGTTTACACAATATCCAGTAGATGGGTTGCACCTTTTTGGAGAATGTAGGCATGTGCTATACCCACATAGATATATTGATTACTCTCATGGTGCGTAGCTAATAGATCTGTGCCAACCAACACCTTGGCCCAATTCTGCATACCCATGATTCCCATACCTGACACACCTCCACAGTACCCATTAGACATGTTTAATGTGAGCGATAATAAAGTGTGAGGACACTTCCGAGCACTCCCCACTCTGCAGATATCAGCTAGTACATCATACATTCAATTGACCCATGTGTTATTACCCTTGCACCTGCTACTGTTGCATGTACACCTATATCGTAGTTGCAGGTGTGACTTCTTTTGCATCAATGACTGTTCACACTTCGTACAGGATCAATTTTTGGGGTCCTGCAAAGGACACCTATATTCATGTTTAACGTGTAGAACTTGCAGGCCCTGTCACACTGGTACTTTCCGGGCAATGGTTTGGAAACCATCGGTGTATTCTCCTTTCATGCATGTCTGTCTGTCTATCCATATTAGCTATACTGTGACCTATTTATGTACATGTGTTATATGTACAGGGACATATGTTTGTTGTGTATATATCTATTCATGTATCGTGTGTGTATAGATATATATATATATATATATATATGTACATATATACATATGTCTGTACATTCCTCATCTCATAATTTGCTTTGGATTATGTCTGTGGATATATGTGTATATATATCTCCATATCATACCTTTCAATTGTACAGATTTACGCTGCATGTACAGCTGTTTGCCTCTTATCTTTGGTCCATTTTTCATAACCTTGTGTCGATCTGGCAAGTTAGTGGCATATCATTAAAGACTGACGTTGGTAAATAATGACAAACATTTCAGGTTACGACTTCATACCCTTCAGAGAATCCATGCTAGTGACACACCTGTTATTCTATCCACTTACTATGTTTGTTAGGGCAATATCTGGGGATTGTCCCTATTTGTACCAGTTGTTGTTATGGCTTTGTCCGGTTTCATACTTTACGGGTTTAACAGGTATGAGCCATGTACATAGAACGTGGGGAAAACACCATTCATTTTCTATTCTGTGAGCGGATTACACACGCACAGGTGCACTTGCATATCCTTATTGTGGGTTACATATGTTTCATAGATAATTGTGCTTCCGTGAACTTTCATAATTTTGACCGTAACAGTTACATATCTGTATTCCAGTTTACGGACTACTGCGAAACACACATTCACCTTTACATATTTAAATGTATGTACTGCACGAACGCTTTCATTACACTTTCAAGTTATATGTGCAGTGGTCGTAGGTCAACCGGGACTGCATTCGCATTGGCCGGATACCGGAACTACTATTCTATTGGTGTTCTCCCTCATTGATATGCATACCCATAGTACTTAACAACATCAACATATGCCTCACCGCTTCACCTAGGACACAGGCATCCATTCTCCTGCTGGGAAAAAGGCGGTACTACATATTACACATTCCCTATTGCCTACTGCTGTGGACTCTGGCTGCATTGTTAATCACTCCGAGGATATGCAGAACATCAAAGCATATAGTCCAGCCACATACAGGTCTTTGATTGTCAGGGTGTTCATGTAGTGATCTGGGTTTCGGCTTGTCCACCTGGTGAACAGAAGTTCCCTGGCCGAGGTTAAATGTCAGATGAAGCATATGGACAGGGATTATCTTCCTATTTTGAAGTTTTACCTGTGTTTATAGACAGGTGTTCGGGCACCTGTCAGCAGCTTATTCTGTTGGCATTACATATTATGGGTGGGGTTGTTACAGTCCATACTCCACAGTGAGGGGTGTTCCCATTCACATTTGACTATTACCTGTATAGTCATACGGGGATTATTATTTTTGGACATGAAGTGACTACAAGTATGTAGTTGTACATTACACAAGTGTGAAGGGCTGTTCCTGTGAATATGTACGGACCATACCTGTCAACCTCTTAGAGCACTGAACCTGTGCTACATGTGCTACACTGAACCTACATGATGGGGGGACAATTAGGGACACATTTTAACGATTGCACTTACAAGCTTAGAACGTTGATAGAATGCTAGATTTTGCATTAGCATGACTTTTCTGCAGGTTGTGGAGTCTCATACTCAGGATATTTCTCATTATTTAGTGACGTCAATCCTCAGCTATTTACCACACTGGTACAGATTGTCAGAGGCACACACCAGCACTATGGGGTGAACCTGTGGTCATTCTTAGGGTTGCCACCTTTTCGACTGCTCAAAGTGGGAAATATTCTGTAGAGATGTGAGATTTTCCAGGACAAAACATACTTTCAGCCGTGCATAGTACTATCAGTTGGGTTTGAGACTTCATACTCCAGACATTAACACCAATGTGCAAACTGTTATTCTATCAAATTCTGTTTCTAAGAGATATGTTTATAGATTGTCCCTGATTTTGGACCTTTGTCTCACTTATATTCACGGCTCTGTCCAGCTATCTTGCTCACACAGGTTAACAGGTATGGTCAGTCATGCCTGCACACAGTCAGTGTCCCTCACACTTGATCAGGGTTGACCTGTTTACGTAGTGTCTTCCTCGCCCTCATGCCGTTTTCCACTTTGCAAATATGTGCATTATATTCTCCTTCCTATTCGTGTCTGGACACATGCGTCATGGGAAGGTATTTTATCCTGAGTGGTAGGTTATGCATGCCCACTTAGGGCTGGACAGTGTCATGGACCTCCACTGCACATTCTGACATGTGTCCAGATATCTACTGGATTGGACATCATGTCGTCATACCCATTCTACTATTTACACAAGTTGGTCATCCCATGAGGGATATCCCAAAAATTGGTCAAAACCAAAACAAGTTAGATAACGAAGATTTTTGTGGCTGCACGAAAACGTGCAGGGGGTTTTACCTGCAGGGGATACATGGTTTCCAATCCTGACACTGCCTAGGGTGACAATACCTACTACATATGCATAGGGGTCACTGTGTGTAGCTGTTTCTGCAACAAACCAGTGGACCAAGTACGGCTGGATTTGGTGGACGTTCTGGTATGGTTGCAGGTTGTGTGTTGTAGAGGGTATGCTGGGTTGGTTATTATGCATCCAGGTGTGTTGCATTTGTTATGGCCAGTTCCATCAGGACCCATCTGTGGGTATGTGACGGTGCCATATCTATACATTTGTCTCGCATATTTCCATATTCATATGTTTGTGGGATTGTGTTCTACACTATGGCCTGTCTGATTGTCTTGCAGCTGTTTCTACATGAGGTTGTGTTTCTTTCCACTTCATCCGCTGCCCCCTCATACACCTCCGGTTCACCTTTTCTGCATACAACACAAGTATCGCCTTTGAGGAATTTACCATTAAACACACACCCCTCACACGCAAATTACTCACACCCCATAGAGCACTACTTTGGTTGTTGGCCCATGACATGGCCAGAGTTACACATTGACTACCCTGCATGTGTCAGGTACCTTTATGGTTGTGTGGACTACCCTGCCATGTTTGCTTTCCACATGCTATACCTCACGCACATAGGTACACACCCTTACTTCACTTTCATTACTTGGTTGGTGTATCCGGGTACTACCCATTCGACTGTGTCACTTACACATTCGGATTATACAGCTGCCTTCCGGATTTTGCCAGCCTGTTCTACTCATTGGTAGGATGGCACCTTTTCCTATGTCCAAGCTATTCCTTACACATGTCCGACTGTTGTGGACATTGCCTCCCCACAGTCAACGGTTTTGTTTCCACCTTTTCAATTGGCCACTGTGTGACATAGGGTTACCACCTGTCCCACTTTGCGAGGGACAGTCCCTCTGTGGGCAGTTGTGTCCTGACATGTAACTGTCAACTTGGCAAATGTCCTGAGATTTTAGGACAAACATATTTCTTATATTTTATGTGATAGTTGCATTAAACAGTTAATTCTGTATCTGAAATACCTGACTGTTATGAGAAACAGAATAAGCAACTAAAATGCTACAGGAATACACTTTTCTGTAGGCAAAACAGTTATGTTCTGTCCTTTGTACTGGCCGTGGGTATGTGTTGGCCTGTACAGTCTGATGTCTGTACCAAACATGTCCCACTTTGGCCATTTGTAAGGGTGGCAACCCTACTGTGACAGTTGCGGTGAACACAGCATATTTTACAGGCCGACACATACCCATGGTCAGTTCGGCAGATAGAACTTACAATTCTTGCCTATATCTAGGCTTATTCTTGTAGCATTTCGGTATCTTATTCTGTTTTTTATGACATTTATGCATTATACGTCCAGTGAAATATGTTTAATGCAACTATTGCATGATGTCTACGGAGGAATTACGTCCTATATTCTCTGGACATTTGCCAGTTTTACATGTTTGTGTCAGGACACATCTGCCCACAGAGGGACTGTCACTCACAAAGTGGGACAGGTGGTAATCTTGGTCGACGGTACAGATCATATTGTTCCTTTCGGCCTACATGTGTCCGTGTTGTTATGGCTCGTTTATATGCTCCTTCTGTTTTGTTTACATGCGTATGCTATTTCCTATCACATTTGGTTTGTTTAATACGGACATACCTTTTGTATGTGACTATTACATGGCTTGTGGGATATGATTCAGACATACGGTCACTACCTATATCTACATTTCTCCTCGTGTATTTTGTAATGGACACATCTGCACAGCTATGTTCCCGCCCTCATATTATGAGTCGGCTGGTGACCCTTTCCATTGGACTGGACGTACCTACTGCTGGCGCGCTAACATCTGATACGTCTCACTTCCACATGGTATAGCTATCATCACTATGTTGGACTACAGGCACACGGTTTTCCTGTCATTTGTTCATGGATAGAGACCTGTTATTCCCTACCATGCATTTGTGTTTGAGTCTTCATTTTCTGTTCGCAGGGACTCTGCTTTGCATACATTTCAGTCTACACGGACACTGATAGGTACGATTACTATTGCTGGCGGAATATAATATTCAGCAGTTTAGGTGCTCCTCGAAAGCTGACATTGACACGCCTCCCTGCGCAACTTCGATATGCCCCTTGCACTCGCGCACATTTCCTATGCATGTGGCTGTGGTGGCTGCGCACCTTCATTAATATGCATATGGCGCGACTACTCCACATCTATGCCGCACGGCCGGCGCAAGCGGTATGCTGGACTCGCACCGAGCTTCATGAATCCGGGGGATAGTCGAAGGTCACGGTACCCTGAGCTACAGTAACCTCAGAGTTAGTATAAAAATAGCAGTGGTAGGGAGCACATCCCCACACATTGGGGGTGTAGATATTGGTCCCCTGAAAAATATTTAATGACATTGCAGTACAATTTAACATTAACTTTATTTATTAACTGTAGTTTATTTTACAAAAGTTGCAGAACTCACAATTATAACTTTTACACTTGTGGAAGAGAGTTACCTGTTTAAGTACATTACTGCCTATAACAAACAGAATTCTTTACGTTGTTGAAAATTCATATTAATTACTTTAGTAATACTATCTATTCACCTTAGCTTCAGATGCTCCCTTCATTTTTTACCTTTGGTATTTCCCAGCATCTGTATCTCCTTGTCTTCACATTATGTTTCCAAAGTATTCGAGTTTTAGTTTTACTTTCAGGCTTTCCAGTGAGCAGTCTAGATTTACTACCTTAAGAATTGACTGCTTTGATTTTCTTGCAGTCCAAGGAATTCTTTTATTTTTTTTTTCCTAGTGCCAGAGTTCTAAAGCCTAAATTTTCTGATGTGCAGCCTTACTTATTGTCCATTGTCACAACCATGCTACTACTTGGAAAAAACATGCATGGACCTTGTTTAGGGAATATGATATGTTCTTTAGACTCTTATTCAAATTTTGCATATCTTTCCTTCCAATAAGCAAGCATCTTGATTTCATGGCTGCAGTCACCATCAGCAGAGATCTTCTAAGTTAGACAAATCAGATGACGGAATCAGAATTGGTTGGAGAAATTGTAGCAATCTCAGATACACAGATGATTGAACTATAATGGCTGAAAACAAAAAAGAGAAGATGTCCCTATTAGTGAATGCAAAAAGGTATAAAAGCAAGTTAACATAATAAATAAACAAACAAAGAAACAAATAAATAAAAGCATTAATTTCTCCTGGCTCAGTGGCACTGTAGGGTAGAGCCCTAAATACAATGGATACCACCCAATATCAGCTAGTCTGCTGGGTGCTGGGAGAGTTGGGAATGGAGAAAGGGGTGGGAAAGATTTGCTTTGCCAGCTTGTCTGCTGTGGGAGATAGTTATTTAGTTCCATGACAAAGACACATTTTCATTGATGGAGATGTGCCAAAAATGTTTGGATAGATCAATGGTAAATCTATGGACTCTGATAGGTGGTGTTGTAGCTAGCTGACATTGCATTGTCATTAGCTGCTAAGCTGGGGCAGACCATAAAATCCATCATAGCATGCTAGACCTGCACATAAGATGCTGCAGGCTGATCCACTCTGCTTCTTCTGCCCAACCCACCATCACTGTGGTCCCAGCCCTTTGGGTTAGTACAGGAGACACTTAAATAAAATGATGCAGCTGGGCAGCTAATAATCAGCTTTTTGGGGGTTGCAGATAGCATTATCTTACTACTTTCATGAGTTTGTCAGATCTTCAATATTTGGTTCTAACTGTTGCTTCTAGATCTGCATAGAGATTCCTCAGGAGGCAAATAAGGTGATCCTGTATGAACATGTCTCCAAGAACTTGGTCAAATATGTTGAGGTCCACACAATCAAATGCTGTTAATTCTAGGATATATTTATTTTTCAGCAAAAGACATATGTGCTATTGAAGAAAATGAAAACAAATCTGCTATACATCCTGGATAAAAAAAAACAAACATCCTTCGTGAGGTTGCATGACAATTTCCTTCAGAACTGATGGAAACAGATGCTAACGCAGGGTATCTGAAAAAATTAGTTTAGAAGTATTTTCTGAGTAAAGCAATATCTTTTGCATTACTGCAATATGAAATTGCTGCAGTCACTTTAAGACCATTTCGTCTACGTAGTATTTTTTATGATGTGTAAATAAAGTGCAAAGAGTTAACCAGGTAACATGCACACATCATTTTGCAGTGGATGAAGAACACAGTGATTGTGTTGATGATGAAAAACTCAGTTACATCTGATAATATTGGTTTATGCAACATTTTTAGCTCTTTTAAATTATGCATATGAATATAAATTCATTAACACATTATTTATGTTGGTTTATTTACTGGCAAGTGTAAGAGCACTGAAATTCCCTGCAGTCACTTTAGGTGATTGCTCTTTGGGTTACAGTAACTACACTAGGCAGGAAAAGATAGTCAGTCTGCTTCCTATGCTACTCCAACTCCATTTTAACTACTTTACATACTGCTGGGAACTTACCATCCATCCCCAATGGCCTTTGTGAATAATAATAATAATAATAATAATAATAATAATAATAATAATAATAATAATAATAATAATAAGAGACTGACTCTGTCTCACTATTTGCTGTCTTTTATTACTTTTAGTAAAATTGTTAAATCCTGGTTTTATGTTTTAAATGTCAGTAATTTACAGAGCTGACTGTAATGTATCTGTTCATAATGACCAATAACTATTTCTTCCTTAGTTTCATGTATTTGTAAAATTATAGGAGATTATCACTTGAAGGGACCATAAGGAGCCCAGCAACTGCAATTCTCACTACTTACTATCTCTCTAGCCCTTAGGGACAGTGGATCTAGACCAACAGTGAATTTATGGAACCCTGTCCATTTTCCATGTTTGATTTAAAGAAGGAACTACCATGTTTGATATGGAAAGGGAGTTTATTTCATTGCAAAGCTTTGGTAGCAGTATTTATATTGCAACAGGTTCTCTTAACAGTATAATGTACCTTAAGATCCCTATAATGGGTAACAATGATGCTACCTGTTTTGTGAACAGGTAAAGGATCAAGCAACATGTCATAAATTGTGGCCATGTCTACTAAACAGAGGTTGCCATTTAGAAGTCCGTAGGTGACAAGGTAGTGTTTTAGGGCTTTTAGCCATTCTAAATAGCTTAGCAAACTTATTCTTGAGATTTTTTTATGGAGAAAGCATTGCACTTTTTTCTAGTTGGACAAAAATGCTAAGGGGGCATAATATTCTTTTATGGGTCTGATAAGAGGGGAGTAGACGTGACAATAAACTTCCTTGGACCTTGAGAATACTCCATTAATTATTAATCACACTAAGTAGAAGGATTTCTAAACAATAGTTGATACATGGTGGTCAAAAGGGAGTTAATTGTCCATAAATATATGTCTAGATCTCTTATGTTGGCATCTATTTTAAGGGGGGAGGTTAGTATTCAGGATAACGATACAACGGTATTCCTGCTTTCCCTAAGAGAACAATACTGCATTTAGCAGCCCTGAGTTTATTAGCATGGTCCCAACACCAGAAGTTTGCATGAGATAGATCCTTTTTGGGGTTATGTGCGCCACCTGGTGACTTCATGACAATTCCAAGTTTGTAGTCATCAGCAGACTGCAAACTATGACCTACTGCACATCCACTAGTTCAGTGGTGGTATAAACACCCAGTCACAAGACGCTAACCTCTTCTCTATCCTGAATAGAACATGTTGGAAGGATTAATAAGTATCACAGAGAATTCTACTTCTCTGGAGTGATCTTCCTCTCCACATAAAACAAAGTACTAATCTTACTCTATTCAAATGTAATCTGGATAAATGGATGTGAAACCACAACTTTATCCCTGGAGTAGCACCCTCATCTCTTATGGAAAGGATAACCTTTAAATACTCGGCCTGCTCTGGGTTATTCATATTAAAATTATAATTATTTAAAGAAACTTGATGATAATGCATGGATAGGCTTTAGAGATTCATCAGGGTCAATAGCCTAACAAGAAACTATGAGAACCAGACATCACCAAAGTGCAATCTAAAAAGTTAACTCTGTGGCATATAGGTACACATCCCCTGACCCAGGTGGCCAAGTTCAGTTAGTGGCTTTGATGTTTCAGCTTTTGTCTGGGGGTTGCCAGACATACTCATCCGTGGGGGTATGGAGGGTTAAATGCATGGGGCACACATTGTGATTAGACTACTTCATAATATTGCCTGATAGTTGGTAGGGTAGCTTGATGCTGCCAGTGCATTGCTGAAGTGGGGATCAGTTCAGGATGTGTCACCCATTGCAAATCCTATCCTCACAAATTACTATGTATGTAATGAGAAGGAGAAGAAAGGAGAAAAATGTTCCCCAGTAGCAATGTTACCTTAACCTGGGATGAACTGATGTCCACATCAGCCCCAGTCCTTAGTTGAATATAGTCTGAAAGAGTCAGGTGGGTAGGCAGACTTACTGATCAAGTACAGGCAGTGGCATTCACTGACAGTCAGCTCTAGGAGATGAAAAAACAGGTGAAGAAATAAAATGCTTGCTAAAGAAGAGTGGACCAAAACACGTGGGATGCACTGGAAACCTACTTTCTATTTTTTGCCCATATTTGTCACCACTGCCTGCCAACATTTATCCACATTCTGACCTAGAGGCCCACTCATTCCATCATCAGCAAAGGTGAAAGTCAGCTGAGAGATGCTTGCACAGGTATTTGATGCAGGTATAAGATGGGCATTGTCTACATTTACTGTTAGGCAACACCTTAATTTGTCTGTAATAACTATTGTTTTTCATGAAGGCCATTAAAGGCAGTGGCCTTATAATAATCAACAATTATATTTATTTTATTAATATGATCTATTTACTTGGTAATGATAAAAGTTATAAAAAGGTAGCATTTTTTGAACATATTTAATGCATATAAGACAATGTACGTTACCTTGCTACAACTGTTAGAAAAAGAATATATTGATTTTGATTGGAATACTTAATAAATGTCTGTAAAGCAAAGCAGATACATACTAAAAACACTGCTTTGTTATGTAACACACAGATTACAGGGAATGATAACATTTTTCTATCAAAAAAAACTTCAGTCTGCATAAAAAGGCATAATTTTTCCAAAAGAGAAGGTAGATAAAAGAGGAAAAGGTTGTGAGAAAAAGAATAAATCAAAATTCAATGTGGAAGGATTGAAGAACATTACAGTTCCAAAAAAAAGGAGAAGGACACATATTGACAGCATGGCTCAAGCTGTGGATGAGAATTGTAAGCTTGCAAATATAATACGCGATGAAAACAGTGGGATTAATAAGACTAACAATTAAAAGCTGAAAATTCTTTAGATCTTGTCAGAAAAGATATCTTTGTAATTAGAGATTCGATTATTTGAGGACCTTATATTTGCAGAGAATATAATGAACATTGAATACTGTTATGCTTGCCAGGAGCAAAAAATGGAGGATGTGAGACAGGCCCTAAAATGACTTACTATAACAACATAAGGTTCTGTTTTTATTAATGTAGGTATAAAAGATCTCATCCGCAAATCTGTTTGACTGTTAGTAGGGAATGTACAGCCGTCTTAGACAGCATAGCTTGTATAGGTGTTAGGACATATGTTTCAAAAATCACATATAGAAAGGAGAGTCAGGTCACCATTAATGAAAAAAAATTGAGTAAATACCTACATGAAAAAATGTCCTGTTTTATAAAAAAATGGAAATGTGTAGAACATCAGAGCCTAATTTTGGGTGCATGTGTTCAGACAAGATGGTGTGCACTTGTTGAGATCAGGAAAGAAAATTTTTGTAACTGATATTTTGCAATACTTGACAAACACAAGGCAGGATTTTTGCTAGGTCAAAAAAATGTTAACAGCTCAGATTGCAACATTTGATGTATCTTTGATCGTTGTTAATGCTAAGAACATTAATAATATATTTTTTTAATTGGAAAATATGCTACTGTCCCATGGGATTGATGTTGTTATTGTTTGTGAAACATGTTTAAAAGCAATGACTGGAAAACAGTTCTGCCACAGTACAAATGCTTTTACTGTAACAGACATTCTAACAAAAATCAGGTGGGGGTGTTATGATAGGGATTAAAGATAGTTATGAGACCTGTGATTATTACATGTTCATTGATAGCACCAATACTATACACTGCGTAACTGTGACAGTAAAGACAACCCTGGAGCATATAACAATTGTTAGAGTATATAAACCACCAAAGTTAAGTGCTGATGACCTGAAGGAATTCATACATTTCTTGCATGAAACACACAAGGGAAGAATAATAGTGGCTGGGGACTTAAATTTACCAGAAACAAACTGGAAAAAATATTGATTATTAAGGAAAATATTCACAACAATTGCTTCAAATTGCTACAAAAAAAAAAAAAAAAACAGGGAATGGAACAATGGAGCATACCAGACATTGTCTGTGCTCCTAAAGAAATTACTGCTACTTCATGTCAAGTTTTACCACCATTGGTGTGCAGTGATCATGTGTTTATGAAGGACGATTTGTTGATAGATAATTCTGCCAGACTGAAATCTACACCAATGCACAGAAGGTTAATAAGAGGTTATGTGAAGCAAAACAGCTATTACGTAAAACTAATTATAGTGATGAGTTCAGTGGAAAAATGTAGAAAGAATGCGGAAAGTTTTGGAAGAGGAACTGTATGCAAAAAAACAAAAAAAATATTTAACATCTGGATCTAGGCACAAAATGTCAGAAGGATATATTTCCATAAGAACAAGACACTTGATTAAAGTGAGACACAAAAAAATAAGAAATGGAAAAGAGGTCAAACTGCAACTTTGAAAATTGAAATATACAAGCTGGACAACAAATTAATCATAGTGTGAGACAAGCTCAAGAAAAAATTAAGAAAATGTATATAAAGGTATGGAGCATAGTAGCAAACCATTTTATAGATTCATAAGATGTGGAAGGAGTAAAGACATACAAACTGGTAAACTGACAGTAGATTCTAAAATTTATTTCAGACACAACAGTTTATAGATATATTTATAAAATTTTATGCAAAGCAGTTTGGCTCCATAAAGGGGATGATAAGTTGACCTAGTGACATCCAGGTAACCTCGGATAGTAAAATCAATTTAGATTATATTGAAAAAGAATTATGCAAACTGGATCCAAACAAACCAGAGGGAGTCATCAGAATTTGTAATAATGACCTGAGAACACTTCAGCAAGAACTTACAGTACCATTATATATATTTGTTACTAGGTCAGATAAATATGGGAGATTCCTCAAGATTGGAGACAAACACTTATTAAACGTGTCTTTAATGGAAAGGCATGTATGACAAACCCAGAGTCATATAGACCTTTAAGTTTTCTTTCATGTTGTAGAAAATAATGGAGAAGGTAATACTGGATAAACTATTGTCAGAACTGTGAAAACTGGGACTTCAAACCATATGCCAGTATGCATATGTTGAAAATAGATATATTACCTTCTGTAAAATTATATTCTATAACATATAATAGCTATGAATGAAAATCGTGCTGTAATAAGAACAACTAGGTCTTAACTTACTCTTGCTAAGATGGATAGCTGCAAGGCTTACAAATAGGACATAGTAAGTATCGTATATCAACTGGATGGATGAAATTCTTGGTGACAGTCAAGGTGTTCCACAGGGCTCTGTCCTAGGCCCATACTTGTTTAGATTGTATCTTTCAGATCTATATTTTTCATGTGAGGTGTTCTACAAGATACAGCCTGTATACAGATGACTTGAAATTGGGTAAACTGATTACAAGTGTTACAGAAAAGGCATGTCTGCAAGAGAACTTGACTAAATTGACCATTTGGGCACAGGAGAATTATATGTTGATAAATACATAAAAAACACACATATGAGATTTGAGAGACATAAACTGAAAGGTGAATATTTATTACAGCACACAGTGAAGGAAACTGTCGATTCATTTAAGGACCTGCGGATATGGGTAGATCCAGCTTTGAGATTTTTTTAATCATATCGACCAATTGGTTAGTGATATTTATAAAACTATAGGCTGTATAAAAAGATTTATAAAGTCTAAGAAATCAGAAATGATGAGCTCATTGTTTCTTAAACACATTAGACCCAAATGTGAGTATGGAATAACAATATGGAAGCCTTATAAGAAAACAAGCAAGAGTAAACCAGAAAGAAAACAGCAAAATATACCAAGGGCATCCACGTATGTGAACATTTAAGTTATTATGAAAGACTGAGATATCTGAACTTGTACAACAACCTAAGTTATTTTACCTATGTAAAAGATTCCATAGGAATGGAAAGTGTACTAAATAGTTGTCTAATATAATAACTGATGCATGGACTAGACTATCAAATTACATTAAACAAGCACTAGTTTAGATATTATTAAGAACAGTTTGATCACTTATTATGCTTTGTTATATTGACAGGCTATAAGGACATTATTGCCCATGCTTGAACTATTGTATGTATGTATGTACAGTATATCTGCAACAACATTTCTATATACAAGATATTCTCACAATTTTCACTTCTAATATAAAGGGCAAATTATCAATATTTATACAAAGAATTGTTAAGATCCTCTATTTATAATACAAAGGGCATGCTCAACACCTTGTGATGAATCCCAAAGATTACCATCACTCCTTACCCATATAAAATCATTACAATATGAACAAAGTGTAATGTACACTGCCCAGAAAATGGTACAATTAAAATGACAAAGGGCACAGAATTAAGTTGGGATAGTAATAAACAGTCCCCCAGACTCAATCTTTCATGCAGGAGTAGCTTAGTCCTGCACAAAAGCACCCGTTTAGGAGCAGGACGGCAGAACGCCATGCATATTAACAAGGCATGCTGCCCGAGCTCCTAGGCTTACATGGAGCATATACAAGTGCAGGGGATGTGTCTGAGAGCAGAGCTCTCAGAATAAACACACCCCTGCAATGTAGAATAGCAGAAGGTGTTAAGAAATGAGTGAGATCGCTCATAGGTGTACTCATATCTCCACCAACAGTCCCCCATGTATACAACAGCAACAGTACATAAAAATCAAATGAAGAAATGCCTTTATTTTTCTTTTTAAAGGCGACCAAAGCTAACTATAGGTGCGCAGGTGTGTCCATCACTTAGCTATTGTTAAAGCAGCTTAAAAGGCTAAAGAGGATAACAAGGAAGATATATGCAAATGAAATAAACAGCAATAGTGTAGTGGGCAGAGCATTTGCCTAATGAGTAGGCATTCCTGGTTCAAGTCCCACTGCAGCACAGTCTATTTTACATGGCAAAGCACATTATAACCAATATTTATGTTGCAAAACCCACAAAAAAACATATTTATGAACTGGAGTACTACAGGTAATGCACATGTGAAGTGTCAGTGTCATAATGAATAAGGCACTAGTAAGCAGGTTTAAGCACAAATAAGCAGTAGTACACATATGTAAGCACTAGTAAGCATGTTTAAGTGCATTTGCATGGGGGTAAGCATTGACTACACAGATTAAGCAAAGTAAAAGCTAACTGAGTGTAAGAAACTGTAACCGGAAGTAAGTACTGCTTAGCTCCATGCAAACCCATGCAAACCCTCTTACAACTGCTTTAAAGTGCCTTATCCACTCTGTATCCAATGGCCTGTGTTCTGCCCAGTAACAATAAAAAAGCCTCTGCAAGGCTTGAACTCAAGACCCTGTACACTACAGTCACAGTAGTTCACCACTATGCCATCGTGGCAGTACAAAAGACTGAGGTTTCAACAAACAAATCCTCACCATAGGAAATCAAACTGAACATGTGAAAGGAATCTATGTACAGTGTGATGTTGTATAACCTGCTGCATAACATAAATATGTGAACTGGAGTACTGAAATAAGGCCAGGTGTGAGGTGTTACTGTAATAAAGTGTTGAAGTCCCCACAACCCCATACAGTGTATGTAGACATGAATCATGGATACCAGACACATATATAACATGGAACAAATAATAAATCAATGCCAAAAGGAAAATATAATGCAAATTAAATATTAAACAATGCTAAGCATTGCACAGCTCAGCTTAGTTGGGGTAAGCAATGTGTAGGCTGGCTAACTCAATCTGCCCAGTAGTATGCCCCTTTAAGAAATACCAACATTAGGTAAGCAGGTGTGCCCATAGCTTAGTCTTTTCAAAACCATCCAATCACAGGAAAGTGTGGGAAAGTGGGTGTATCTAAACCCCACAGGCACCAATAATTCCTGTAACCGGTTGCAGCTCCCTACTGTAGGCAGAATGGCTGGAGTTGCAGAAGGCACTCGATTTAGAATGCAGCACTGGGGCACCCAGGAGTCCAGATTCATAGTATGGCTCCTGGTAAAACACCATGAGGGAAGACGACTGCAGGGCTAGTACCAAGGTTCTCAGTATAAAGTGGAGGCCTGGGACAGTCTTGCCCATGACCTCACCAGTGCCACTTGTATCCCCCAGACTGGTGAGCAGGTCAGGCATCACCATGCTGACTTGAAGCGGCAGTGGAGTGATCTCTTGGACCAGTGAATCCAAGAAGCAAGGCAGATGGCCAATGCCTCAGCACTAAGTACCCTTTCTACTACATAGATAATGATTGCCTAGCTTGTGTATACTATGGATAGGTAATGGCTAAATATCACTGTATTTCTCTGACAGCTGCAGATGGGCAGACTGTGAACCAGCAAGCCATGCTGCTAGTCTGCAAAGGCTGTGTCATGAGGCAGGTTAGTAATATTTCTGCATGTACTGTCATAACAAATAAGTATAACAATTATGGAAAGTGTTGTACAAGTAAATAAGTGTATTGTGTATGGGATGTACTGAATAAACCAGACAATATGTCAGGAAGACTGTCATAGGTTATGTTGAAATAAAGGTGTAATATCTTGTGAATAAAAATATAACCCCTGGAGTGCTTGTGTACATCCTGCTTTCATATGTTGTTGTAGTGTTGCATTCTATAAATAGCACTGTTGAATTAAGCAGTGTTCCCACACTGTTGAACGCAGTTAAAATATGCTGGAATTTCAGTATAACAATGTTGGAAGTCCCAAGAGGTCAGTTATATAGAACAACTGAGGGAGACTTAGACTAAACCATTGGAGTACTTTGTACCAATTCCTTGATAGCACAGTGTACTGTGATGTCAACAGTAATATTTTTACCACACACAGCAGGGGTTCGAATCCTGGGAGTGGTAGTAAGCTGTATGCATAATCATACCCCACAACAGTAAAGATTTTGTGAGAATGTCCATATAGAAAGCTGTATGCATAATCATAACCATCAACTGTACAGACTGGCAGAATGTTCAGGTAGTAAGCTATATGTATAGTCATACACCTCAACTGTTCTGATCTGTCCAGCATGTCCAGATAAATGGCCCAAATCTGCTGCCCGGTAACCTGTTCTCCTGAGAAATCAGTGTGCTGATCCAATAAATGTATACAGCTTATACTGACATATAATGGATAAAAAAGAGAATGTATATGGAAGCAAACCTCTCATTGTAGCATCTCACCCAAAGTGTATGACAGCTATTACAAAATATGTCACATTAACACTTGCATACTGTCAAGCCTTGACCAGAGTGTGTGCAATAATGGATTGTTAGGTATGTGTATAACATCAACATGGAATCTTGGAGTATGTGTAGTATTTGTCAGGTAGTGTTAACAAAGATTTTCTCCACAGCTATAACAGGTAAGAGGTGTAGACTGTAGGAAAACACAGGTCACATATATACTTGTCTACAAGCATGGAATCTGGGAGTATGCATAGAAATTGTCAGGTAGTATTAACAATGATTTTCTCAACAGGTATAACAGGTAAGAGATGTAGACTATATGTAAGACACAGTCCACGCATATACTAATCTACAAACATACAATTGTACAAAGTAAGGACATTAGGTAGTGTAATAATACATGTAAGGGACACATCACTGCAGTGACTAAGAATGTTGTGGAAACTACAGGGATATATTAGTTGTTAATTGACCTCTCTCTCTCACCTCCTCCATATATGCAACAATAACCATATTATACACCTCAATGGGTACATGTACACTCCAAACTATTGTTGGGACATATGTCCTATTGGTTTATAAATATTCACATTTGGTTCTATGCATGTGCCATGTTAAAATACTCCCATATTGGTGGCCTGGTGCCATCAATGAAACCTGCATGCTGTTGTAATGGCCACTGTTGTCCCATATATGCATGTGTTCTGCTTGATCTGCAACTGTCATAAACTGGTGTCTTGGGTTAATGGGAATACTTATGCATGCTGTTATAACTAATCCTGAATGCTGTTGACTATGACTAACTGATATCTTTCTTAAAACTGCAACACTATAGCTTGTATGGGAAAGCTGGTCTCAGCAGACCCACCTGTCCCACCTCAGCTGGCATCGGGCAACAGCACATCTGGGGCCCAGCCTGGGATCTCCTCTGCTGTTGTCCTTGCACCACCTTTGGGTGGAACTGCCACAGGGGATGGGGCTCGGCCCCTCCTGGGAGCAGGGGCAGAGAGGTACCTGTCACCCACCGTCAGGTCCTGGCCATGGTGCGTAGGGAGCTCGACAAGGAGATTCAAGACCAGCTACGCCAGCTTGAGGGACGCATGGCTCAATTAGAGGGTGAGCCTGCCCATCCTACCCAGCACAGCCACCTTTGGGGCCGTAAAGGTGCAGTGGTGACTGCCCAGGGGTGGGGACTTAAGTCCCACTGTTTCCATTTGGGGGCTCATGGGCTTGCGAATTCCAAACACCCCTCCCCATCCAAGGTGTTTACCCCCCACATGTGTCATATACCACCCCTATATGCATCTTGTTTGTCATGTTTATTAACCTACCCAACCTACCTCCCCAAATATACCGACTACCCTTCCCCAACATCCTACTCTCACCTGAAAAAAAGTAAAAAAAGGGCAATCTGTTCCCACAAAAAAATCTTGTCCCATACATAGCTGTCCATTTCACACACCTGTCCACTGGACACATGTAATTGTCTAATTGGCATTACAACTTATTATTGTTGTCCTCACCCCCACACAGGGGTTTGAGTGTCCAAATCTACCTCCAAATTCAGTGTATATGCACAGCTGTTGCTGTAGAAGAAATGGGCAGCTATGGACCTTCCCTACAGCCTTCCTGCACATCCCTGGCTATTTTCCCTACTGTCTTTCCCTCTTTGTGCCCCTTTTTTCACCACTTTCCTATCAACTTCTTTTTCTTTTCTTTTAAAGAAATTAGCATGGGGTTAAGCAGGAGTAAGCACTTTTAAGCAGCTGTAGGCGGGTTTAAGCTTGTTTGCATGGGGGTAATCAATGCCTATACAGGTTAAACAATTTAGAAGCTAACTGAGTGTAAGAAGCTGTAACCAGAAGTTAGCAGTGCCTACCTCCATGCAAACACACACAAACCCACTTACAACTACTTAAAAGTGCCTTAATCAGGTCTATATTATATTCTCGAAAGCCGACAATGTCAAATCTGACATTGTTGGCACGAGAATATCGAACGTTCAGAATCTTGAGCGTGTAAATGGAAATCTCCGTAAGAGGAGATTTCCATTTACTGCAATGTAGTGGGGTCTTGGAGTTCGTATATCTAAATAGCGGGGGGTGTGGGGGTGTAGGGAGGCTTGACCCCTGCTTAAACCCGTTAAGTTACATTTTTCTTTTTTGTCTTTTTATAAGGTCGATGTTTGAAGACATCGATCATATAGTGTCGACCATATGTTGTTCGATGTTTTTAATCATCGATCTTATAATATAGACCCCCTTAATCATTCTGTATCCAATGGCCTGTGTTCTGCCAAGCAACAAAATAAAAGGCTTCTGCAAGTCTTGAACCCAGGACCCTGCACATCATAGACAAAGTGATTTACTACTAAGCCATGCCAAATATAAACAAAGCTGATGTTTTCAGAAACATATCATGCAGTCCAGGCATGCAACAGTACAGAGGATGTACACCAACATCTAGATGCATGTGTGTGTAAATATATTAATATCTAAACAGATACAACATATCTATATATGTATATATATATATATATATATATATATATATATATATATATATATATTTCTAAAAATATATATATATATATTTCTAAAAATATATACATATATATTAATATATATGAACATATATACATACAAATGCCTACATTGACACATATATGTGTCTACACCTATATGTCTACATATAAACAGCGAGTTACATATGTGTACAGAGATATATATCTATGTAGGTATATAATGACGTAGTTATATATATGTAAGCAGATATATATATATATATATATATATATATATATATATATATATATATATATATATATATATATATATATATATATATATATATATATATATATATATACATATATATATATATATATATATATATATATATATATATATAGGTATATATGGCCATACAGCTGTAGATAGCAATGGCAGATTAACAAAAACACATATGTTCACATGCACCATTAATGGGGATGAGAGTCCCCTCACACTATACATCTTGTACGAATAAGCATCCCACCCCCACAGGCAAACACGTCCACCCTGCAATAAACTACCTAGTGTTGCAGATCCAATAACCAGGACCTGATACAACATGGGCGCAATATGTTAACAGTACTACATCCCACCCTTATGATGTCAGGCTTGTATTGGTAACATATCATGCAGTACAGTCTGCCTCAGGATACAGATACACAGACTCAGATATGCAGATACAGATATATATATATATATATATATATATATATATATATATATATATATACATGTGACTACACATACAGATGCAGATATATGTACAGTAAGATACATATGTAGAAGGTGCACACAATACGGAACAGCCACTATGCCTACAGTTAACACCTGAACAACTGGACACTGTATGGGCCACCCATACAAGTGACAATTGCTGCCTGCAACATATACTCACAGAGAAGTCATAGGAAAAAACACCATGCACACAGGTTTGCAGAAATGGAAAACCTTTAATTGTGTACTATTACAGTTCTATACGCCATTTCATATAGCTGTTCAGACACTGACATCCATATAAATAAAGTAATGCAACTGTGAAACAGTTATACTAATACACTAGTCTGGAAAGGTTCACAACTGTTGCTGTCTAGGCCAAGCCCATCAAATTACACAATAGTGAGGACAGACTGGGTCACAGGATACCAAACAATCAACAGTATGCAATGCAGGCATATAATTCAACAGCCTCAATCTACACTCTGTACAAAATCACTAGGTGGTAAAGATGTCATGTGACCAAATGGGTTGTAACTATTACATAACAAGGCATAACTGACACCATCACAAGCACACTGACAAACAGAACAGTCTGTATGCTAGGAGGCAGTAGGCTTGTATTAACCCAATTTATGTAAGTAATGAAAATATAGGTGATGTATATGGTACTGTGCATCCAGATACCTTAAGGCAGCTTACCCTGATACACCCACATTTTATAACAGCCTAAGTCATTTATGGTGCTCCCCCACCCAGATTCAATAATACAGGGCCATATACCACTGTTACATACACTGGCCTCTGGAGTGCATAAGAGCACACATGTATTGTGTAGGTGACGCCCACACATATATGGCCCCAGCCCCACTGTATGTGTGGGGGATACAACAGCAGTGGAGTGATGGCAGCAATGGCAGTGTGATATACTCACTACAGAACAACCCCTAAAAGCATGTCATGTGTGCAAAGCTTGGTATGTAGGTGGAGGACAGAGGCTGGAACACAAGCACAAATGTGGAAAACTGTTGTCATACACTAAGCAAGTTGCTGGTGTTACAAGATAGTCTGCAAGATACCCTTAGTCAGGGAATTGTGATTAGAAACAGAAATTGATGTAGCCATGTACTGATAGCACTCAACACACACACACTGCCAGTGAAATATCTGGCACAGGACCTGTGTGGTAGATAGACAACACATGATAGGACACCCCTCTGGCCACCAAGAGGATAGGCCCACAGTTGAGAGCTATGCAGACAGACTGCATTCCAAGGTAAACTAGTATGTACACACACACCCTGTAACACCAGTACTATACAAAGCATAACACAACTCTACTCACACTGTGTCTGCAGTTTTTGAACCTCCTACAAATATGTAGCTGCCCTAAGTGTACCAGTTCTCCTGTAAGAGATATTGCTACCTGATGTCTGTAATACTGATGTCCACACACAGGAAGGATGTCCATCACACAGGAAATGTAAAGGGACCAAGCCCAAATGATGTAGGCGTTTAGAGTATGTAGTTGCCATGACAGTGATAATTGGAAGTGCTACACAAGTGCAATCATATATATATGGCTATCTGGATAATAATATGCACATATATTTCCACCATATGTCCTGGACATGGAGTGTAGCCCTACCCCAGCCTCTATAGTCCCACAGTCATAGTGCAAGGGGATGTCAGGTATGTATAGCAGGTATATTAGTAGACAATTGCTACTGTCATTGGAATTGTCTTCACAGACATGGTGTGTGTTGGAGGTCACATTTGCTTATAACGTGTGCCATTGGTTACTGACAGACATCCTAAGGACATCATAGTAAAGTACTGCTGCTAGCATATAATGCCCCTGTAAACTGCAGCAGAGATATTGGCCAATATATGTGGACATTCTGACACACTCTGTACAGTCCAGAGGTATACACATAACCACTTAATGCTAAACATGTGTACCATGCCTGTCAATATGGATGTAGACAGCCATGTAGATGGGTATAACACATAATGACTGGAATACATTTGCCACCATAGGTTATGCATTCACACCCCCCTGTCTGGCCTGACACATAATAACCACTGGTACAGGGGTGCCATGGCCACATACTACCCACTAGATATTGACATACATCTGTACAGCATACCACTGCTCTGTCTGACATACATGGCTGTTAATGGAGGCCCGGCAGCAGTACATCTGGCAGTTATCTGCACATAACATCTCACTGGGTAAGTACACTAAGCTGCTAGGCATGTAACAATGCACTGTGCAGGCTACAGGCAGACTGGCTCAACACTGGCCTACATCTCCTATGGGGAATGCACATGTACCTGCATATATAGCAGGCTCTAAAGGCATGTCACAGCACAGGGTAAGATACACCTGTGTAAAAGTGCATAACCACAACCAATGTGAACACAGCCACAGCCACATATGTTAAGCTAGCATAATATTACAGTATATGGACTATCTGTTCGACACTATCCTCATATATGCCACTCATAGACTGACTATACATATACTGGGATGCCACACAGTTTGGTCTGATGGCTGTCTGTGGTATGGGACATGTGTGTATATATGGCCCTACAAACATGTACGCCAATACGGTACCATACAGTGGATCAACATGTAACATCAGATAGGATGGGACCTAGAACAATGACATCTACCACAGTCTGTGCACAGGCTAAAGTACATATTAACAATACACACACTGTTGACATTCACCATAAGAACACAGACCTCAGTGCTGTACAAACATCTACAGAATGACCAGGTTATATCATCAAATATAACCCCTACTGTACATAACAAGTGTAGCAGTCTGATATCTCACTGGCTTTCTATCAGATATGATGGCACTAATGGTGTACAGCCCATATGCACCACTTCATACATGACATATGTACACAGGTTAACAGAGTTGTGGCTGGAACCACATACACAGGGCCAATAGTGACATGTTGCTTTGATAACCTCATACATTTACTGTTGTAACAGGGTTTGTTGCAACATATGTCCTGTGAGGGATATGAAGCCAGTAACTGTCATGGCTTTCACCATCTACAGACTACAATCCTCACACTACCTTCTGCAGTCCACAGATAGATGCTCCATGGGTAACACATGAAACCAAAGGCACAACACACTGCCCTGTCTGCAGATGACCCTGCAGATGGGGATTCCTCATAAACATGGAACTGACATGGCAGGTATTGATACATGTAGGACAGTCATATCCACACACACACACTGTTAAACCAACAGTACTCCAAATGCAGTATAGCAGCACTTATAGTCAGTAGTCAGGTCAAGCACATCCCCTTCTGTGTGTTGCCCTGTTTCCACAGTGTATATTGTTAGAGATAAATCACCAATCCATCTGAGATGCTATTTGCCAAACAACAGATCTAGTTCCTACTCACAGTGAATGAAAAGGGCCAACACCAACATAATGTTCCAAGATATTGGAGTGTGTTTCCATGCAATTGGCTATGGAAATGTTACCACAGCTGTTCCACATGCAATCAGCTAGAGGAGGGCTGCAATTTGGGCATAGTCCATCAGCTGATCATGAGCATCACTTAAAATACACATGATTCTGCCAAGCAAAGCAGGTGTAGGTCTCCACATCCACCAGAGAGGGAGTGGAAGAGGCAGACAGAGGCAAAGACAAGTCAGGGAGAGGTGGGAGAGTAAAACCTGAGCATATCTGTGTCACATACTTACAAGCACAGGGTATCAAACCCTGAAGACTATGAAGTGCTATCACAGTTCTATGCAGTTATTGGATGCACCATATGGCTTTCCTGTTGTGGAGCCCTCAGAATATATATGTGATGGTGACTGACATCTGCAACAGGGATATGGTAGCTATATTGTAGGTGACATACACGTGCCTGTCTGCATGAACAGGTGCCAGCATCAACACAGCCTCAGTCTCACAGGGATGCACACACATTGACACACTTCACAGGGCCAGAATTACAACTCATCAGTAGTGGGATTGCCACAACACATCACTATGCAAGTATCACATGCACCACACAGGTCATATGGGGGTTGTATGGGCAAAGGGAATGGAGAGGTGTCTGACATCAGACAGCATGCTTCATTATGCCCATGGGGGTTGTAGGAAGTGTGGATGTGAACATATGCACCATATAACACACACACAGACACACAGGGTGCCAGTACTGACATGCATGGGTGCATGTCTGCACAGGTGTGTGGTGGGTGACTGTGCCAGACGGCTGTACAAGGCTGGGAACTGGGTATACCTTGGCATCAGGCCACATGACAATGGTCTGCATTGTGGCTCAGGGATGTAGTGTCTGCATTTGCCCACATAGGTGGATATTGTATCCCCCATCCAGTCACCTGGGTGACTATTGTGTGTGGCCAGTGCTGTGCATCGCTTGCCATGTATGTGTTCCTTAGTCCATGACATGGACGGTGTCTGGGATGTGCACACCTCCCAATTGCATGTACAGTGACATGTGGAACTGTACCTGGGGTGTCTGGCCCATGTTGTGAACTCAGATTATCATCAGATTTGCCAGTCTTGCCCACCTGTTGCAGGAACTGGTAACAGGCAGCAGGTTTACCCTGCACTTACATTGATAGCATCTAATGGCATTCCCTGGTGTCAGTGGCATCTGTCAATACAGGGCATGTTGTCAGGCATGGCATGTCCTTTGTGGGTCACATATAATTGCATCACAGGTGTTGCAGGTGTCCATTGGAGAACATGGGAAAGGTGCACTGTCTGCATGTATGTGCATATTTGACAGATGGATAAGGTGCCATGCGCTATGTAGCCCGCAGCTATTACCCCATAGCTACTATCAGTGGCCAATATGCAGTGTACTACCCAAATATTGGCTGTTGCCTAGGCATATGTGTTTGTGTATGAGACATGGGTTGAGAGTGTGCTCTGGGTAATACTGGGGTTTTAAGCTGTGATTGCCTGGCCTTGATGTCACATGTATGGGTATGGCTTTGCACCCCAGCCTCTCAGCTATTTCACATCTGTTATCCCTGTATGGTGGACATTGTGATATATAGTAGGGCCACCATATAAAAAATATGCAAAACCCACTCCACATTGGCCACACCCACCTCCACACAGGATATGAGTTACAAACACACAGACACCTGTCATGTCTGGGAGTAGAACCCCTACCTAACTAGTCTATTACACTACAGCACTACACAGTTAAAATATGCACCACAGAAATTACTGGAGTATTCCTTCCCCAAAGGTATATATCGCATTGGATGACATCAGCAGGATTGCCAAAGTAGTCCATTCAAATTGTAGTGAGTGTGACTAGCCTCAAATGCATTGCTCCCTATACAGACAGTGACACATGCAAAACATCCACAACGGACATGTGTGAGTATAGAATCCCTAACAGAGATCTATATCATACTAAAGCATAGAGCTGTTATAAGATGCACCACAGGGGCTTATTAGCGCACATATTCCCCAAAGGTGTATTTCACAATGAATGACATCAGCAGGATTGCCAAAGTAGGCCATTTGAAATGTACTGTGTGTGACTAGCCTAAAATACACTGCTCCCTACATGGACAGTGACACACACACAAAACATCCACAACCAACATGGGTGGGTATAGAACCCCTAACAGAGGTCTATAGCACACTATAGCATGCAGCTGTTATAGGACACACCACAGGAATTACTGGAGAACTCCTTCCCCAAAGGTGTATTTCAGAATGAATGACATCAACAGGATTGCCAAAGTAGGCCATCTGAAATGTACTGAGTGTGACTAGCCTAAAATGCATTGCTCCCTACACAGACAGTGACACACACACAAAACATCCACAACCCACATGGGTGGGTATAGAACCCCTAACAGAAGTCTATATCACACTACAGCATGGAACTGTTATAGGACACATCACAGGGATTAGTGGTGAACTCCTTCTCCAAAGTTGTATTTCACAATGAATGACATCATCAGGATTGCCAAAGTAGGCAATTTGAAATGTACTGAGTGTGACGAGCCTATAATGCATTGCTCCATACACAGACATTGAAACACACACAAAACATCCAGAACTGTCATGGGTGGGAAAGGAACCCTACCACAGTTCTAAATCCCACTACAGCAGTATGCAGTTATGGCACGCGCTATGGAGACTACTAGGCTACAAACTTCCCAGAGGTGTATTTTTAGGTGAGTGACATCAGCAGCCTTGCCAAAGTTGAGTATATGAATTGTAAGAAGTGTGAGTATCCTAAAAAGCATCGCTTTCTACACAGACAGGATCAGAAAGACACACCCACTTGCCATGTATGGGATTAGAACATCTACCTAACTACTTTATCACACTGTAATAGTACGCAATTACACAATGCACTACAGAGCGTACTGGGCTGCGGCCTTCCCAGTGGTGTATTTCTAGGTGGGCAGCTTTGCCAAAGTTGAGTAGATTAATTGTAAGGAGTGTGAGTACCCTAAAAAGTATTGCTCTCTACACATTGAGGGTCAGGCAAACATACATTTGCCATACCTGGGATTAGAACACCCACCTAACTACTTTATCATACTACAGCAGTATGCTGTTACAGAACACGCTACAGAGATTACTGAGCTGTAACCTTCCCAGAGGTGTATTTCTAGGTGAGTGACATCCGCAGCCTTGCCAAAGTTAAGTATATGAATTGTACGGAGTGTGAGTATCCTAAAAAGCATTGCTCTCTACACAGTTGGAGACAGACACACACACACAGTTGCCAAGTCTTGGGTTACAACTCCTACCTAACTAGTTTATCACACTACAGAAGTGCACAGTTATGGGACGCGGCACAGAGATTACTAGGCTACAATTCTCCTAAAGGTGTATTTTATATTGGATTACCTCAGCAGGCTTGTCATAGTAGGGCTATGGGGAGGGCAGTGTGTGTGCATGGGCCATAACCCATTAATCTAGGGGTTGACACACCACATGTGGGCACATGCGGGGTCATATTTCACAGGTAAGTGTATACAGTTGCTAGATGACTACTTCCTTGTACAGTCATGTTGCACAGCTGGCACGTGCACCACATAGTCTATAATGCTGACAGATACAGGTGGCTAGTATCTGCAGTGAGTGACATCTGCACCTCATGTGTTTGGGGCCCTTTGGCTGTGTGCTGGGTGGGACAGGCCTGGATGGCTCCCTGTCACAGTCACCCTCTTCCACACATCTATGTACGTCCACCTTTGGCTTATTATAGTGTGTTGTCCTGACATATATGTCTGTATTCCTATCCACTGTGTGTGCAAGGCATGAGTGGTGCATACTGACAAGTGTCTGCACTATCAACTGCAACTGCCAGATATTTCTGGTCCACTGGTGTTTGCAGACATGGCTTCATGTATTTAGGTGTGTGAGCATGCCCAGTATGGCCGTCTGTATTGAATGTGTGGATCATGTCCAGGTAGTTTGTGCTGCAGTGCTGACCTTTGAGTTGTACACCTACAGGTAGCATGCTGTCTTTGCAGGGCATCCATCGATCATTTGGCTTTGACTGTTACTACATTTCTGCATAGCAGGGGGGGCACACCTGACTGCTTCTACATTTCTACACAGGAGTGGGGAGGCACACCTGCCTGTTATTACATTACTATGTAGGATGGGGGGGCACGCCTGACTATTACTACATTTCTACACAGGACTGGGGGGGCACACCTGACTATTATTACATTACAATGTAGGATGGGGGGCACACCTGTCTATTTCTACATTAATACACAGGGTTGGGGGGCACACCTGACTGTTATTACTATGTAAGATGTGGGGGGCACACATGACACTTATACACATTTGCTATGACTGTACTGGTATGTCAGGTACTCCATTTCATTCTGCATTGTTAACTATCATGCTGACTAGAAGCATACCAGTGTACTACAGATTGTGGCTTTGGTTGCCCTACATATTATTGTCTGACTTCCTACCCCTCAGAACTAACATCCCACTGCCTGCACTGCTGTGGTCTGTCTGTGTAGGCCTGGGTGGAGGTTAACCATAGCCATCATTCAGGGGCCATGGAACAGGCTCTGTTTGGGTTTGTCTACACATGTCCTGCTGGCTGAGACTGTTGTTGGGTATGTGAACCATCCCGACTGGCATGTGTCAGTCATATGGACACACATGTTACTCAGCACATTTCCTATAGTGGGTTTTGTCACCCTGTGTAGTACTGGCTACTATGGTGGCTCCAGTATGTGTTACAGATGTCATGGTGCCACTATGGGGGTCTACTGTTTGCTGCTATAACATTCAGTCACCCAATTCCCTTCCATGCTCAAATCCATACCATAGCTACAGGTAACAACACATTCTACTCCATTTGGCAAATGGTAGGTTGATTGATTTACCTTGAGGGTGTACCAGACTTGCGGATGGTGCTGGAGGGCTGCCTTTGTCAGGTGCACATAGTACACTCCCTATACATGGCTGAGCACAGGTAGTATCATGTTTGGCATCCCTTTTACTGTATGTGTGAGTTAGAGAGAGGTGTCATTCCCTGGGTCCCTACTGTGTCAGTGCATGTGCTATGTGTTGCCACTTTTCCAAGGCCAGGGCATACTGGTCATGCCTCCTTCTGCTTACTGGGGCAGGCTCAGGTTGTTCCTCCTCCGGGTCACTCTGTACCTGTGCAGGCCTTGGCATTGGTGGGGGGCTGTGTGGCCCTGCCCCATCCTGCTCCTCCTGCAGCTGTTTCCACAGGATCATATTGTGCAGCATAGCACATACTATAACAATTTTGGTACATATAGCTGGTGAATACTGCAAGTCTCTACCGGATGTGTCCAGACACCAGAACCATGACCTGAGCATCCCAAACACATGCTCTATTATATGTCTGACCTGTGCGTGTGCCTCATTATGGCATTGTTGTGCTGGTGTGTGTGCATTTCTGATGGGTGTCATCAGCCACGGCTCCAGTGTGTACCCAGCATCCCCCACTAGGTGACCATAGTGGATGACCCCATTTGCAAATCTCTGGTAAAGCTGCATCAGATGCCATATGTGGGAATCATTATAGATTCCAGGGCAGCCAGCACGCACATTCATTATAATGCCCTGGGCATCACATAGGACCTGGCAGTTGATGGAGGGGATGCCCTGCAGTCGATGTAGGCCCTACCCTGCTCACCAGGTGGTGCTTTGATGCATATGTGTGTGCAGTCTATAGCACCGACTACCCCAGGGTATTCTGCTATTTGGTGGAAGAGATGCATATTGCTGGTCAACACCTCATGGGTGTTGAGGAAATATACGTGCTCACTGGCATGTGTTGACATGGCATCCAGGAACTGGTGGAATATTATGGATGTTAATGCTTGTGAAATCCCCATGATATCCCCAGTTGTGTTTTCGGAGATACCTGTAGTTAGTATACCTTGGCCTACACATACCTTGGAGTCCAGTGGGATGGGTTACCCTTGGTCAGTTTGGTATGTCAGGTGTGGCCGGCACAGCTCAACAATTTGCTGTAGAAGGTCTCTGTCCACCCTATAGTGCACCACTATCTCCAGCTCATGTCACCCCTGGTAGGTTACTCTGGGTCTGTACACTCTTTTCCATCTCCTCACTGTGAGTTGTTTGGCAGCATTCACATCCTCACCACCCTCAGCCTCTTGCAGATGTTGTTCTATGTTGCCTGCTGCAGCCCTTCTCACTTTGTAGGTTTGTTTGTTAAAATTCCCCCACTTATATACACCGGTGGTGTAGAATGTGAGAAAAAACAGAGGGGAAGGTGTTTGCTTAGTTTATAGTAGTATTCTGGGCTGGGCTGGTCTGCTGCCTGTGTAATTGGCTGATTATGATACATTTCACCTGCCAGCTATGCTAGTTCTCCTTGATTACCTTCCTACTGTTGTTTTCCCTTCCCATTCCCTCCATGTTTAAGCCCGTGAGCGCGCTGCACAAACAGATTGCTCAAATCTGCACTCTGCTGCTATTTTCTGGTTTAACTTCTTTTTTCTTCCTGTAAAACCTGGTGTGCGGCACGCACACCCACTTAGGCTTTGTAAAGAGTGCTAGGCAGGTTTAGACACACCCCCTAGCTTAGCTGTGCTAAGCTAGGAGCAAACCTGAGCCACAGGGCTCCAATCCATTTACAGTATGCCTGACACACACCCCCATGATGTTACCTACCTCCTAGGCTTGCACCAAACTATTCCTACTCTTACACTGTTGGGACCTGACTCACATGTTGGAGAAAACTGGGATTCACTTTCCTTCCCCTTATTTGCATAGGATTGCCTGCTAATGCATAGTTACATGTCTCACACTGAGCCTCCCCCCTTAGCAACCACTACTCACTGGCCATGTTGTCTTCTGCCTGCCATTCACTTGTATGACAGAATACTGGTTTTAGTTAAAATGCTTATTTTAGGTTTATTTTATAATTTTCCCCCGATCCCGTTCGAGCGCTGCTGCCCTATGCTTAAACAGCCGAGAACGGCTAAAAAAAATAAGTTTTTTTTATTTTTTATTTTGTTTGCAATGCCAATGTTCTTATACTTGGCCATTGGCATACTTACTACTTGATATGCAGCCTTTATTCGGAGCTGTCATAGCACTGTTTTGGATTTTGCAGAAATGTACTCGGTTACTAACCAAGTACATTTCTGCAGATAGCACTAGTCTTGCACGGACTGTTGCAAGCTTCCTGGATTGCCATATCACCTCATTTGCATGGGTTTCACCTGAAAATGGGGTGATTTTCATACCAGGGCATAGTCTGTGCAAGATTAGTGCAGGAACACTCGTGTATGACCCTACAGACTGTTCCTAGATCGCACGGCAGACATATTGCCTTCTTGAGCTCCTGCACTGATCTTGCACTCCATGCAAGCTTTTGAGAATCCAGGTGAGTATCACTAGGGAATTTAAAAATAGATCTAAATTGTTTACATCTATCACATTGTGCCATTTTCCCATCCTATAGGCAAAAAACCATCATTTTTAAATGACTGATGAATATTACTGTATTTGTAAGTAAACTTTATGGCAGAATCCAACTTGCTAAGTAGAGTTTCCGTACTGAAACCACATTTTCAATTTTTAGTCATAATCTGCTCAATCATATTGGTATCCAAAGAATGATGCAGAGCCATGTTCTTGAAAAGTCTTATATGTTTGTTCTATTCATTCCTTATTATGGATTTATTGAAATTGGTACAAGCTTATCTGTCATGCATTTTCTCAGTTAAAATTGGATAAGTCAATGTTTCATGGTAAAAAGGTGTCAATCTATTGATGTGATTCCACAGAAATTAACCTAGATGAAGAAATCACTGGCCCTAAACAGTACTTTTTTCTACCCACAGTTGTAATGACTTCCAAAAGAAAAAATATTGCTGGAAAATGGAGTTATAGAAAATAGTGGACTCAGTGCTCAACATATCAAAATGCCAATATAAAAGGGCGCCCAAGAATAGATAGCTGCATGCGCTCAAAATAAAAGCTTCAAAAAGTCAGTAGTATGTTATAAAATTATCAAATAAGCTCTTCAACTCAACTCTAGTCATGGTCCAGAAAATTTTAAATAAATCATCTAAACTCCAAATATGTAGTATTAAATGCAAATTATAACTACAAGTAGAAACATAAAACATAAAACAGTACTGGCAAAAATGGATGTATAGGAAGTGCTCTTAGATACTTCTTTGAAATAGTCTTCAAATGTAAAGAGACATTTTTCAAAATCATTCCCATTAGACAATATCTCTTTAAACACACAAAAAAATCAATCAGTAAATCTCTACTGTATTGTAAAATCGTATTCTGAAATGTATCAGTAAAAAAAGATCTTTAAAGTCTGCAGGAACTAACAAATCATTGCCTAAAACAGCAATGGTAGGTCTGAGTGGTATATCAGGAGCATCTTGATTTACATTAACTGTATCAAAAATGATGTAAATTCTAAGTTTTTTAACAGAATAATTATCAAATTCATATACATCAATGCCAATGACCTTGTAAGAATTCTGAACCTTACTTATTGAAAACACCTGATAAAACGTATTGTTTAATAGCATTTTATAGGAATAATAACTCAAATTCATGAGAGTAATACCCAATCCTCGTCAGATTTCATTACCCTGATATGTTTATTTTTACTATATAAAACTTATCTTTCAGCCTGGTTTTAAGATACAACACTTATATATGGGGGTCCATCTATATAGTTCCCTAATCATTGCGGTCCATGATTTCTCATACAACCACAAACATTTTGGTAAAGAACTATTTCCATTAATTGCAAAAATAATAATAATAATAATAAATAAATAGAAATAACTTTTAGTTGTCTTTTCAAATTTATTTTAACATTAGAACATGGTAATTTTTACATTTTTAGGCAATCATAATAAAAGACTTGGATTAAATGAGCACATTAATATAAAATGTTTTTTAACAGCTCAAAGGCTTTGAAAGCATTGTAAGATGTTATTAGTTTTATATACGAGTGTACGTTTATATAATTACCCATTATTTTATAAAAGTTCTTAATTTTATAAGAACAGTTCTTTAAATATATAGTTTAAGGTTAAACAATTAATTGATGATAATTCGTCATGTGATTTTGTAATAATATAAATTGAGAAGGTTTGTTAATTAATTAATTCTGAAGAAGTTTTACCACATTAAAGAGAGAAAGTGCTTAAAATAGCAAAACCTTTGGTTTTCATTTTTTTTTTTGGTACAGTCTGAACAGAACACTTGTTTATTTTTATACTATTGATTACTCAAAGTTTCTCCTTAATTCTGCTGAAAAGAAATGGACAACCAAGGTCATTATATTTGGTTAATGCTCAGTGGAGGCTGGTCACATCAAAGCAATGGGATGCTTCATGTGGTAAATAAAAGGAGGAAACTAACTGGAGTGAGAGTGAGCTTTATCACAAAAGCTTTAACTTTGAGAATGACCACACTTTTACACAAATAAGTGGTCATAGAGTACTGTACTTGCTAAGTGGTCTTCTAGCAGTAGTGTTTCCCATCAGCATACATGCTACAGCTACTTTGAGGAAAAAAGTTCATTTTAGACATGTGAGAGGGTTATAGCCATTATATTGATAGTGTGCATTTCTAATGTATGAATGTAAACAAATAAAAAGTGAATACATTCATGCATTTCAACTTCATTCATTCAGAAAAAAACAGCCTTACTGATAGAGATCAAAGACTATTTAACTGTGTTCAAATACCAGCAGAAATTAATCAATAGCATCCACAGACTGTCTCAATACCCACAAATGATGTCATTATTAACTATATAGTTTTCATATGTTTGAGTGGTGCTGCTGTGCTGCCCACACAAGGAGGGCATTCAGACTCTGAACAGAAGGCACTCCGACCAAGAGTCAAAGCGTTGAATCTCTTGCAGTTTTGAAAATTATATGTAGCATGTCAGCATATGGAGGTTTTATGTTTGTCCTGCAGTGTGATGATGTTGGATTAGTATGTGTATTAACAATTTGTGTGGTTTGCCTCCGCTAATAATAAGTACTTGCACTTCCCACAGGTTGACTCATTCTGTATTAAGAGAAAAGGGTACCATCAAGCATGTGGTAGCTTATACACTACCTCAGGGTGCTTACTGCTAAAAAAACTGTCAACAGATGGGGCAGAAAAAGATTAAGGAACTGTTTGATCTTGTAATTCCAGGTGGCATATGTTGTACAATATTCAGGTATTTGATTACCTGGTCTACTAGAAGGAGGAAATAATTCGATTATGTGACTGTTCGCTATTGTATTGTAAGCTTTCGACATTTAGTTGTCGATGTTTAAGCATTCGACAAACTAAGCTGTTGATAATACAATATGACCCTGATTAATAGGAGAATAAGTGATACTGCTTATGAATATGCTGCTATTAGCATCCATTAGTGACTGATAAGGAGAACAAGTGATACTTATTAGGATTATGCTGTACAAATATCCATGTGATGGGTGTGATGCTTTGAGATATTGCCAACTATGCTAGGAGAAGTAGGTCAGTGGATGTGTAACATATGCCAGCATAGCTAGCTGGAGTTTTGTAAAGAATTATATGTAATTTGTATATCAAATTGATTTGTACAGGTGCTTGTGTTGAAAATGTGTTTGTAAGGATACTTGTGTTAAAAATGTACCAACAGTGGGTCCTGCCGTACGGAAAATAAATACACCTGTATGACAGACTGTATTGTACTGTTGCAATGAATATAATATAACAGAAGATACTACAAGCGAAGAGGTTAATCTCAGTCCAGCTAACTTTGAAAAATAGTCTGAATTTAAATTACCTGGTTTATGCCATAAAGATTGTATCTTATAGTTCTGATTGCAGCCAGAGACAAAATGTCTGTGAAAACCAGGACTAGGAATCCTACTGTACTGTTCTTAAGGGTGAACTAATTGCTACCCTGGAAAGGTGGACGTTTTTAAAATGGTTTTATAGCTTTCAAATGCTATAACACATCTTAACAAAGCTCTATGTGTGTGTATTATGGCACATGTGCTAGATTCTGGTTCAGTTTCTAGTAAAGGGGGTAGTGTGGGAGCCAAAGTCAGATGATGAGATTATGTGATGTCATTCTGTAATCCAGTATTAAAATGATGTTTTAATACTAAATGAAACAGAAGTCTCAGGACAGTCTGTTTTTGAAACCTGACAAAGAAAGACCACTCACCTACATCATCTTGCCTTGCTCTGGTAAGTGAACTATGGAACAGTAATTCTTTAGATCAGTCAGAAAAATATAATGAGATTAGTTAACTAGCATTTTTCTGTAACTGTGTGAACCTTTTCATATGTGTTATTTTTAATATTTCTTGTGGCTGAAACTCTGGTGTTTATTGTAAATAGATATTTAGTATTTTCATGTTATTTTATTAGTTATTACTAAATATATTTAAACTTTGCATTGTGAATAGTCTTTTAGAGACAATTTTAACCTTTAAGATTACTTAAATTTACAACCTTATAAAGCCCATCATTGCCTTGCCCTGAAACAGCTTGAATGGATAGAATTCCCCCAGCTCTTGCTACTTGCTGAGCTGCAGCTGACACACTCCTTACTCAACAAACTGCTAGCCTGCCCATCTCTCTCTAACTTAGTGTCCCCTTATACCCCAACCTGGTCTCTTTGTAGTTCCTACCAGCACCTTCTATGCATGTATAAACTCAACAAAACTTATGGTAAACTCCTCTATAAACACTCCTCCAGGATTCATGAAGCTTGCGCCAGGTGCAGGCATAGCGCTGACGTTCTAACACCAAAGATGGCCACCGAGTGATTCATGTACAAGCTGTTCCCATGTGGACAACCTGCTTACACTATGCCCGCACATCTCTTGAGCCTTGTATGCTAATTGCCCCATGTACAGCAGTGTAGCATGCAAATGAAGGTATGTAGCGATTCAGGAAGTAGTGCAGGAGTAGTATAAGCAAGCAGAAATATAAACCATAGAAAACGGTTTACATTTTTGAAAACATAAAATCGGAGCCATGGCAGCCAACCAAACACATGTATTATATTGTTAATATGTGCCAATGGCTAAATATATAGCCATTGGCATAAAAAAATGTACAAAATATAAAATTAATATTTAATATATATATATAGTCGCACTATCTTGACATGGAAGTGCAGGGCAGCGGTGCGCAAAGGGGATCGCAAGGAATATATAAAAATATAGAATAAACCCGCAATGAAACACATATCACGATTTCCCCATAATAGTCAATGGCAGGCATGCTGCACCATACTCATGGAGCAAGGGTTGCTAAGGGGCAGTGACAGTGTTATGTGCAGTAGCTAGGAATTAGTAGGCAATGCCATGCAAATGAGAGGAGTAATCATGAATTGCAGATTCCCCACTGGTGTAAGAAAGCACCTCACAGTGTAGCATTATAACACATAGATGAGCCCTTGAGATAAAGATGACATCAAGAGAGGGGTGTGTCGCCATTGCTGTAAGCACATTGGAGCATTGCTAAACCAGTCTTTCCCTCGCTAGGCAAAGCTGCAGGATAGGGGTGTGTCGAATTGCCCATAGCTATGCTTAGCTGAGAGTACACAAGGTAACTGAGTATGCATGTGAATGGAGAAGAAAACACGTGTAAACCCGGTAAATGGGTATGCGTGTTGCTCACTGCAGCTGAAACAGGAAGGATATATGAAAGAAATAAGGAAATGCTGCAGCAGTGAAATTGGAGTACAAATAACTAAATAACACCTAGGAGCCTACAGTGGGCCATTGACAAAAGCTAACAAGGCTGCAAGCAGCTACCTGCAGAACAGGGAAGGGGAGGGGCTGTACTGCAAAGAAAACAGCAAAGTGTCAAAGCAGAACAAAGCTGATATCCACTATATCAGCTACAAGGCACATTATGCCATGACTGGGCAGGGAAAGTACAAAACAAGAAAGACGGCAGGTAGATGCATGCCTGATAATGCGAGGGGATCCAGGTCTAAAAGTGAATTAAAGGGCAACAGATTAATCAAGGCAGGCAGGTAGATCTCCACAGCAAAGGCCCCACACTTGCAGTACTCATTGCAACACCCATAATTAAGACATGCTGCAGCTGGAACAGCTCATACACACCCACTTACATCAGCAGCATCCATAGCACAATACTATAAAGTGTGAAAGCACCTCACACACATTTGTGTATTCCCATACACTCTGCACCAGTGGTGCATACAGATGGAGAACTTTTATTATGTACATGTTAGGGGCTGACATAGCTTTGATCCATTAGCATGTGTTGGAGACTGAAGGTGGTGTGTAGGATGATGCAGATGACCACTGCAGGCACCAGAGGAGGAAGAGAGTGTTCAGACCCAGGGTAACCTATCAGGGACTACATGATCTGGAGATAGTAGAGCATTACAGGGTGGAAAGGGACACCCTACAGCAACTTGTGGAGCTGTGCCGACCATGCCTCAGAGCCAGAACAAACAGAAGGGAACCCATCCCAGTGAATATGAAGGTATGTGTAAGCCTGAAAATACTAGTTACAGGTACCTTTCAAAGACCAACTGGGGATATCATGGGGATCTCACAGGCATCATCATCCAGAGTACTACACCAGTTCCTGGATGCCATGTTACCACATGCCAATGAGCAGGTCATGTGCAATTCCCAGGGCATTATCATAGATGTGTGTGCTGGCAGCCCTGGAAGCTATCACGACTCTTACATCTGACATGCCTCACAGCTGTATCAGTTATTTGCCAGGGGGGAAGACCCAAATGGCCACCTGGTGGGGGATGATGGCTATGCACTGGAACCGTGGATGATGACTCCCATCAGAAATGCACACACACCCATACAGGAACTCCATAATGAGGCACATGCACAAACCAGAATCATCATAGAGCATGTGTCTGGGATGCTAAAATCACAGTTCCATTGCTTGGACATATCTGGTGGAGCCTTACAGTACTCTCCAGGCAAATGTGCCCACATCTTCATAGTGTGTGTCATGCTACACAATATGGCCCTGCAGAAACAGCTGTAGCAGGGACATAATGGTGAAGGCCCTCACAGCCCACCACCATTGCCAAGGGCCCCAAGGGCACAGAGGTACTCAGACCACAAACACCCTGAGCCAGCCCCAGTAGGCAGACAGAGGCATGCCCAGTATGCCCATGCCTTGGCAAAGAGGGAATGTATAGCACACACACTGACAGTGTAGGCACCTAAGGACTGACACCTTTCTCCACCTGCACACACAGCAAAAATGGATGGCACGCACACAAAACTACCTGTAAATTGTCATGTATAATCAGTCTACTGTGTGCATCCAACATAGGCAGCCCTCAACTATTGCACACACAGCAGCCATTGGCACAAGGTAAGTCAACACCTGAACAGTAAATTAAGCTATCAGCATATGCAGATACAGTATGTATAGATTCATAGGTAGGTACTTGGCCAACTGCCAGAGGCCATTCATAAGGCCAGCCAAAATGTGTCAGTTTTTGCCACCCCATTGATTCATTAACTGTCCCTCTGTGGAGCAGAGCCAATGGCGGGATCCCTGGGGTGCATCTATTGTTCCCCATCCACCCTTCAAGATTTCTCTTGTAGAGTGTTAGTGAGGGGCTCTGTATAATGTAGTTAGGGATGTTGTTCCAAATTATGGGGAGTGTCTGTGACAGGAAGCTGTCCCTCCAGCATATTCCAGTTATTTTTGTGGCAAGGTCAGCTCACTACAGTGTGTGGCTCACTGTGACATGGATTCCCATAGGTGGAGCATATCCATCAAGCCTGAGTTCGACATGGCTGTGTTGGCTAGCGGAGATCATCTCTGGGTAAACGAGATGCCACTGAGTAAAGCAGGAGTTCATGCAGTCTGGCTGCATAGGCCATATGTTGGAGGCCAGTATTCCCCTTGGTGAGGTACATTCATGGACGACCCAGCTGTTGGACATGTCGTCTGAGGTACATCCCACATGGGTTTCTATACCCTATGATGGGACTGATGAGTGATGAGTAAAGGGGCACTATAACCCCAGTATGTCTAGATGGGAATCCTTTAGTAATCAGATGGCCTACATAGAAGGATGTCCTAACTACTGTGGAGATATGATTGCAAAGGGGAGATCACTATCTGCCTTAGTCCCCAGATACCCCATTTCCTCGTCTGTATTAAACTGGCTGCCGCTCATGTGCTAATATGTGGGTGTCAATTCCACAATGGAATGACCATGCAGTTAGTGGCACTTGGCTGGAGGCCATGTCGTTGGCACCCTGTGACATTCTTTGTGAGGCCCCTTGAGGGATATCAGTGTCAGCTGGACTATCAATCATGGCTTCCAGTTTGTAGTCATTGCCAAACATGGTCTGCCGTAGTCCACCAGTGTTTGCCTGTACATCTGAGATGTATATGCCAAACAGTAGGGCTCCCAGGACTGAGTCCTGTGGGACACCAGTCGTGACTGTTCAAGAGTTGGACCTGGAGACCTCTAGTTGTACTATGTAGGTTCTGTGTGTAAGCCCGTTGGCAACCCAACCTGTGATATATGGGTAAATGTACAGGCTGGTGTGTTTATCAATAATACCTGAGTGGGGCATGGTGTGAAAAGCTTTGGTGAGGTCCAAGTAGTATGTACGAACCACCTCCCCCATCATCTAATGTCATGGTGACTGTATGTAAGACATCAAACAGGTTCAGTAGGCATGAACTGCACTCAACCAAACTGATCTTGGTTGGGTCACACGTTCAGAGGTTACCAATGTCATTGTTAATGAGTGCCATGAGGATGCAAACCATACCATTGCAGACCAGGATAGTTAGGATTATGGGGTGGTAGTTACCATGGTCAGTTGTGATTCCACCTTGATGGAGTGGAATAACTGTTTCCACGCGCCATTGTATGGGCATGTAGCCTGTGGAGAGGCCGAGGTAGGAATGCTTAATTTAGTGGGGGGGCAGGTTGTCTGGTACAGTTTGCAAGATGCGGTCCGGGTCAACATCTGCCTCCATTGATGCTGTGTTTTGCTGTTAGAGAGGGCCATTTGTACCTGTGTGTCTCTGATGGTTGGGATACTGTACCTTTTGGGTAGTGTTGTGGGCTCTTTAGGGAGTGAAGTATGCACCAAATGTATCTGCAAGGATGTTGGCTTTATCAGTAGGGTCAGCATATGTTGTGCTATATTTCACCGGCACAGTGCAAATTTGTGTGTCACCACGTAGATCCTTAACATAGCCAAATAAGGCTTTGTGGTTATCTTTCAAATCCTTGCGTTTTATTCTGCTGATGTTAGCCTTGGATGATGTCATGAGGGACATACATATCATATTAATAGTGGTCACGGATGTCTGCCCTTCATGGTATTTTCTGTGTGTCTGGAACACTGTCCTACTTCTGTAGTATAGCCTGTTTATTGCAGAGGTCCACTAGATCAGTGTCCTTGTCTAGAAAGAGTGAGTCTTGGTTTACCAGTGATGGCACGATCCATACATCCATGTAGGTGCTTATAGACTGCATTTGTAAATCTGTCTGTATCTTGAGCAGTGTTTTCCCCTTGGCATGGGGGCTGTAAAACCCCTCACCTCTGTCACTAGTAGTGTAAATGTAGCTATAGGAAAGGTATACACTGTGGTATCCATGGGTGGAGGAGATGCTAGGGTGTGGAAACAGTGAATAGTTCATGGTCAGATCTAACCAGTGACCGGTTAACCTTTGCTGTGGTGCACCTGTTGCCCATGTTGGTGATGACCACATCTAGTAGTTTCCACCCCAAATTAGGGAGGTTACCACCTGATACAGGCCATATGAGGTGATACATTCCAGGAAGCGCTGGGCCTGGAAGTGAGTACAGGAGTACGTTTCCCAGTTAATAGTATGGTATTTGACATTGACCAATGCCAGGGTGTTCATTAGGACTGTCATGTTCTCCACTGTCTCCAGGTAGGTGGAGTGGAGGTCCTGGGTCATGGAGGGTGATCTGTAGCAAGCCACATTCCACATTGCAGTTGTGGTTGATGTTAGCTGCACATGGATGATCACAGAGGTATCATGCTGCCCCACTAACCTGGAGGTGTAGGTATCCCTGATGAATATAGATACAGCCCCCCCATGGCTGTAAGTCCATGTTCTGAAATGTGTGGTATGGATTGTAGTCTGGTAGTGCTGGTGTGCTCTCAGGAGCCTTAAGACAGATTACAGTTAATGCACAGATGTTGATGTTGTCCATCCTTAGGAGTGCTGTGAGTGCATGCATGTTGTGATCACAACCCCCGTAGTTGAGTAGCATAATCCTCATTGAATCTGCTAATGTG